>NC_050454.1:66372546-66690119 GCF_903995425.1 Onychomys torridus
ATATGAGCAGTGGGATTATTAAACACTACCTGTGACTTGACACAACCACAAGATTATATTTTTTTTTAAAAAAAAAACTTATTCCTTGTTGCTAAAACTGACTGTTTCTCCTTTAGCTAAATACCTAAAGTCTTGTATAATGTTCTGCTGGAGTTAGCAGTATGGAAACCAGACTTATTGTCTACAGATCTGGTTGTGTCATGGTTCCTTTGATTTGAGAACATAGGGCTGTGGCTATAGACTTGGTGGTGATGGGTATGGATTTATCTGCTGTCACTGATATTGTTGCAGTAAATTCTTGTCCCAAGGCATAGTGTATATTTACCCTTCTCTTGTGATTGTCTTACCACACTTTCTTTCTACCTGTTTTATGCAATCAAAATTGTTAATGATCAGAATCAAATATGCACTATTAAATTCATATCACTCCTACAGAGAGAGGCATCATACACAGAATACATTTTATATTTGTAAATAATTTTGTATAATTATAGATCAGACAGATTACATCAAATCATGTTTCATAAGTAGAGAGCTTTAGGTTAATTTCTACTAATACTATGCAGGCTGAACAATGTTAACAGGATTTCCAATGTATCACTATTTGCTTATTCACATTGTTGAGTAATTGCCACATGAGACATTCTGTATGGTCTTGGTGTTACTTTTCTGAAAACAAAGCAGATCTGTATAAAAGATGGTTTAGCTTGGGGCTTGAATTTGGGTTTGGGTTGTGCATACCCACCCACTGTTACAATGTGTCTAATTCCTTCACCTGAAAATACAAGAAACATAGACCCCTCTCCCCAGGGACATTGAACTACACATAGTACTCCAATTTTTAAACAATGGTGTAAATTTCTCCATCCCCCTGTAAGAATCAGATGCAGACATTTTTTATTCAAATGTATCTCTAATGTACCCTGGTATGAAGAATGAAACAGCTGATCTAGCCTCAACTGGTTTGGTATCTATTCAGTAAGACGACAAAACTGTGTTCTGTAGTAATCTTTGACCCATAGGGAGTGTCACTATTAGGAGGTGTGGCCTTGTTGGAGTGGGTGTGGTTTGTTGGAGTGAGTGTGGCTTGTTGGAGGAAGTATGTCACTGGGGATGGGCTTTGAGGTTTCAGAAGCTCAAGCCAGGCTCAGTGGCTTACTGCCTCCTCCTGCTGACTGTGGATCCAGATGAATAGAACCATCAGCTGTCTCTCTAGCACCATGTCTTCCTGAATTCCACCGTGCTTCCCACCATGAAGAAAATGAACTAAACCTTTGAACTGTAAAGCAGCTCCAACTAAATGTTTTCCTTTATAAGAGTTGTCATGGTCATGGTGTCTCTTCACAGCAATAGAATGCAAACTAAGACACCATATTATTCATACGTTTGCATTAGTGCAGTATTCACCATGCATATGATTAAAATTGAACATTTTTTGTGGAGAGACATGTTGCAATAGGAAAATGGAATGAATGACCTTATCTATAAGTCAAAATAGAAAAACACCCCCCAAACATCCCTACGTAACCAACTCCTACTCTGACTAATAATCAGGGCTCTTGAGTACTCTCACCCCCACAGTCTGCTGTCAGTCTTGACAATGTATCCTTCCACATCTTGAACTACACATTTGCTCCCAATAAAAGTTTGATTATTTTGCAAATCTGTGTAAACACTTCAGTTCTTTGGAAAAAAGCTAAAAATCTGGAAACATCGGGCCTAGAGGCTGACCATCTGAAAAGCAACGGCTATGTCTTAAGTGGAGAAACAAAGCTATTTGATGTGTATGCTAAAGCCTGGCAGATAATGCAATGGCTGAAGAAAAACTCTTACAATGACAAATTCAAGGCCCATGGAAAGGACCAAAATGTTCTTACTGTATGTAACACTTGAAAAAAAATGACAAATAAAAAATAGAAGAGTTTATGTATCAGATATGTATCTACTCCTAGGGACAGACTTTCAGTACAGTCCACAAATGGTGAGTTCTCCCCATAACATTATACCAGTGGTCTTATCTAGCCTGGCAGGTTGGCCCTGTAGTTTAGAAGGTTTACAGCTGGGTGTGACCATTGATGGCTTTTATTTCCTGAACAGCATCTTCTGTCACCATAAAAGTTCACCGGTAGAAAGGAAGCTTTCAGCTCGGTTTCCACTTGATTTCTCATTGTCTTACAAACACAGTGTCTGGTGTTTTTCTAAAGAGATGATGAGCTTTAGTGAAGAACTCACTGCTGTTATTAGCCAAAATGACATAGAGGCAATGTAAACAATTTGACAACTATGTATCAGAGTCATATTCAAATTGTTTCCTAATTAACCCCTAGATGCCCTTAATAGCTACTTTAATCAATTCTGAATCCATTCAAAATTCACAAATTGTGCTTTACGGTTATAGCTCTTTAATATCTTTTAATCTAGGGCAGTCCCACCTTTATGCTACCTTAAGTCATTAACATACATAGGCTCTGCATGTTTTGTTTTGGAGCACCTACATATTCTACACACACACCAAAAATAAAACGTTCTAAAATGTGTTCCTATTTTAAAAAATAAAAATATAGTAGATAGGAAAAGTGTGTGTACAGAAAGAAAAAACAGTCAGAAGTCACAGATAATGCACTGGTTTTTAGATGATCCAGACAGAAAAGGAAGCATGGCAAACAACAAATAATGAGTCATTCCTGGGCACTGATAACAAGTCTGAGTTCAGGACATGTATCGTGCCATAGATTCATAAATACTATTTTTTTAAAACCTGTTAGTTTTTGTTTGGTGACTTCTGTTCTTTGAAAGTCATTCTGTAAACTAACTAAAGGGCAGTTGGCCAAAGATTATGACCATAGACCCATACACCATTAAGAGAGAATGAATGTTCATACAGCCACTGTGAGGTTTTAATGGCAAAGTATAGCAACTGAGATCAAAATGACATCAAGAAGAAAAAAATGCATGAGTCTTGTTTATGTAGTGTGGGAATGAAGAGGATACGAAAAGTTTTTAAAGGGAACATACATTGAAGACAAAATCGGAAGTTCAGGAATTCACGGCTGTGAGACAAAAGGCAGACTGATAAGGAGTGGAGACAGTCAAGTGGAGACATTTCAAAGGCAATCAAGATGAAGGTCTGATCACCATTAGGAAAAAAGTCATCATAGAAAAAAATCCTACTGGGTTGCCTCATCCGCCTTGATATGAGGGTTTGTGCCTAGTCTTATTATAGTGTGTTGTGTCATGTTGTGCTCTGTTAATATCCTTAGGAGGCCTGGTTTTTGTTTTTGTTTGTTTTTATTTTTGTTTTAAGGGAAATGGAGGAGGAGTGTATACAAGAAGACAAAGAAAAAAATTAAGAAAAAGAAAAAGAAAAATTAAGTGTTGAAGAAGTGGAACAGTTATAGAACATTGATTTGGCATACATGAGGCCCTGAGTCTGATTCCTAGAAGCAACAAGAAAAATCTAAGAGTTGAAAAAGTGGGTAAGGTTGAAACTGACTATCACTGTCTAAGCCTGCTGCTTGACCATGAATTCTCAAGTTTATTAATTCCTTATTTATTTATCTCAGAGTTGCAAACTTTCAACCTGGTTTTCTTTATATGGATGTTGATAAAATATCATGCAGCATTCATAAAGTCCCCAGGGTAAACTGTTGAAGGTTTCTCCACTGCTATTAAAAAAACAGAGCATTATAAGATGTCAAAAGAGACACTCACACTAAGTGGTGGTAGGGATGACATTCTGAGAAAGGTCTGTGAAAAAAATTATACCAACATATTATTACAGAAAAAAAAACCTGTCTATCTTGGTTGCTAAAGGCAATTGCAAACATTCTCTACAATGGTAGAAACTGAAATAATAAGCACTGGAGATACCCAGAAAGTTCAATTCTTTCTAGACTTTTTTGGCAAAGCAAAGAGTCACAGATTAAACCAAAATAAAGCAAAGACCACTTTGTTCTAGTGCAGAATTGATTTGTGAATCAGGAAAACACAGGTGCACTTTAGAGGCCAGGGGATGCTCCACTGAAGTTCATCAGATCGAGGTTTTGAACAAAAGGGAGAAAATCCCTGGAGAAGATAAAAGCAAGACTGAGGTGAGGCCAGCAGTGAGAAATTGAGGCAAATCAAAATGGACACAAATTTTGTCATTCAGCTGGTGGAGAGATTGTCCAAAAGGCTAACAGTCCAAACTTAGGTTTTTAAGCTTTACAAAGGAATGTTAGATTGCAGAAATTTATTCCTTCTGTGGACACAATGTCTGTGAAGCAACTTATCCCTTGCAGAGCACTCCCTAGGGCTTGGAGAAGGGGTTTTTCTTTCTTCCTTTTCTTTAACCAGTCTGTGGTTGTTTTGACTTTGGGTTATCACTTCTAAGAGGTTTTATGAGTTAATGTCATTAGACTTGACTCAAAACTCTTTCCATACAAAGCAATTTGTTCAAATTCCCTGTAAAGATTCAAGAATACTATAAAGGGTCCAGTATTTCTGTAGCTCAAAATATATCACAACACATTAAATTAAATACTTATATCTACATATTAAATATCTATATTCATACATGTGCATTTGTGTATATATATGCATATATATGTCTGTGTGTATATATAAAGAAACGACTGACCAATTTCTCTCCATCCTCCCTTTTTTCTCTTGATCTATCTCCCTTGTCTGGAGATGGATCTGATATTTATATATTTATTGAAATGCAGACAACAAAAGAATTAGAAAAAGGTATGCAGTAAAAAGGAAACTTCTCTAAAACAATTTCAAATACAATATTACATACAACATAAATACATGCTTATACTTCTGTTGTATGTAACATTCATATGAATTGGATCTATTGACTTAATGGATAGTGGAAGTACATATTAAAGGCCCAGTATGATGATTTTGTTTGTTTAAAGCCACAAATTCCAAACCCAACATGTCTGCCTAACAATTGAACACAGATAAATTACTTTTGTAAATGCGGGAAATAGAAGTAAAGAAAGGTTAGTGTGTGGTGTCAGATCAAAGATGAAGAACACCATCTCTCTACAGACCAGTTGTTCATTATAGGTATGCATTATTTGGTAAAGAAGGATAACATCAAATGAAGAAAACATTTATAAACTGAGAAAATGCTGTAGACAATGTAAAACTGAACCATAGCCCCATGGGATAAGAACCACTCTGCAGTATTCTTTAATTTTCTAACTTAATCTGTGATTTATTTGATGATGTTTATGTGAGAGAGCTTTGAATTTGCAAGCAGCTCATACTCTGTTCTTAATTTCTCATATTTATCAAGTTTACTTTGTTTACATATTCTGAGAAGAAGTGTATTTATCTGTAGTTCTCTAGAGCACTACTACCAACATTGTGCATAAAATTCAATCAAATGAGGAAATGTAAAATGTTATGCAGCATTGTCATTATTTTTTTAACAAATTAAATTCTCTATTAAATTTCCAGGAGGAATTCCTTGCCTTCATTAGCAGAAGCTTCTACCATCATATATTGGTGTACAATGAAGATGCAGATTATCTTAGGAAACACACCATGATAGTTGAATTTATATTCTGCTATGCCAAAACAAAATGCGATGTTATTTAGAACCTTCTGAAAGTGCCCAATATTTTCAATCAAGGTGGAAAAGCAGAATTGTTTACATGTTCAGTTTCATAGTCAGGAGAGCTAATAGCCAGAGTGGATGGACACTATATGATGCTGCTTCTTTAAACTCTGCTAGTAATAAATGGAAAAGAGAAACATTCTGGACAGAGTAGCAAATACCCACCAAGGATCTTCAGTGAGCATAACCCTGACTAGATTCTTAAAGGACAGAGAGAAGAGAGGAGGAGGAGGAGGAGGAGGAGGAGGAGGAGGAGGAGGAGGAGGAGGAGAGAGAGAGAGAGAGAGAGAGAGAGAGCACCTTAACAGGTATTGAAAATCACATACAAATTTTAAGGGATTTGCTGGGGACATTTTTATTTTACATATAGTTCCTTGTAGAATAACTTTACTATAAAACTGTTAGGAGAAAATATAGCAGGCTTTCTTTTGGGTGACCAACCATCTCCCAAATCATGACAGGGAATCTTGTTATTAGTCATGAATTCTTACCCTTATCTTAGCTCTTGTTTTAATCTGTTTCTTTATCTATATTTTTTGCCTCAGATCAAAATGCATTTCTTTCATTCTGTATATCTTCCTTTCCTGTTCACCTCCTCCTCACCCCTACCATCTCCCCCTGTGTCTGGCTGACTGGTGGCTGCCTGGCTTCTGGCCCCAGGCATCTCCCTCTCTTTCTCCCTTATTCTCTTTCATTCCTTAAGCCTTAATTCTCCTCCTACTTATCCTCTGTGTCTGCCAACCCCAATATCCCTCTACTGCCTAGCTATTGACTGTTCTGCTTGTTATTAGACCAATCAGGTGCCTTAGACAGACAAGGTGAAACAGCAACACATCTTTACCTAGTTAAACAAATGCAGAATAAACAAAAGTAACACACCTTTACATAATGAAATAAATGCAATATAAACAAATGCAACACACCTTTGCATAGTTAAAGTAATATTCCACAATAAAAAAATTCACTTTTGCCTACTTAAATAATCCAGATAAGCTTACTCATTATAAAAGTTTTTAACTTGTTATAAGAGAACAGAAGGTTTTCAAAGAATGAACGAATTTAGTATTAATTTTATTCTGACATATATTCATTTAACATGGTCTATGAACTATGAACGGGGTCTTTGTGTGTGGACAGATACTTGCATTAGTGTACTAAATTTATTCCCAGAATGTTTGGTTACTCCATGAAATATAAACAAAATAAACAAATTCCCTTATATTTAATGATTTTTAAATAAAAGAGACAGAGGTATGTTCTTATAAGTCAACCTTAACAGCATATACAAATAAAACATATAAAGTATATGATGGCCATACTACCATGAAGAGAAAATATGAAATGTGAAATCTGCTATCTACAACTCATTTTATTAATAAGTTCAACAAAGAAATTTAAATTGACTCTAAAATAACATATTAAATGAGATGAAGGTATGTCTGAAATGTTATAAGCCATAAAGATCACACTAGTTGGGAGTGGTGGGAAAAACTCAGTGCAAGCCAGGGAGAGGTACATGCTTCATAGAAATGGTGAGAGAGTCAGAGGCAGTGGGGAAAAAAAGACAAACATTTAGATTGTAAGAGGATGGAAAGCAATGAACAAGTTATGTCGAAGTAGACCTGTAGGAGTGCACTATAGACCTACAAAATGTTTTTACCAAAGCATTAAGCTTGGATCACACCAAGACTTTCATTCTAATCCACAGTTAGCAGAAAATACAAGAGTTCAAGGATGAAATGAACATGAGAAAAAAAAAAATGAAATATTTAGCTGTAACACAAACTGCTTTTTTTCAAGAGATCAACAGACTAAAAATGTATACTAAGTGAATATAATATGTAAAACTGACTTGCATCCTTATTTTAATAAATTAAGAAGGACAATTCCTCAAACTGAGGAAAGCTGTCTACAAAGATCCTTTTAATATTACATGCAGTATTGAGACCCTGGCCAGACATGGTGGAACATGCTTTTAATCTCAGAACTTGTGAGGCAGAGATAGCTGAATCTCTGTAGGTGTCGGGAGAGCCTGAGATACATAATGAGTTTCAGGTCAAGGAGAGTGACCTGTCAGTGTTAATTTTGGCTCGTACTTCTGGAGATCTCAGGTCAAAATGCCACATCAAGTGATTGCCTTCTTGATGACAGAATCACCAAGTTACCTAAGATAGCATCTCAAAAGAAATCATCTAGGAACACATGTATATAAGCATATTCTTTCTCCCTCTGCCTCTCTGTATCTCTATTTCTCTCACTCACATTCTTTCTATCTCTGTCCCTTTCATATAGCTCTCCTTGTGACCATCACCATTAATCAGTGAGAACTCTATCTTATTAATCTTATCTAATCCTTATCACATTCCAAAGGACCCAAACCCAAACATAATAGTCAGGATGATTTTTCACAGAACTATGCATACCAATAAGGATCAAATTTCAATGCAAGCAAACTTAGGGTCAGTCAAAGCATGTCCAAACCATAGCATTTCTTTTAATTATACATTTTTCAATACCATAATTGGATTTATAGCTAGAGTAATGAAACAAGAAATGAAAATAAAACACATATGATCAGGAAGAAAAAAAATAAGTGTCTGTCTGTAGAGATGTCAACTTTAGATAGAAAATACAAAAGAGAAAACAAACTCCTCACACCAATAAGCTTCTATGGAAAGACTGTAAGATACAATGTCAACATACAAAAGTCAATAACCATCCTAGGCACCAACCAGGAACATGGAAAACTTGAAAAGGAAAATGCAATACAACTGACATTTGCAGCCCTCAGAACTAGAACAAGTGGGTAGAAATACAACTAAACATGTATGGGGTCTAACGGACAGAAACAGTAAAACTCAGATGAAAGAAAAAAATCTGCACTTGAGAGTCAACAAAATTCCAGCAAATTATTGTCTTTAAGGCAACAAACTGATTGTGATGTTTACAAGGTGACACAATAGATTTAGACTAGCTAAAACAATAATTACAAAGAACAAATTGATGTTGTAGACGTATGTACTTCAAAACTAAGGTATAGTAGTCAAGATAATTTGGCACAAATGAAAGAATAGACACACAGACCAGATCAATAGTAGAGAACAGAGACCAAGAACTTACCTGTATTAATTGTCTACTGATCTTTGACAATTAAGTAGATCATGAATGTTTCACATAAATTAAAATTCACTAAGCTATTTATGAATGATACATCTTTAAAGTAAAATGAGCAACCAGAACACTAGGGAGAAGTAAATAAATAAAAATACCTGCTCAAATTAGACTGTGAAGTGAGAAAGGACTTCCCAAAGGTGTTACTAGCCACCTGATAGATACATATGAATAGAATTACCAAGGCAATGACTAAAAAGGCATTTTGTGCTGAGGAGAAAAACATAGCAGATATTTGAAGCAATGATAACATAAAGGAATGTATCATAGATACTACAGAAGTAAAGGAGAAAGAGAGAGTGGAAAAAACTAAGATTGGGAGAGAGGTGAAGGGAGGAAGAAGAAGAAGGAAGACAGGGAGAAAGGACCAGCCAGGAAGAGGGGTGGCAAAGGAGAAGGGCTGGGAAGCCAGGTGCAGGCAAATACTGGACGATTCTCTCCATATCTGAAACACAAAAGATTGTCTCTGAGAATCTGAGAGTGGTATGTGGTTTTCAGAGGCTGTGGGTGGGATACTGATTAATGAGCACTAAGTCACCCTTAGGCGAAAGTACCGATGTCACATTGCATAAGGGTAACTGCAAAGAGATGCACATTATGGTGTAGTGCAAAACCCCAAAAGAAACAGTTTTAAATATTTCACCATAAAGAAATGACTGAGGAGATACTGCTTTAACCTAATGTTTAAACATCATCTAATATATACATGTATTGAAATATGTAGTAAACCATTAATACATATAATAATGTGTTCATCAGATAACAAATAAATTTAATTTAAATTGACAAAAAACAAAAGCATGTATTTTAAAAATACTTTAAACTCTAACTGAAAAAAATATAAAAAGAAACGAGCTAAACCCAAAGCTGAAAGAAGAAAAAGAATTATGAACTGAATACTAATGATAACAGAAAATATCAATTAAGGGCAATATATATATAATACAGAACAGGAATAAGTAGAGAAAGGTGATGGGACCAAAGTTCACTCTCTAGGAGAAAGCAGTCAGCAAAATGAGTTAATAGTTATAGAAACAAAGAACAAAGAAAAAAGGACACCCACTGAAGTTATACCTCAGGGAAGGGACATTTGCAACTTACTTAAAGAAGTATGGGGACTATGAGGAGTACCATGAACAACTGCATGATAACATGTTAGATAATAAAGATGAAACAGAAGACCAAAACTACTGAAGCTTTGTCTGTACATCTGAACAGACAGACCGGTAGCAAGGTCACAGCCACTACAGATACTGCAGATACTCATGGCAGTGCCCTCCTGCATTCTACATGAGCAAACAAGCTCCGTGGGGTCTCTAGCTACCAAGAACCAAACAGTCTGCTAACTCATAGCATCTTTTGTGCAGATGAGCAAAATGGAACAGAATAAAAGTCCTCAAAAGATGAGCTAGCTTCTCATGCAGAAACACACACGCAGAAACACACACACACACACACACAGAGAGAGAGAGAGAGAGAGAGAGAGAGAGAGAGAGAGAGAGAGAGAGAGAGAGAAGAAACATGAGTTATGTCTTTCTACAAAAGTACAAAAAGACTTTCTCCATTCTCAAGTCCCAAGCCAAACCCCAGCTACAAGTACAGAATCTGGCCATTGCAAGTTTCTGTTGGAAAGCCTAGACCCCTACATACTCAGAGTGTCTGCATATTGCACACCCAAAAATATTGATAGGTCTTATTCAATAAGCCATTTCAGTTACCCCTGGACTTAAGTTTTTTTACAGTCACAAGGATTTTAACAGTTACTGGCTCCAGCTGATTACAGTCCCTGTCTTGGTCTTGTATCAAAATCAGAATATGATACAATAAGTTTATAGCACAAAAACCTATTGTTTTATTATGGTTAGTGATTTTAAATATAGACATGATGCAATTTTAACATTATTTTGATCCATCATTAGTAGTACAATTGTGAAGAGAGCCATTATTAACTTCATTTTGAGAAATGAATAACATTAGGGCTCATTGTAGGATGTCACTGCCCTCAGTCTTTGTACAGTCATTTCTTCATTAGTTTCTTATTCTTCCTCTTTCTTCCCTCTTCAAAATGCCACGCTATCTCTTTTCAATTTATTCCAGTCAATTATCACTGAATTGGCCAATGCCTTGCATCGTGTCTGACACATTAATGACAGAAATTTGCAGTGTTGAACATTGTTTTCCAGTAACTTTGTCTCCCCACCTCCTCCACTCTGTGGTTAACGAGGCTTCTGGAAGATAAGGGAGGCTACTTCCAGGTGGAATTCATTGTCAAAAAAACTTCCCCATCATTTTTTTAAATCATATTCCCACAACAACAACAAATCTTATTTTCTTGTCACATACTTGACTGTTTTCCACCCAGAGGAATGGTTTTATTATCCATTTATCTATGTGCAATGTAAGCAATGATGAAAAGTCCACATAAACTCTGACATACCCTGTCATCTTGTAAACTCATAGGTAGTTATCATTTTGCAAAGCCCAATGTTTCTGGCAACACTGCATTTCAGTTGCCAGGATCCTAGTAAACTTGTGATGAATGTGGCTTTGATATTCCCTCAATCCAGAGTATATTTGATGGGTCTTAGGCTAAATCGCTTTGTCTTGAGGTTCAGTTTGAAGCTTATTCACAGAACAATATTTGTTCCCAATGTCCCTGCTTGCAAATGCTTGATTGTGTATTTTCTTCATATGTTTCTGTATAGTTTTAAAAAATGCTGCACACTTGAATTTTTCTGTGTAGAGCTGGAATCATTATTTTTAGAGAAAGGGATCTCAACAAAAATGAAATCCAAACCTCTTCAGTGAAAAACATTACAGTACATCTTCAGATGACTGCCTTCAGCCTGATGCCATGAGAAAGCATTAAGAAACAGTATGAGAAAAAATTGTATTTGAAAATTTTTCATCTTTCAACCACAGTAAAGAGGTTGCATATGCTTAGAAAATAAAGGAAACTGAAAGCATATTTGTGTGGTTAGCTGAATTCTTCATCCCCCAAAATGAATGTTTAATTTATACATGAAACTAGGTACTCACATGTAGGTTACACATTTATCATTTAGAGTCACTGAATAAACAAAGCTTTTCAGTTGATTATGAAATTCTATTTTTAAGAAAAAGATTCCAATGGCACTTGCACTGGGGACCAATGAGATGGTGCAGTTGGTAAACATGATTGCTACCAAGCTGGATGACCTGACTTTGATCCCTAAGAACTCATGATAGAATAAGAGAACTCATTCCCACAAATTGTTCTTTGATCTCCATATCCATACTATGGCATGTATGCAGGCACACAAATAAATAAATATATATTTGTTTAAAACTTTTATTGACATGTACAAGAATTTACTATTAACTTGACACAAATATTAAGATTAAAAATTGGAGGCCTAGGGCTAGAGAAAGCTCAACAGGTAAGAGCACTGCTTGCTCTTCCAGAGGTCCTGAGTTCAATTCCCAGCAACTGCATGGTGGCTTACGGCCACCTATAATGGGATCCAGAACCCTCTCTGTCACACTGACATACATGAAGACAGAGTATTAATATGTGTCAAATAAATAAACCATAAAAGAAAAATTGGAGTTCTCTAGTTCTCCACACCCCGTCGTGGTAGCATAGATAGGTTCTACATATAGCAACTGTAAACCTGGACATTTACTATTTGTTTTACAGGCAAATTCATACCTAAAGACTCTACACGGTAGCAATTATTGATGCTGCACTAGAGGTCATGATAGTAGCTGAAAAAGCTGTGGACACACAGGCAATGCTTGTGGTAGAGATGATTAAGGACTGAACCAAGTTAATGAACAGTTACCATGGGGTTGCTAGTTCTTCTGACACTCATTTTACTGTGATTGAATTGCCCTGTGGCTTCTATTAAAAAGCAAAAGCTAAAGCAGCTACCTACAGATTCATCAACTCACTATCAACAGATAAGGAAACCTACTCTTCCCATCCGCTGGTTATAACCAGTGATCACATCTCCACTGCTCAGTAGCCTTTCTTGCTGGCCACCATGGAGGAAGGAGGCAGCCTCTGTCTATCACTCCTCAGATTCTCTGGCCTCTCAGAAAACTGAAAACTTGAAATGCAAATTCCAGCCCCTCTTGTCAAATTTATTTTTAGCTCTGATATCAACTACTTTTCTAGTACTTCAAATTTTAGAAGGCCTACACTTTCATTTTGAATAAAAATGCTTAATTAGTCCTCACAAACATTGTCCTAATTTTTACTTACTCGGTTCAAATTTATAATATTATAGGTATATCATTTAGAATCCAAAAGTAAATTTCCCTGTACTATAGCTGATATATCCCACAGGAATGGACATATGCTCATGAGGAAAAAATGAGCCACTTAATATATTCTGGCTTTTTATGAAATAAGTAATAAGATCTTGACTTTTATTGACTTTTGCCTATTCATGATTAAATGTATTTTCCTTCCACTCTGACTTCTGAATACAATCTATGTACAGAAATTAAATGCCAGAGAAGGAATGGAACTGCAGCTCAGTTGCCAGAGTACCTGCCTGGCATGCACAAAGGCCCAAGTTCAAGTCCTTGCCTCCTATGAATGAGACATGGTTTTGTAGAGCTGTAATCCTAATACTTGGGTGGTAAAAGAGGAGGATCCAAGTTCAAAGCCGTTCTTTGGACACCTAGTGAACTGATGGCCAGCCTGGCCATATGATACCCTGGCTCAAATAGAAACAAAATAGCCAGAGACAATAAGAGGAAAAAACAAAAGAAAACATAGTCTTGTACTAATTGCACAAGACATCCATAGCAGAAGCACTATAACCTGGATGGTTTTAAAAATCTATTC
This sequence comes from Onychomys torridus, assembly GCF_903995425.1. Lineage (NCBI taxonomy): Eukaryota > Metazoa > Chordata > Mammalia > Rodentia > Cricetidae > Onychomys > Onychomys torridus. Next base: position 66,386,169 of record NC_050454.1, read on the forward strand.
CCTTCATTTTGGAGGTAAATTCTCCAAAGCCAAGGTGTTGGCTGGGCCATGTCATCTCTGGGTTCTCCAGGGAAGAATTGTTCCCCCACTTTCCCTGATTAAAGCTGTGAGTAGCACTTGTTTACAGGTATAGACATAGATACTTAGAAGACACCTTGGCACCATGACAATTCAGTTAAACAATACTAGTAAGTTCGCCCCTTGCCTGGTCACAGGAGATGGCCAGTTCAGACTATGTATCTGCTATTGCTAAAACTCATACCAGGAGAATAAGCCCACCCCTGATACTGCCTAGAGCACCAGGACCCACAGGCTGGATGACCCAGAGACCTAAGATAGAATGAAACATGACTGGAAGGAAAAAAATGTCAGTGTACTGATGCCTAATGATATTCTGCTATACTCATAGATTGGTGCCTAGCCTAATTATCATCAGAGAAGTTTTCTCTAGCAACTGATGGAAACAGAGGCAGAAATCCACAGCTTAACAATAGGCAGACCTTGGGGAAGAAGAGGGAGAGACAGGATTGTAGGAGCCAGAGGGGTCAAGGACACCACAAGATAAACTCACCTCAGGTGGTAGAGGTTCACAGAGAATGAATCAACAACCAGGGAGCCTGCTTGGGACTGACCTAGGCACTCTGCATATATATTACAGCTGTGTAGCTTGAGCCTCTTGTGGGACTCCTAACAGTGGGAACAGGGGCCGTCTCTGACTCTTTTACTGGCTTTTCAGACCCTACTCCTCATACTGGGTCACCTTGCCCAGCCTTAATACAAGGTGCTTAGTCTTCCTGCAACTTGATATGCCATGTTTTGTTGATAATCATGGGAAACTTGCCCTTTCCTAAAAAGAAATGGAGGAAAAGTGGATTGGAGGGTAGGGAAGTGGGGTGGTAGTGGATGGAGAGATTTGGAGGAGAAGAGGGAGGGGAAACTGTGGCTTGGGTGTAAATTAAACAAATAAATAATTTTATTTTTAAAAATTAAATAATTAATTAATTAAAAATAGATGGAAAAAGGGAGAAGAATGGGAGAAAGCATCCAGTAGAAACTGCCAAACAATGGTCATTTTTAACGCAACACTGCTCCCTTTGGACTGTTAAATTTAAGAATAAACTAATTGGAATGGCATGTGTTCTACTCTTTGAAGAAAGTGAGGTAAAAAAGAAAGATAAAATACATAGAGGAAAAAAACAGACAATACACTTCTTTTCCATGTTTAAGCCTCTTAAAATATAGTGAGAAAGACTAATAATTTCTATCTTGCAGTAGAATTTTAAATCCACAGTGGTGTGATGGTATTGTGTTCCCCAATATATTGTGCACCAAACTAAACTTATCTGGGGTCAGAGAACAGAACAGCTACTAGATACAGAGGCTAGAAAATGGTGGCACTCACACCTTTAATCCTAGCATTCCAGAGGCAGAAATCCCTCTGGATCTCTGTGAGTTCAAGGCCAGATTGGTGACACACGCCTTTAATCCCAGGAAGTGGTGGCAGGAAGCAGAAAGGTATATAAGGCCTGGCGACCAGGAACCAGAGCCTGGTTAAGCTTTTGGGCTTTTAGCAGCAGTACAGCTGAGATCCATTCCAGATGAGGACTCAGAGGCTTCCAGTCTGAGGAAACAGGATCAGCTGAGGAACTGCTGAGGTGAAGTTAACTGTGGCCTGTTGTGTTTCTCTGCTTTCAGCATTCACTCCAATACCTGACTCTGGGTTGACTTTTATTAATAAGACCTTCTAACAATTTGTGCTACAGGGCAGAAAGAATATGCAAATTCTTAGGAGCTAGAGAGATGGCTCAACAGTTAAGAGCACCTGTTCTTTCAGAGAACCTATGTTCAGTTCCTACATTGTGGTTCATAACCATCCATAAGTTCAGGACAAAGCAATTCATGCACTCTTCTGACTTCCCTGGGCAGCAGATACTCATGTGGTACATAAACATACATGCATGAGAAAACACTCATACATAAAATAATTTTTTTAAGGAGAGAGGGAGATGAAAGTTCATTCAAGGGAACAAAAAAGCTGTAAGATGTGTAGCTAAATCGATACATAGTTCATAGTCCCAGAATGTATATGCTGATTTAAATACCTGTTGGCAAGCTCTCTCTCAGTTTCTGTGAAATTTGAAAGGACAAACTCTGAGAGCAGCCCATGTTATAGCAGATATAGTAAATTTGACACAAGCCTGAAAGGAACGGTAAAGACTTAAAACTGGGCCATGCATTGTGTTTTCTGGAAATCTAAGAAGGTACGCTGTTTGGTCCCACAGGTGTTTATTATGCTAATACTTTGTAATCAGCATCCTAAATGGAGGTAGAAAAAAGTAAGATTGGATAACTGGGGGAGAAATCACACACAGCTCTGAGTGCACAACATGGCCCCATCCTACAAGTTGCTCTGACACTGAAAAAGGCCACTGACGTCATCTACCTGGCTCTATATACCACAGGCTTAGGTAATCCATGTGTTATGGGTCACCTCTGGAAAGGTATGACTTCAAATGGGGCTGGTTTAAAGTACTAGAACATTCCTTATCTCCTAGTTGCTTAACACAGCCCTCAAATAGGCCAGAGCAATCAAGCCCTCCATGAAATATAGTCTTAAGGAACTTCTCCATGTTATCATCCTGCACATCACACGTCCTACTGTTCTACAGAAAGACCAGAGCATGTAGAATGCCACCAATCTGAGCAATGTTGTGAATTTTTTATAGTAGCACTAGTAACTGGAAAATAAAACTATGAGACACAACCATCTACACAGTACAATTTTTAGTTATTTATTGAGAAAGAGAAACTTCTCTAACTACATGAATGGGTATCACAAAATTATTCAAATCTGATCATTCTTATCAACATACTGCATGCTGTATGTTGAACCTGTATGATGGGCCTGTTGTACAATATGGACCTAATAATTATTTTCTGACATGAACAACTTCTCTTTGTGAGGCTGAAGATGATCAATAGTGCCATTAGCCTGTGCTGTATCTGAGAGCAACCTGAGTTATGATTCTGCTGTGACCTGTGAGTTGAAAGGAAAAGTACAAAACTTCCTCAGGGCCATCCTAATTCAGTGATGTGTGTTTATATAAATAAGACGTGCGTGATGTGAAGCTATAAAGGTTCATCATCCAGTCTGGTTCTTTCATGTGGCATAAAAGTCCAGATCCCTGTGGGACTCACAAGGTCCAATAAAGTATAAATGACTATAAAGTTCGTGATGTGTGTTAATGAAGAAAAATAGCAGGCTTGCTTAGCTAAATAAGTTTATTAGGGGACTCATTTGCATTTGCTTCCTCATGGAGGTAATAGAAGAGAAATTATATAAGCAACACTACCAGGGGGTATAAAAAAACAATGTCATTATTTATGAATGCCTTCTATGGGAATAGTGCCTTCAAGGACTCTGATTTCAAAGTATGACTGGGTGAAAGATTCTGATCATAGACTAAACTCCTTACACCTGATAAAATGATGCCAAGCAGGGAGCAAGCTGAGAAGAAATATTGGAGCATCATCTACATTGTGGAAGTTTTATTAGAGTGTATCTGAGCTGAATGTAGAAGAGACCACATAATTTATAAAGCAGGAAAATGATAATCTATCTTCTCAAGAAATTTAGGCGCTATAATAGCCAGAGCTAGAGCCATGGCAACAACCGGGAAGCTAAGGGTTCCATGGACATGCAGGACCCAGGTAGAAGGAAATTAGTAGCCACAACAAGGTACATGTTCTCCATACATATTTCATGAATGGCATGCAGTCTTCTGAAATAGATGCTAAATGACCTTCATCTTCTGCATCCCACACCCTTGTTTCGGGTCTCTCTCTTATGTGCTAAACGAAAATTATGACTTGTTTCTAATGGATTGGTTACGGTAAATGTGACAAAAATGCCTCTTGCACAATCAAGTTGTAAGAGGATGCCTTTTGTCTTGCTGACATTCTCTTAGACTCCTTTTATACACACTTGGGTGGATGGCCCAAGTGGCAAGCAATGGCGTTTACAGGGCAGCTAAGCCATCAGTCCCAACATGCAGCAAAGAGTTGAATTCCTTCTATAGCCATGTAAACAGGTTTTGAGGAGAGTCTTCACCAAGTCCAGATGGCTATGGGGCTGTTCCCAGTTAATCCCTTTCTGAAGCCTTGTAAGAAATTCTCAGGCAAAGAACCCAGAAAATCCATATCCAAATTCCTGACCACATCATAGAAGGGCATAGCAGCCTTGTGTGGCTTTAAGTCATTGCATTTTGAGGTTACTTTTTGACCATATGATATGTAACTGAAATGCTTTAGTAGTTAATATCTTTGAAATCAAGTCCATAAATTTCAGATTGAAAACAGGAATTGTATTATCTGAGGGTAATTGCCAACTTTTTCACACATCAAAAGCAGCTTTCCCACAGGGACTGTCACCTCACTTTGTCCAAGCTAAATTACTTTATGAAATCCCACTTGTGGGAGTCTGACAGAGTCCAGCTCTGACCTGCTCCACCTTTTGAAGGGTGGAGGAAAGAGAAATGAGGAAATATTAGGTAGAAAGATAGAAAGAGAGAGACATAGGATAGCTTCGGGAGGGCCCTGGGTCAAAACCCAGTCACCCAGTTATTCCAAAGGGCTTTACATTATATGCCAAGGGCAGAGGCAAAAGGTCCCCCTTTGCACAAAGTACCAACAAGTATAGACCCTTCCAAACACCTGGTAACCTCACCCCTGACCAAATAATCCCATTATGCAGCCCTGCTGGGCAAAGCAAGCCCAGATTCTCTGACCTGGAGTAAGGTCTCACTAGAGAGCCTCTATGGGTTCTAGAGTAATGATGAGCAGACAGTATCTGTACATTGACTGGCTCAAATATAGTTCCAACTTTATCTAGATATTTTATTTTTCATGTGTCAGTTGTCTGTTCATGAATGTCTCTGTTGTAAGGTCTTCTTGGGGTTTAATTATTTTTGTACATAAAAGTGCTTGAAATCAGTCTTGCATGCATGAAGGATTGAATATGTGCTTCTAGTTTTTTGTTTGGGGTTTTTTGTTTTGTTTTGTTTTGGTTTGGTTTGTTGTTTTGGTTTGTTTTTTTGTTTTTTGTTGTTGGTTTTGTTTTGTTTTGTTTTAAGGATAGTCATTTGCCTTCAGTCACAGACCCAGTTTCTCATCATTATTAGATCCATTCCATTTGTTTTCATTTTGTGTGGTATTTTTATCTGAACGTATTATAAAAGGAGAGGCTAGCATATCAATCAGGACCCAGAGTCATCTCCTACCTTTGAGATCCATTTTATGCTCTGCAGGCACAAACATGTCCAGAGATTCTCTGAGCAAAGAACATTCCACCTGCTCAGATAAAGTAGAGCACTCTCCTTTCTGGAAAAACAAGCAACATAATCAACTTGGAAACAGAAGAAATTCTTTCTATCAAAACTGGATATTCAACAGAAACATCTGGAATAGCTAAAATATGTATCTACCATGTCAGGTGCCCACACAGAAAGAATTTAATTCAACTGGAGTACAGCCTAAAATTAAAAGCTTTTAAAAACACTTTCTGAAGGATTGTAATGGGCAATGAGGATTGGAAATCACTGATTTAGCATGAAGCCCCTTGTTAAAATATCAAGAATTATAGAAGCTTATTTCAAGTGACACAGATAATTATTGCTAATGCCAGGACTAGATGATGAATCCTCTGATACTGGATACTTGGCTGTTCAACCACTGAGTTTCTCTGCATGCACTCATTATTTCGGTCATTCATCAAGCAAGAATATAATGAGAAATTATTTAATATAAGAAATGATAGGAACACAATGATAAGCAACTCAGAGTCACCAAGTGATATTTTTAAGACTAATATTATAGAGAAGATCTACAGTAAGAAAATGTGACTGGATACATTCAAGTATATGCTTACAAACTTGAGCATACAGTGTAGGAAAAGTGTCAGGTTCACTAGAGTATGCAGAGGCCTGCTTGATTACCACTGGGGAAGAAGGGAAGTGCATCCAGAAGGAAAATCTAGGGATTATATTAAGTATATTTATATTAAGTGTAACTATTCAAAAACTTGTGTTCTCTCAAAAAGATTAGTCTTAGTGAGTGTATTGAGTTATTTTTTCACCTCTTTATTTTACTCAGCTTATAGTGTGGAAGCTGATGATCCAAACATCATGGCACCAGATCTGGTGACGGCCATCTTGCCTACATTAACATTAACTTCATACATGAAGACTGTATCCTGAGATAACAAAATGGGAAACCAAAGAGTCAGGCTTTCTTTTTCTTATATAACAATCTGGTGAAACATTCAAATCCAATGAGCTACATTGATTCATCCCATAGCAGTGGCTCCATTATTCTAAGGACTGCCCCCAGCCATCCATTTCCTGGCTCCATTCCATCATTGACCTATGGAGGCCCAAGCTTACAACACATGGGCATGTGGGGCATAGTCCTTATCCAGGTGAGGTTTGCAAAAGATTGTGTAAAGATTGTCTAAATGAGCCAGGCTTAGTAGTGCATGCCTCTGGCCTAAGAATAGGAAAGGAGGATCATGTTATATATAACAAGTTAGAGGAGAGCCTGGTCTAAATGAAATCCTATCTCAAAACAAACAAATATTATATAAATGATAACAACAAATCACATTCTTTTCATTAAGATGTTTACCCTATTAGAATTTTATAGACAGATATGACAAAATATGATCATAACTATTTTCCCATTTCCTCTTCCCACTCACCCAAATCCCCACTTATCTATGTCTCCCAAATATGTCACCCTCCCCAATTCATGTCTTCTTCTCTTTTATTTTGTAATAACCCATTATGTCCAATTAGAGCTGTTTATATGTACATGGGTACACAGCTTTTCACTGGGGTAAGGGGAACTGACTAGTAACCACACCCTAAAAGAATAATGATTCTCAATTTCTCAGCAGCTGTCTGCTGTCAATAGCACCTCAATAAGGAGTGAGGCAAGTTATGACTTCATAGGGATATTTAGCTTTCTTTAGAGTACAGTCCCTGGTAGTCTGACTAGCCTCTAGTGCATGACTGTGTATGTATGAGTACAGAAGCAGCACAAACTCGGCTTGGTGGGTTACAAAAGAGTAAATCACATGACATTTGGAAGGGCTGAAGAGGGAGAAGTGCATCTATAAAGATTCAGGAGTGGGGATGGATGTGCTCAAAATATATCATATGCATGTATGAAAACCTCAAAGAAGGAAAATATGTTAGAAAAAGAATGTAGTCATCATAAGTAAAGATATACTTCCCATGGATCAATGTAGCTAGTGCAAATTAGTTTTCTGTTTTGTAACAACAAATATAACTATAGAAGAAAACTAATTTTCAGAATAAACAATAACTTAAATATAGTAATTAGAGTTAAGCACATTTGTTATATGTTCCTATGGAAGCATAGTGCATGATAATTATTTGGTTGACAATCTGTCCCTACCACTATTCTAATACTCTTTAGCAAATTCCTTCCAAAATTATCAGGTCTTTAGAATAGAGCCATCATTCTGGCTTCCCGGTATACTTGTTCAGGAACCCACAGAACACCATAGGGACTTAGCTCAGAGCAAGTCAGTTCATTTCACAGGAGACATGAGATTTCCTTTAGATGGTTTCAGGATCTTCAGACCCCTTTGACCTGTAAGAGACATAAGTCATCCATTGGACAAATCAAGAATTAAAAAATAAAGAAGCTGCCCACAGGCCAATGTTGTTCAGTCCTCTCAAGTATGATATAACAAGAATTTAAAAAAAAAAAATACACTCTCATTCTTTTTTGTCTTGAATACAAAATTTCTCATTTGAAAAACCTAAGGCTTTGAAGGCGTTGGAAATCCCTTGATATTCTCTGTTTACCAATAACAAATCTTTGATTGCCAACATTTCATCTTTATAAAGTACTGGAGGGAGAGCTCACCAGGCCAGGCAGATCACATAACCAGAGACAGGATTTTATGTCTGAACGACTGAAAGAGATGTAAGAACTTTATTTGGCTTGTGAATCAAATCATTCTAAGACCTGTATTTCGTTCAAGGCATCATGTTATTTTTCTGTAACTAGAAATACAGAGACAAATTAATGTTCACAAAAATTGTAAGATAGTAGGAGGTGAATAAGGAGACCAATGAGTCACTAGATGTTGATTATTCTGTCCAATTTTCCTGAATTATCCAAACATAGATACCACATTAGAAAATATGTTCTACTGGACCAACATGGAGAATTATTTTTCCTACTAAAATGTGTCCCTAATTGACATAAAAATGAAGATGAACTATCTATATCAAAACTCTACTACATTAAAAGGTCTCATCATTTCATTTTGTGTGTAAATGCTGTGCTGCACATATGTATGTGCAGCACATGCACACCTGGAACCCACAGAGGTCAGAAGAGGTCACTTAATCTCCTGGGAATTGTCATTACAGGCAGCTGTAAATCACAGTGTGGATACTGGGAATTGAATCTGTGTCATATGAAACACCAGCCAGTGCTGTAACCACTGAGCCTCACTCCAGCCCCTTATACCACTTTTGGTATGTACTTGAAAAACTCTGAATCCACATATGACAGAGATATATGCACATTCATCTTTGTTGTCAGTATTCACAAACCACATCATGGAATCAGCTTTTGTGTCTCTCAACAGATGAATAGATAAAGGTAAATGTGATTTATGACTATATGTATGTCATTGAGCAAAAAAAGAGTAATAATATTGTGTTATTTGGTAGAAAATAGATTCAACTGGAAATCATCAAATGTTATAACAAACTTTACCTAATAGCAAACCTCTTTCAATTGAATATTTGCACATATAAAATGATGTGACTTTAATTTTCCATTTAATGACTCAAGTCAAATAGATCTAAGTAAAGCATTAAAATGGTAGGCCTCAATTAACATTTCTCAAAGATCATCAGTAAAATGTAATTCTTTGGTTTTATAAATCTCCGAAGAAGAAAGAGAAAAGGGGCATTACAGGGACCTTTCCGTGACATTTCAGTTTAAAGACTTACTGTGTTTTCCTAGAGTTTATAAAGCCAGTTTCTACCTCCTTTACTCTCTATTTTATGAGACTCCTCTGTAGATGTTGTAGAAGGACTAAATATTTTTGTGAGAGCAAAAAAGAGAAATTTTGTCTTGGCTAGAGTTTTGAACGTGTTAGAGGTGGGCACAAACTTGTAAACAAAGAGGTAGTAGAGGCTTCAGGGTATCTTATGTACAAGATCATATCTATTGCAAAAGGAAAAATTTTTACTGCCTCCTTTTCCTTTGCATTCTTTTTATTTTCTACTCTTTCCCTGTTGGTCTAGCTAAGACCTCAAAGGTGATATTGAATAAAGGTAGATAAAGAGCACACCCTGGCCTCATTCCTGGTGTTAGTGGAAATGCTTTCAATTTTCCTAAATTCGGTGTGATTTTGGTTATAACCCTCAACGTACACTAAAAATAGAACTACAATATTGCCCAAATATACTACTTCCTGTCCTATACTATTTTAAAGACTACTCTAAATTAATATACAGCACTGATAAACTGATTATCCATACTTATTGTAGTACTGTTCAGAATAGCTAAGTTATAGAATCATTCTGAATGTCCATCTGCAAATGAAAATGTGGAGCTTTGTTAAGTTGTGAAGAGATATGAAGTAAGTCATTTCCAGAAAAATGGATGTAGATGGGGATTATCATATTAAGCAAAATCATCAAGCTCAGAAAAGCCAATGCCTAGTGTTTCCATTCATTTGTTCATCCTATATTTTTGAAGACACATATATTCTGTGTGTATGTATGTGCACACTGAGGAGAAAGAAAAGCCTGTGGATAGTTAATAAAAGAGAACAGAGTATGGGACGGTTCAGTATAGTCAAAATACATAATATACTTAAAGAATTCATCTTTATGAAGTCCACATTGTATCCAACAAACACACACCAATTAAACCATGAGCAATGGATAAAGATAAAATGATGGGTGTTTTATATAAACAAGTCAAGAGTCAAACAGAAAAAAAGCTTCCTAGATCATTTATTAAATTGGATAGTGGGAAGACAAAAAAAGGAATCATCTATGATAAAATAGAAATAAAATTCAAGTCCCTGAAGATTGTAGAAGTCTCAAGTTGTCACCATGTTAAAAAAGCCTTTGCCTGCATCAAGGGCTTTTAAATATATATATATATTTAAAATGATGCTACAATGTCATGTACTTTTCTCTTCATCATACTGGTTGAGTGTTGATTACTATAGGACAACTTTCTAGTCTGTGAGCAGAAAACACTGAGCAAAGACATTCTTCTTGGCTGACAGCTGATCTCATAATTATCACAATTATCACATAATCTTCGCATTAAAATGTCTTCGTTTCTCTGGTTTTTGCTTGTTTAATCAGGGAAACTTTCTTTACTTGAGAGGTTGCATCATTTTGAGAGAGGTATCAGAGTTCTGAAGATCTGGAGAGATTATAAAAGGTACCAATTCAACTTCTAATTCCTTATCCATGTTCATTTTCACTAACTGTTTTGCAATGCCCCATTCTAACTGTGAACTCAATCAAGCAGCTTTCTTTGCTAATCATATGAGGCAGATGGAAGATATAGATATTTTGAGATAAAGGAAATAGAGAGAAAAAGATTCTTGGCCCGGACCTTCACGGTGACATTTGATATATTATCAAAAGCTCAAGCAAAAACAAACAAACAAACAAACAAACAAAAGCAGAGAGAGAGAGAGAGAGAGAGAGAGAGAGAGAGAGAGAGAGAGAGAAAGAGAGAATTATACTAAAAAGCTTCCACACAACAAAGCAGTAATTCAACATAAAGAGAGGTCAGCCTTGATCAGGGAAGAAAATATTTGCAAAAATACATATACTAAGAGGTTAATACTCAAAATACATTAGAAACTAACACAACCAAATATCAATAAAATAAACATCTCCATTTAAAAATGGGTAAATGATTGGAAGTATATTTCTCCAAAAACAGATATTGTGTGGTTTTGAATGGTAATCTCTCCCACAGGCTCGTATATTTGAACACTTGGTACTCTGTTGATGACATTGATTAGAAAGGTTTAGGTGGTGCTGCCTTGCAGGAGGGAGCAGGTCACTGGAGGTGGGCATTGATATTAAAAGTCTCTAATACTTCCAGTTTACTCTCTCTCTCCTTCATGCTTGTGGATCAAAATGTAAACTCACAGCATCCTGTTTCTATGACGATGCCTGTCACTTGTTGCTTTGCTGCCCCTGCCCTTATGAACTCTAATTCTCTAGAACTATAAACCAAAATAAGCAATTTCTTCCATACGTTGCTTTGATCATGGTGTTTTATCAGAACAACATGAGAGTAACAAATACGGAAGTTAGTGCCAGAAAGTGAGTTGCTGCTGTGAAGAACCCAACCAGGTGAGTTTTTTTAAGAATGTGAATGACTTTGGAACTTTGGACTAGGCGGATGGTTAAATACTGTGAGCAGAACTTAATGGGATACTCTAATAGAGGCCCCAAAGTCAGTAGGGCTGAGAGCAAAGCTAACTGTAGGGGTCTGGTGCAAGAGGTTTTAGAATGAACCAAGGACTTGAATAGCAAATGAGGTCGAGGCTATTATTGCAAAATGGTTTTGGTTGTCTTTTTCCACAGTCTTAAGAACTTGCTTATGGCTAAATTTATGAGTAATAAACTGAGCCTTAGGGGCATTTGCTGCTCTTGCAGAAGACCCAGGTTAAGTTCTGAGAATCCACATGGGAGCTAACAATCACCTGCAACTCCAGCTGCAAAGAATCCAACACCATCTTGTACCTCTCTGAACACTGTATGGGTGTGGTACAGTTATATATGCAGGTAAAGCATGATGCATGCAAATAAAATAAAAATAAATAGATAAATAAAATTAGTTTTGAAATAGTGGAGTATTTACTTTGATGGAGGGATTTCAAGAAAGCATAAAGTGTCGTGTAGTGGTTTTCATGAGAATGGCCCCCACAGTGTTAGGTATTTGAACACTTGCTCCCCGCTTGGTGGTATTCCTTAGGAAGGTTTAGGGGAGGCAGCCTTGATGGGGTAAGCACTTCACTAGGGATGGGCTCTGAGAGAACTAAGCCTCCACCATTTTCGATTTGCTTGTACTGCGTTGTGCTTGGGGTTCAAAATGTAAGAACTCACATCCTGTCCCTACTGCTATCCCTGTTGCTTGTTAGGATGCTGTTCTCATGACTGTGAACTTTGACCCTCTATAACCACAAGCCAGCATGAACTTTCTTCACTAAGTTGTCTTAGTTATGGTGTTTTAGTGAAGCAACAGAAACTAATACAGACATAAAAATGGCCCACTGGTATATTAAAAGTTCTTCATATCACTAATGCCTCAGGGAAATATAATCACACGTGAAACATACACATTAGAATGACTGTCAGTAGGAAGATAACACCAAAATGCTGGTAGGGAAACTGGGAAGAAAAGGGAAATGTTAGCAAGCCTATAAATTGGTACAGACATCATAGAAAACAGTATAAATGCTTCATAAATAACGAAAAGTTGAATTATCAAAATTCCAACAATTTTTTTCATCTTCAAATAAAGATACTTTGACTTCTCCCTTTCCAATTTGTATCCCCCTGATTTCTTCTACTGTCGTATTGCTCCAACTAATATCATAACAAGTACTATATTCAATATATATGGAGAGAAAAACCTTGCCTTGTTCCTCATTTTAATGGAATTGCTTTGAGTTAATCTCCATTTGATTTGATGTTGGCTATGGGATTGCTGCAAATTCTGAGATATGCCCCTTGTATCCCTAATCTTTATCATGAAGGAGTGTTGGATATTGTCAAAAGTGTTTTATGCATCTAATGAGAAGATCATGTGGGTTTTGCTTTTCAGTTTGTTTATATGGTAGATGTACATAGTTTGAAACATCCCCACATCTCTGGGATGAAACCTACTTGATCGTGGTGCTTGATCCTGAAGTGGTTATTCATTACTGAATACATAGCAATTTGAAGCAAATGTGACAGAACTGCAAATCTCCAACTACACTATAGTTTATAAACAACAGAGGCATGCCTCACAGCTCTTAAGACTCAGAAGACCAAGAAGACCATTGCAGGCTTAGTGTCTGGTGAGGGCCCACTTCTTCACATGTAGCATTCCTTACCTGTGCTTTTACCTGAAGGAAAGCATAGGAGTGCCCTGTGTGGTCTCTTTCATAAGCGTATCAACCCCATAATGAGTTCCACCCTTATGATCCCAGAATCTTCTAAAGCTCTTTTCCCACAATGCCATTACCTCAGGTTTGGATTTCACCATAAAAAATTGTTCAGCAAACACAGTTCTCAAACTGTAGAAAGATGTACTATGTCCTCAATGTTGCTACACAAAAATATAGTACTACTGTAACAAAAAGGTAAAGGTTTAGAGGAAAACTCTGTGTGTGTGTGTGTGTGTGTGTGTGTGTGTGTGTGTGTGTGTGTGTGTTTATATGATATATATTCAAATACATGTTATAATACCAAGCAGTCTGACCTAAATTCATATACAAGCTTAAACACTAAATAGCCTCAACACATTTTATTTATATATTTATGTGTTTATGAGTGTGTAACAATAAAGCAAATGAAGCTATCAATTTGAGAGGAAGTGAATGGAGGACATTAGAGGAATTGAAAGAAAAAGAATATGGGAGGGATGTGAGAGAAGAGGATTGGGGAGAAGGATGTAATTATATTTTAATCAAAAATTTTAAAATTAAAAGATAACTCATATACTTACTGAAAGGCAGACACGTGAATCTATCCCAAAATTGTCTTGGAAACTTAGCAAGGTAGAATGCTACTACACTGTCAGATATTCTAGATGCTGTAACAAGTGCATCACATGACCTAGAAGCTCCAGGACAGCCTGAGCAACAGAGCAAGACACTAGCTCTTACATTGAAAATGTAATCTTGGATATGACTATTTTGCATGTTCTGTGGGTCAGAAAGGACTTCAGATATCAAATGATGTGTGCCTTCAGGGGAATTTTCACTATCAGTTAACTAAATAAATTTCACAGTCTAAAAGGGTGTGCTAAAGAATATACTGACACATCAACACACCAGAGAGTCCACAGGTGTATGTGCCTGGCTCGCACACAGTAGTGTCAGTTAAGTAGATGGTGACCAGGAAGGAATAATAGGAAGGGCCAAATAAATAGAGTTTGTTCCAAGTTTAAGAGGAGAGCATATTTCTATAGTTATAAAGGAACTTCACACTGAATAGACATGCTAATTTATGTTTCAAAAAGATCATTCTCAGGGCTAGCAAGATGGCTCATTAGAAGCCTGTGACTAAACCTAAAGACTCAAGTTTATTATTCCTTGGGGCCCATGTGGTAGAAAGAGAACTGACTCCTACAAGTTGTCTTTTAACTTCCATACACATACCAAAGCATATGCACACGCACGCACACACACACACGAATAAATAGATAAATAAATAAATACATCAGTTCTCTAGGTTTCCTAGAAAGATCATCTTAGCACTTTGTGGAGGACGGAGTGGAGAAGCACAGGTGAGGAGGAAGATAACTGAAGACAAGAAGAATCTTGACCATGGGTACTACACAGGACCAGTAGAGTAAACCATAAAAATTCAAGTGGGGTTGTATAAATGACAAGTGGAGTAAAATTGCTGAAACCAACTCATGTTTTGCTTTAAATTATACATTGATGATTATAAAATTATGAATTATAGTTTTATTTGTTCATATATCCATTAAGAAGACATTTGAAAATAAAAATGTCTAATATAGAAAATACTGATTTAGTTTTCATAAAAGCATTTTAATTTTCTTTGGTATTCAAAAGATACTAAAGCTTATAAACTGGTTTGGTAAATCCAAAATCCCTTGAGAAAATGTCAATAAATATGAGTAAGTCCATAATAGTTTTCAGAGTCCCCAAGTAAGAGAATAACTAGACCACAACATGTTCAGTGCAGATAGAAGAATTACTTGAGCATAGACTCACACAGAGGACTGAACCTCACAGGAAAATCATCGTTTTGAATCAGTAAATCAAGGATATGCCTGACCACGGTGTTGAAAGCTTCATTTCTTATTTTTTAGGGGACTTAGAGTAGGAGTCTCCCAGAGAAAATAGAGATATAAGCAGAGAACTGGAAATGACAAACGAAACTTCCCTTTTGTTGTCTGCAGACAGACTCCCCTTAGTAAGGAAAAGATGAAAGGCTGCTTTGAAGCTCTGTGAGAGGACTCAAGCACAGAGCTCACAGAGGTCTCCAAGCTGCAAGACAATCGCAGCCTCGGCTCTAAGAAAGACAGGGTCAAGCACAGACAAGAAGCAATGTCAGGCTACTCAAAGCAATTATTAACAAATGCTGAAAATTAGCAGGAGGAGTTCTGCTTTGTAGGTTGTAGGTTTTCTTCATTCTTGCTCAAAATTGGATGCATCTTTGTCTAAAACATAATGCTGCTTAAATTACCTCTCTCTGAGTTCCTCAGCTGTTCAGTTCAGAAGGTAACAGAAATTCCAGGAAACCTGTACTCTTATTTCAGCAAAGAATGCAATAACCATGGATGTTTTTTAAAAAAATTAACAAATAACAAACTTACATTAAAAAACAAACATAGGTTTAATATACCTAATTAAGAACTTTAAAATACTACAAAAATCTGAAAATTTTAGGGGAATAAAAGTGGAAAATTGCATGCCTGACTTTATGTGACTGGTCACAATAATGGTTCACTAAAATCACTGTACAAAATTATCTTCAGAGAAATCCATACTTCCCTCATAGGGTCCTCTTTGTTACCTAGCTTGTCTGGAGCTGTGGGTTTTAGCCTGGTTATCTTTTGCTTTATATCTAATACCTACTTATGAGTGAGTGCATACTATATTTGTCTTTCTGGGTCTGGGTTACCTCGCTCAGCATGACTTTTTTCTAGTTCAATCCATTTGGCTGCAAATTTCATGATGCCATTGCTTTTTTAACTGCTATGTAGTACTCCATTGTATAGATATACCAAGTGTTCTTATCCATTCTTAGGTTGTTTCCAGGTTCTGACTATTGTGAATAATGGCACTATGAACATGGTCGAACAAGTGTCCTTGTGGTATGAGTGAGTATCCTTTTAGTATATGCCTAAGATTTGTATAGCTGTGTCTTGAGGGATATTTATTCCTAATTTTCTGAGAAACCACAATACTGATTTCCAAAGTAGCTGTACAAGTTTGTATTCCTACAAGCAATGAAGGAGTATTCCCCTTGCTCTACATCCTCTCCAACATAGGCTTGTCATTATCATTTTTTATCTTATCCATTCTGACAGCTATAAGATGGTATCTTAGATTTGTATTTCCCTGATAGCTAAGGATGTTGAGCAATTCTTTAAATGCACCACAGCCATTTGAGATTCTTCTGTTGAAAATTCTCTGTTTAAATCTCTACTCCATTTTTCAGTTGGATTATTTTGTATTTTGGTGTCTAGTTTCTTGAGATCTTTATGTATTTTGAAGATCATCCCTCTGTCAGATGTAAGGTTGGTAGAGATTCTGTAGGATGCCATTTAGTGGAAGATTGTGCAGGGAGAATACACAGAGGCAGCTGACCTGAGCAACTGGGAGCTCCTGGACTCTAGACTAACAGCCAGGGAGCCTGCCTGGGACTGACCTAGGCCCTCTGCCTGTGGGTGACAGTTGTGTAGCTTGGTCTATGTGTGGGGCCTCTATAAACAGAACAGAATCAGAACCTGTCCCTTGTGCATGATCTAACTTTTTGGAACCTATTCCCCATGCTCCTGGAATGCCTTACCCAGCTTTGATGCAGGGGGAGGAACTTGGTCCTGCCTCTACTTGATATGTAATGCTTTGTTGACTCCCATGGAAGGCCTGCCTCTTTCTGAATGGAGGAGTGGATGGGGGAGAGGTAGACAAGAGGTGGGGGGGAGGGAACAGTGAGACAGGAGGGAGGAGAAAATGTGGTTTGTATAAATATAAATGAAAATTTTAATAAAAAATTTAAAAAATTATCTTCAAGGCTTCATCACAAGATGTGTATAAAATCTAAATAAATGCTTAAACTTGAGCCCCAGCTCCAAGATACCTTATTATATCTGTGTATTGATTTTTATAATAAATGTCTGAAATGCTTCTCATCCCAAGGATTTCTGATAAGGGGTGCTGCCTTGCCTACAGTGTTTGGAAAGTATCACACTTAAAAATCATCCACAATGACTTTTGGCCCATGTAAAGATTTTTGGCAATGTCTACTGATGAGTAGAAAATGTCAAAGAACAGTCTGTCAGTTGTAAAAGCATTGATTATCATAGATTTTAGAAATTTCCCTATAAAATACTCAAGGTTAGTGTTACATAAAGAGAAAAACAGATACTATTCTTTTGTTCAACTAATACTTTCTGGATGTAAACATTGCACCAGACATTTGAAATCAGCCACTGAGTAACATGCTAATTATTTCCATGAAATTGTCTGACGATCTCTGGGTGTTGTAATGAATTGTCGCCAATTTTATTTCTTCATAGTTCTAGAATCTGGAAGTCCCAAATTCTTGAATGGAATGAAATGAAGAAATCTGTGAGGCCTTGGTCTAGGAAAGAATCTGACCTTAGCCACTTATACTTTCTGGAGACTACAAAATTCTTTGTCTGGGCTTTTATGACTCCAATTCACATAGAGGCATATCTTCTCTCCTTCTATCTGCCAATCCTTCTGCTGTGGGATGTTCTGTATGTCAAATGTGTTGCTCTGATTGGGTAAAATAAATAAAGTGCTGATTGGCCAATAGCCAGGCAGGAAGGATAGGGTAGGCAGGACAAGGAAGAGGGGAATTTGGGGAACAGGAAGGCTGAGAGGAGACACTGACAGCCGCTGCCATGACAAGAAAGATGTAAGGTACTGATAAGCCACAAGCCACGTGGCAAGTTATAGATTAATAGAAATGGGTTAATTTAAAATAAAAGAAATAGATAACAAGAATCCTGCCATGGCCATACAGTTTATAAATAATATAAGCATCTGAGTGATTATTTTATACATGGGTTGTGGGGCCGTGGGGATTTGGTTATACCTGGAGAGAAGATCACCAACTACAGCCTTCTGTTTCCCCCTTGAAAGAACATTCATGATCACATTTACAACCCACACTCATAATGCATATCAATCTCATCTTCTCAAGCTTAGGTTAACAACTATTAATATACTTTATGCAAATAAAGTGATATTGGGATATGATTCTGTAAAGGGCTATTATTTAAATTCCTGCAGCTATTCTATTTACTACACAACACTAGAGACTGATAATTCATCAAGTGATAAATACATGGTATTATGGTGATATTTTATTTGTACCAAATGTGTTTTTATATGTATATTAATAAAGTTGCCTTGGGGTCAGAGTAAGCCATAGCAGAAGCTGGGCGGTGGCGACGCACGCCTTTAGTCACAACACTCGGGAGGCAGAGCCAGGTGGATCTCTGTGAGTTCAAGGCCACATTGGAAACAGCCAGGCATGGTGACTCACACCTTTAATCCCAGAAAGAGAACCTTTAATCCCAGGAAGTGTTGGCAGAGAACAGAAAGATATATAAGTCCAGAAAACCAGGCACCAGAGCTAGTTAAGCATTTGGCTGGTTAAGCTTATAGTCTTTGGAGCAGCACAGTTCAGCTGAGATTCATTCTGGATGAGGACTTAGAAGCTTCCAGTCTGAGGAAACATCATCTGAGGAACAGGCAAGGTGAGGTAGCTGTGGCTTGTTCTGTGTCTCTGATCTTCCAGAACTCACCCCAATAACTGGCCTCAGGTTTGTTTTTATTAGTAAGACTCTTTAAGATTCCTGCTATATGGTATAGTAAGCTACATAAATGTTGTGGGAGAGGTAGGCTGTCATAGACTACGGTAAAAAAAAGATCTGTGGTTCCAAAAGTTGGGGATAAAAAGCAAAACTGATATTTTGAATACCTTTGTTGAGTGGGCTTCATTGAGCCCAAGGAAGGTATAAAATTAGTGAACCATACTCACATCTTCAGGAAAGCTTTGAGTAAACAGAGAAGCCACAAGGCAGAATTCTTGAGGAGGGTCCTCCCTATGTTCTTGAAAAGTAAAAAGACACATCATGGCTACCAAAGAGAAATTAATGGCAAAAAACAGTAGGCACAGCTAGGAGGTAAGCGACACCATGCAGGCAACTGTATGAGTTCTATTTTTACAGAGTGAAACAAGAATGCTTTGGGGTTTTGAGCAAATACAGGGATGGACATATTTTGAAATTTCACTTTGACTGCTGTGTTAGAACTGGACTACAGGTAGCAGAAGGTGATTCCTGACCCTGTACAGAATCTTCACATTCACCAAGTGAGCAATAATGCTAGAGTCAGAGCAGTAAATAATAATTGCAGATATATCTGAAAGTAGAGCCGATATTATTTCCTGATGAATTGGGAAAGAAGGGGAAATATGATCCTAACACTTCATTACTGAAAGGATGGACTTGCCATTAACTGAGACAGAGAAGACATTAGGTAGTAAATAGTTAGGGAAAATACATTATGAGCTCAGTTTTAGACTCTTCTATTGATCAGAGCCATGTGAACATTTCATACAGGCAGTTGGCTATATAAACTGGGAAAATGCATAACATGGGGCTTTAAATTTTCAAATAATCTAGATTTGTAAATTATTCAAGAGGTTGAGGAATCAGATGAACTCTCATAATAATCAAGAAGCAGGTAGACTGAGAAGAGCCAAGTGATTCCAGAACTGAGACAGGGGCATTGTAATGGCAGTGAAAGGCAGAGCCATGAGAATGGAGACTAAAAAAGCTGGACCATGAAGCAAAGGAAAGCAAGAGAGTGAGATTCTTGCAGTTAAGGGAAGCAAGACAGCAACAAGAAACTAAAATGACTAATAATTACCGATGACTGGCCAAGTGAGCTGAGATACTAGAACATAGATTTATGTATTTAGCCCAAGGCCAGAGCTGAAGTGCATAATCAGTTGGGTGCTAAGAGCAAAAGCTACCTGTGATGACTTTAAGGAGTCCTCCCAAGCCATAGAGCAGCAATCATTCCATTCAGCTAATCAGTCTCTGTGTACAATATCACCGCATTTTCTGCTGAGTTCACAACTTGCCTCTTTAGGTAATTTTAAGGAAGAAGCTAAGTGGCTCTTTCCTTCTTAAATACATATGTTTCTCCAGTGAATTTCCAGATGTGAGATTTACTTTGTATAATTGTCATCAGTTAAACTGATGTGTCTAAAAACATAGTTGTGTGGATTTGGATAGTGGATAGATATAGACAGCTTATCTATATCCCTCACGGGAGCACTGTTCAGTGGCATTTCCTGTCTCAGTATCACCAATGATCCATAGCAAATAAAACAATGAGAGCAAAGTTGTATTTATCCCTACCAGAGCAAAGTCTAGTGAGACTGCTTCATGATAAGACCTCTAGGTAAGCTAAAAATTCCAAATGCTTTTTAACACACAGGAAAAATGTACCTAAGACAGGCACTAAGGCAAAGTGGATAAATACACAGGTTCATTTTATCTTTTATCTTCTGGCATAATTCTGTTTTGTTTTGCTTTGTTTTTTTACTATAGAAATTTCTTGGCTTAGAACTCAACATGAAAACATTATGAACTACATAATTCTGGATTTCCCATAAATGATTTAAAATAGGGTTTTAAATTATGGTAATGTTTAATATGGATGAAATAATAGGAAACAAATAAAATGGCAAATGAAAAGATGGCACCAAGACTAATATTTCACAGTCTAGGAGATACTCAGCTCTAATTACCATCCCAAGTTTTTATTCAGGCTTTCATAATATCAGAATAGAGAAGTGGTATTATCTCAAGCTGGTATCTGTGACTACCACACATTGTTTCTTTTCTATAATTTCCATAGGCTGGGAGTCCAAGGTCAAGGCACTGGCTATGTTGTTTTCTGGATGGTCAATTCCTGTCATAAAGATGGCCACATTCCCACTGTGTCCTCTTGTGGTCTCTTCTCCATTTGCTACAGACTTGATATCTCTTTCTTTTCCTTTAAAAAAAATACCTTAAACTGGGTGGTGGTGGGACATAACTTCGATCCCACACTCAGGATCCTTGAATCTGTGGCTTTTGAAATTTAAAAATGAAAAGACACAAATTATGATTTTTTCCTTGCATAGTGCTTTGATTATTTTTTTCTGTTATTTGGGGGTTTGGGGTTTGTTTGGTTTTGGAATGCCTATATTTAGAATCACAAGTTCATTCTTAATAAAAGGTAATCTGAAATGTTCCCATATAGAATTAAAAGTAAAGGCTTTATACATCAGTTGAAAAAGTTGTTTTATAAGGCATATATATTCCTGTATTACTATATGGAAGGAGAATTTACTGTTTCCAATGGCTGCATAACAATGAAAACATAGCTGTCTATCAAGGCATTTTCCAGCACCTTCTTTTTCCCATCAAATCGTTAAAATGTAAACTGTACCTATGATACCCAGATCTCAAGGAGAGAAGGCTTCCCAGGGCCATTACTACCAGAAAGTATTTGAAATACCACAAAGCTTTTGGAGAGAAAACTGAAATTCTGTCTACTGCAGATATAAATACACCAATTGATCGTGTGTAAGAGGAAGCATATTGCCAACATAGGAAGTAATTGGTGGCAATAGTCATTTTCTACTGAGTAATTATTGGTTTTTAAGTACCATGTTACATTTTATTTCCTTCTCATTCTGGGTTAATATGAAGCCATGCCATATGCTTTAGTCCTGTGATTCATAAGGTCAAGGACAGCATCTGTTCCATTTTTACTATGGAGCACTAAATACAACCATCAGCACAGGAGTGGTCTTAATTAATATTATCCTAAAAATAAGAATGAAGCACATGAAAATTTCCTTTCATCTGCTAGTGATGCTTTCTCCTTAACTATGCACATAGGGAATTAATTGTGATATTTTCATACTATTTTTTGAAGTGCTGCTTAACTACAACTTGGACTATTAAAAATGAATAAATTTAAAGGGATGTTTTATGTGAGTCAAGTTCTCCACCTAATTATCCAACATTTAAAAATTCTACAATCAAATATAAAGAACCATGAAAAAGATGTTTATGTGGTTAGGTGGGTAATAAGTGTAATAGGGATATAGGAGTGATAGCAAGGTCAGCATACATTGTCTATACCTCCAAAACTGTCTATGAAACAGTTTACTTATTACAAATAATTTTAAAGAATTCTTAAATCATTATTATGAGTTTTAATTATTTTGTTATATGTTGACATCACAATAGAATCCAGTAATTTATTTTAAAGCTTGCCAATGTGCCTTCACTGATCTTGAAACTTCCAGTCGCTCATCTTCCTTTTGGATTTTGTTCTTATGCTTCCTTGTTCTAGTCTAAAATTGACAGCGAATTCTATTTCTATCTGATCTCATTGGGTTACTCTTTGTTCTCTACGGCAGATTTAATGAAAAAAAAAAAATGTTCCCCATGGAGTCATGTGTTTGAGCAGTTGGTCCCAGTTGTTGGTGCTGTTTAGGGAGATTGTGGAACCTTTAGGAGACAGAACCTTGCTGGAGAAAGGTCTTCACTGGGGGATAGCACTTTGGAGGTTGTAGCCTCACTGTACTTCCTGTACTGGTTCTCTGCTTCAACTGTGTTAATGAATATGTGATCAGTCAGTTTCCTGTTTCTGCTACCATGTCATACTCTATCATAATGAGCTCTATCCCTCTGGAACTATGAGCTAAAATAAACCCATATTTCCTTAAGTTGCTTTTTGTCACAATATTTTATCACAGCAACAAAAAAAGTAACTTTATATTCTCTCATTCTACTGCTATTAGATAGCTTCATGTGTTCTTATAAAAATGACTTGTTTCATATGGATTGGACAGATAACTTTGCTTAGAGAGAAATGATCCTAGTATTAAACTAAAAAAAAAAAAAAAACTAGTAACAAAGATAACACAGGAATTTTGATCTAGTTTTGTTCTTTTATTTTCTGTATTGAGAATTTCTAGTCAACAAAGGAATAAAGATACAAGCAGGTTAAAGCGTTTATAAAAATTCAAGTTTTAATACATAACTCAAATTACCATTAAGTAATAAAGCTTTCAATTTGCCTATTCATGCATTTATTAATCTTCTAATTCAGAGACCCATTTAACAGATAGAACTTTATTTTATCATGCTCTTGACTCTATACTTGCAAAGCGTACCTCTTGTTACAAAGGAGATAGGCATCCACTTTTTAAAAGGAAAAGAGAAAAGAGGAAACAATGTAAGAAAAAAGTTAATGTAATGATTTTAAGTTCAGCATCTTAGTTTGCTTCATACTACTGTGATAAACACCATGACCAAAAGCAACTTGGGGAGGAGAGGGTTTATTTCATGTTACATCTTTATAGTCCATCATGAAGGAAAGTCAGTTCAGGAACCTGGAAGCAGAAATTGAGGCAGAGGCCCTGGGAGAACACTGCATATTGGCTTTCTTTCCCATGCTCACTCAGCCTACTTGCTTATAGAACACAGGATCAGCTGATTGGGGTAGAACTACTCAGAGAGGGCTGGGCCCTCCCCACTGATCATGAATCAAGAAGATACTTCACATGTGCCTGTAGGCTAATCTGATATAAGAATAGTCAAAGTTCCCTCTTCTCAAATGGCACTGGCTTATTGTGTCATGTTGACAAAAAACTGACCACAAGGAGGGTACTGTGAAAGCCAAGAACAGGTAAGAAGTAGGTATATGCAGAAGAGGTTTGGGTTTTCATTGGAGAAAGGGTTTCTTGCAGAGAAGAAAGAAGTGGGGGGGGATCTATAGAATTAATGGTGGAATGCAGATGTGTTATTTCTCCAAATATTTTTTTGAGGTCTGATGGGTCAAGTGCAGCTGTATGTGTTGTAAGAGCAGATAATAGAAGATGGACAAAGAAGCCTAGAAGAAATTGATAAAGGCTGTAATCTGGCACTCATGGAGCCACCTGGCTGGGCCTCCCTGGAAAAGCATGATGGGATTCCCCATTAAACACATTCCACTATGCATAATGGTCCATCCCAGACAGACATTCCCCAGTATTGGCTCCCTACCTTTACTCTAAAGGAGAAACACTGCTTCATGCCATACTGCACATCTCAGATAGGAAGAGCACTGTACATGGTCAAAGGGAATACATAAGGAAGAAAAGTCACAGGAGGCTTACCTCTGAGTTCTTGTTTTACACTGTTACATCCCCTCTTTAAAATTAGTCAGAAGGAGAAAACTTGACTGAATGTAAAACAACATCTCCTATCTTATTATTATAATCAAGTGTCTTAACATTAGAAAAGAATAGAGGGGATAAAATAGGAAGAAATAGTGGAAAATAAGAGACAGAGGTTTCACCTTACATTCTTGGAAAAGAAATTCATGAGTTCTGTGAATCTCTTGAGCAGCAAGAACCTGGGCACTACTCAAGGGTAATATTGAAGACATCTCTCAGGTCTCAAAAAAGGCATGGTGACAGATATGGATCTATTTGCATTCTTCTATTTGCATTCTTCTATGTGTAGACATCCAGTTATGCCAGCACCATTTGCTGAAGATGCTTTCTTTTTGCCATTGTATAATTTTGGCTTTTTTTTTTTTGTCAAAAATCAGGTTTTCATAGGGTGTGGAATAATGTCAGGGTCTTCAATTCCATTCCATTAACCCATGTGTCTGTCTTTATGCTAGTTCCAAGCTATTTTTATTACTATAGCTTATATTAGAGCTTGAAGTCAAGGATAGTGATGCCTCTGAAAGTGCCTTTATTGTATAGGATTGTTTAGGCTATCCTGGGTTTTTGTTTTTCCATATGAAGTTGAGTATTGTTCTTTCAAGGTCTATGAAGAATTGCATTGGGATTTTGATGGAGATTTGCATTGCACCAGGAGATTGCTTTTAGTAAGCTTGCCATTTTTGATATGTCGATTCTACCTATCCAAGAGCATGGGAGATCTTTACATTTTCTGATACCTTCTTCAATTTCTTTCTTCAAAGACTTAAAGTTGTCATTATACGGGTCTTTCACTTGTTTGGTTAGAGTTACTCCAAGATATTTTATGTTATTTGTGGCTATTGTAAAGGGTGATGTTTCTCTAATTCTTTCTCAGCCCGTTTATCATTTGTGTATAGGAAAGCAACTGACTTTTTTGAGTTAATCTTGTATCCTGCCACATTACTGAAGGAGTTTATCAGCTGTAGGAGTTCTCTGGCAGAATTTTTGGGGTCACTTATATATGTTATCATATCATCTGCAAATAACAAAAGTTTGGCTTCTTCCTTTCCAATTTGTATTCCTTTGATGTCCTTTTGTTGTCTTAATTCTCTAGCTAGAACTTGGAGTACTACATTGAATAGGTATGGAGAGAGCAGACATCCTTGTCTTGTTCCTAATTTTAATGGAATTGCTTTGAGTTTCTCTTCATTTCATTTGATGTTGGCTGTTGGCTTGCTGTATGTTGCCTTTATTATGTTTAGGTATGTTCCCTGTATCTCTAATCTCTCCAAGACCTTTACCATGAAGGGGTGTTGGATTTTGTCAAAAGCTTTTTCAGCATCTAATGAGATGAACATGTGGTGAATATGGCTGATTACAATGACAGATGTTTGTATCTCTGGGATGAAGCCTACTTGATCATGGTGGATGATTTTTTTTAATATGTTCTTGGATTCAGTTTGTCAGTATTTTATTGAGTATTTTTACATCAATGTTCATGAGGGAGATTAGTTTATATTTCTCTTTCTTTGTTGCATCTTTGTGTGGTTTGGGTATCAGGGTAATTGTAGCCTCGTAAAAAGAGTTTGGCAATGTTTCTTCTGTTTCTGTTGATCAAAATTATTTCAGGAGTATTGGTATTAGCTCTTCTTTGAAATTCTGGTAGAATTATGCACTGAAACTATCTGGCCCTGGGCTTTTTAGAGTAGGGAGAATTTTAATAACTGCTTCTATTTCCTTAGGAGTTATAGGTCTATATGAATTGTTTATCGATGGCTTGATTTAATTTTGGTATGTGGTATTTATCCAGAAAATTGTTCATTTCTTTTACATTTTCTAATTTTGTGAAGTACAGGTTTTTGAAGTATAACCTAATAATCCTCTGGATTTCTTCAGTATCTGTTATTATGTCCCTCTTTTCATTTCTGATTTTGTTAATTTGGATAGTCTCTCTCTGTTTTTTGTTTTGGTTTTGTTGTGTTTGGTTTTTGTTTTGTTTTGTTTTGTTTTGTTTTTAGTTTGGGTAAGGGTTTTTCTATCTTGTTGATTTTCTTGAAGAACCAACTCTTTGTTTTATAGATTCTTTGTGTTGTTCTCTTTGTTTCTGCTTCATTGATTTCATCCCTCAATTTGATTATTTGCTGTCATCTACTCCTCCTGCTAGGTGAGTTCGTTTCTTTTTGTTCTGGAGCTTTCAGGTGTTCTGTTAAGTGGATAGTGTGATACATCTCCACTTCTTTATGTGGGCACTTCATGCTATGAACTTTCCTCCTTGCACTGCTTTCATAGTGTCCCATAGGTTTGGGTATGTGGTGCCTTCATTTTCATTGAATTCTTGGAAGTCTTTAATTTCTTTATTTCTTACGTGACCCAGCGATGATTCAATTGAACACTGTTCAGCTTCCATGAGTTTGTAAGCTTTCTACAGTTTGTGCTGTTGTTGAATTCTAAACCTTAAGCCATAAAGGGCCAATAAGATACATTTTTTTTTCTCGACCATTGCCAGCAGTCTACAGAGGATGTATCATTGTGGATTTCAGGGGACCTCTCCAGCACTCTGCCTTTTCCTGTTCTCATGTAGTCTTCATTTATCATGATCTGTTATTCCTTGTTCTCCCTTTCTGTTCTTGATCCAGCTGGGATCTCCTGATCCTCTAAGCTTTCTTTCCCTCAAACCTTGCCCTTCATTACTCCCACTGTCGTCCAGGTTGTTCATGTAGATCTCATCCAATTATCTGTCATTGGGTCATCCCTGTGTCTTTCCTAGGATCCTATTTTCTAGGTAGCCTCCCTGGAGTTGTGTAGCAGTCTAGTCATCTTTGTTTTACATCTAGTATCCTCCTATGAGAGTACATACCATGTTTGTCTTGCTGAGTCTGAGTTACCTCACTCAGGATGATTTTTTCTAGATCCATCCATTTGCCTGCAAACCTCATGATGTCATTGTTTTTCTCTGCTGAGTACTACTCCATTGTGTATATGTACCATATTTTCTTTATCCATTCTTCAGTTGAAGGGCATCTAGGTTGTTTACAGGTTCTGGCTATTACAAACAATACTGATATGAACATAGCTGAGCAAATGCCTTTGTGGTATGATTGAGCATTCCTTGGGTATATGCCCAACAGTGCTACAGCTGGGTCTTGTGGGAGATGGATTTCCGATTTTCTAAGGAAGCACCATATTGATTTCCAAAGTGGCTGTACAAGCTTGCATTCCCACCAGCAGTGGAGGAGAGTTCTCCTTGCTCCACATCTTCTCCAGCATAAGCTGTCTTCTGTGTTTTTGATCTTAGCCACTCTGACAGGTGTGATCGAGAGAAAGCCCAATCTGACCTAGCCTGGTGATCAGATGGCCAAACACCCTAACAGTCGAGCTGGAGCTCTCATCCAATAACTGATGGAAGTGGATGCAGAGATCCTCAGCCAGGCCCCAGGTAGAGCTCTAGGTGTCCAATTGTCGAGAAAGAGGAGGGACTGTAAGAGCGTGAATTGTTGAGATCAAGATTGCAAAAAGCACAGGGACAAATAGCCAAACAAATGGAAGCACATGAATTATGAACCAAAGGCTGTGGAGCCCCCAGCTGGAGCAGGCCCTCTGGATAAGTGAGACAATTGAATAGCTTGAACTGTTTGGGAGGCATCCAGGCTGTGGGACTGGGCCCTGTCCTTAGTGCATGAGATGGCTGTTTGGAACCTTGGGCTTACACAGGGACACTTTGCTCAGCCTGGAAGGAGGGGACTGGACCTGCCTGTACTGAATCCACCAAGTTTCAATGAATCCCCAGTGGAGTATTGACCCTGGAGGAGATGGGAATGGAGGGGAGGGATGGGGTAAGGTGACAGTGGGGGCGGGAGGGGGGAGGACAGGGGAACCCATGGCTGATGTGCAAAATTAAAACACAAATATAATAATAATAATAATAATAATAATAATAATAATAATAATTTTTTTAAAAAGATACATTTTTTGTATCTGTTGAGATGTACTTTATTACTGAGTATGTGGTCAATTTTGGAGAAATTTCCATGAGGTGCTAAGAATAAAATATTTTCTCTTGTGTTTGGGTGAAATATTCTATAGATGTTTGTTAGGTCCATTTGAGTCATAACATTTGTAAGTTCCCTTATTTCTCCATTAAGTTTCTTTCTAGCAGACTGTCTAAGTGGTGAGGATGGTGTGTTGAAGTCTCCCACTACTAGTGTGTGGAGTTTAGTGTGTGATTTAAGCTTTAGTAATATTTATTTTTCAAATGTAGGTGCCCTTGTATTGGGGGCATAAATGTTCAGAATTGAAACTTCATCTTGATAGTTTTTTACTGTGATGAATATAAAATGTCCTTCACCATCTCTTTTGATTAATTTTAGTTTGAAGTCTTTTACTAGATATTAGAATAGCTATGCCAGCTTGTTTCTTAGGTCCATTAGACAGGTAAATCTTTTCCCAACCCTTTACTCTGAGGTAATGACTGTCTTTGAGTTAAGGAGTATTTCTTGTATACAGCAGAAGGATAGATCCTGTTTTCATACCCATTCTGTTAATCTGTGTCTTTTTATAGGTGAATTGAGTCCATCAATATTAAGAGATATTAATGACCAATGATTGTTAATTCTTACTATTTTTTGTTTTGTTAGTGGTGATATTAGTGTGTGTGTATATTTCTCTTCTTTGGTATTTGCTGGTATGAGGTTATCTATTTCGTATGTTTTGGTGGTTAAAGCTAACTTCCTTGAGTTAGAGTTTTCCTTCTAGTACTTTCTGTAGGGCTGGGTTTGTGAATATGTAATGCTTAACTCTGGTTTTGTCTTGGAATATCTTGTTTTTTCCATCTATTGTGATCGAAAGCTTTGCTGGGTATAGTAGTCTGGACTGGCATCTGTGGTCTCTAAGTGTCTGCAGACCATCTGTCCAGAGTTACCATTGAGAAACTTTTAGCGTTTCCATTGAGAAGTCAGGTATAATTCTGATAGGTGGCTTATATACTACTTGATCATTTTCCTTTGCTGCTCTTAATATTCTTTCTTTATTCTGTGTGTTTAGTTTTTTGATTATTATGTGATGAGGGAAATTTTTTTGGTCCAGTCTATTTGCTATTCTGTAAGCTTCTTGTACCTTCATAGGTATGCCTTTCTTCAAGTTGGGAAAGTTTTCTTCTATGATTTTGTTGATTATGTTTTCTGTGGCTTTGAGCTGAAATTCTTCTCCTTCTTCTATCCCTAGTATTTTTAGTTTTGGTCTTTTCATGGTGTCCCAGATTTCCTGAATGTTTTGTGTTAAAAATTTGCTGGATTTAACATTTTCTTTGACCTGTGAATCTATTTCCTCTACATTATCCTTAATGCCTGAGATTCTCTCTTCCATCTCTTTTGGTTATTCTTTCCTCTGCAGCTCCTGTTCGTTGACTCAGATTTTCCTTTTCCTTAGTTCCCTTGGTTTGTGTTTTCTTTATTGCCTCTATGTAGCAGGAATCTTAAATTGTCTTATTAATAAAATCAAACCCGAGGCCAGTTATTGGGGTGAACACTGGAAGATCAGAGAAGCAGAACAAGCCACAGTTTCCTCACCTTGCCAGTTCCTCAGCTGGTCTTGTTTACTCAGACTGCAAGCTTGTGAATCCTCATCCCAATGGCTCTCAGCTGAACTGCTGCTTGAAAGCCTGAATGCTTAATCAGCCAAAATGCTGAACCAGCCAAAATGCTGAACCAGCCAAATGCTTTTAGTTTCTAGTCTTCATACTTTATATAATCTTTCTCTTTCTGCCCCCACACCCTGGGATTAAAGGCTTGCTTTCTGGGATTAAAGGCATGTGTCACCAGGCCTAGCTGTTTCCAATATGGCCTTGAACTCACAGAGATCCGCCTGGTTCTGCCTCCTGAGTGCTGGGATTAAAGGCGTGTGCTACCACTGCCTATGTTTAATATTGTAGCCATCCTGTTCTCTGACCCCAGATATGTTTATTTCGGGGAACACACAATATTTAGGGGAACACAATACCACCACATTTCCCCTGTTTTTGTCTAAAATTTAAAAAAGCTTATAACTAATACAAGAAAAATCATATCCAATAAGTATATACAATATACATAGTCAAGATTACATTAACGATGTCTAGTCCATTAACATTTGACAGATTCAGACAAAAAAACTCCATTATATATATCAACAATGTCCAGTCCAGTAACATTTGATAAACTCAGACAAAAAAATTTTCATTACTTATCCTATGTAAAACATGTAGTTCCTTTTTAAAGGTAGATCCAATAATTGACCTTTTTATCTGATCATATCCATATTCTCTCTTTTTTCTTTTCATAACAGCTTCAGTTATCTACCTTCTGTCATTTTTATATTTTTCCCTTCTTCTTTTTAGTGTAGATTCAATGATCTACCTATTTATCCTATTATTTCTTTACCTTTTTTCTCAGGGTAGAGTCAGTGATCTACCTCATATCTATATTCTCCTTTTTCTTTTTTAAACAAAAATTCTATTTTGGGGTTAATTGTTAAGTCCTGTATCATTTGTCTAGCTGCTGCATAAGGAGAATGTGCAGGGCTTGTTTCAAGTCCTTGTTCAAGTAGTCTGTCAGGCTGGATCATCTCAGCTAGCCATCTCAAAACTGTCCTGAGTAGTTTGTAGTCCAAAGCCGATCTTTCCATGGTGTTAATCTGCTTAATGGCTTTACCATAGTCCATGTGGAATTGTCATTGTGGGATCCTGTCATCTTTTTGAAAATTTCAAAGTCACTGTTAGGCGTGGTCATGGATCCCTGTAGATTTTTTTTTTTATTTGTGCCTCCTCTGTGGTTTGGAGCAATCACAGTCTGATAAATGTCTGTCTCTTCAAACCATGAATGTTCTTCCCTAAAAGAGAAAATCTTCACAGCAATTTCTCCCCACCATTTGTCTTGCCAAACTTTTCCAAACTGACTTTTGCTGATGCTTTCTTGTAACACGATGGTCCTGGTAATTCTTCCCTGAACAAACTGTGGTAAACCCTTTGTCCCAGGTAGCAGTATAACCACAGTCACCAACACGATGAATAGAAGCCAGGAACTCAGAGCAGCAGCTGCTGCCTCCATGGTCCCACCACCATTTGTGGCTTGGCCCTGCCAAAGCTTTTCCTTAGCAAGCCTCCTAGGCTGGCCTCAACTCAGGATCCTCTTGCCTCTGCCTCCTTCAGTAAATCCAACCAGTGTGCCACCACAACCGGTTGAGGGAGGGTAGCTCGGGCCTGAGCTGGGGCCCACAAGGCCACAGGCAAGCAGTTTTTTTGCAAATTTGTGCCCCACATTGGGCGCCATTTGTAGATGTAACCATCTTGTTAAATAAGAAACACAGAGCCAATTGCAGAGTTAAAAGCCACAAGTTCAGAGAAATAGCTGAGAGCTGAAAACCTTACCCTTTGCTGCTGCTCCTCTATTTTATTTTTAGGTCTTGAACTGTTTCCTTCACCTGTTTTATGTTTGTTTTTTTTTCCTAGTCTTTCCTTAAGGGATTTATTAATTTCTTCCAATTTTTCTTTGTCTTTTCCTCCATTTCTTGAAGAGAATTTTTCATTTCCTCTTTAAGGGCTTCTATTATCTTCATACAGTTATTTTCAGGTAATTTACTTCTGGAAATGTGGTGTTCAGGTCTTGCCATTGTAAGATCACTACGTTCTGGTGGTGTCATATTGCTCTTTATGTTTTTTTAATGTGTTTTTACACTGCCTTCTATTAATTTCTTCCTTCAGTCCATACTGGTGGAACTCTAGGTCACTCTTCTTCCAATTGGTACAGGTGAGGCATGTGCCTCAGGGGATGGTTGGTGAGGGGAAAGGAGAGGAGGCTGCTGCCTTGTCTCTGGGGCTGTAGTGGCTGGGAGGGGGTACAGCATGTGACCCCAGGGCTTAGGGTATAGAGACCTGGGCTGTCCAGTTGGGAGATTAGGGCCTTGCCTCTTCTTCTAAATCAGTGCAGGAGGGGCAAGTGGCTCCTGTGGTAGCTGGTGCCTCAACGATATTTCCCATTCTTAATGTGGGAAATATTTTTTCTTTTTAATATTATTTAATTCTCTCTTAAAGGACTTCCCATGTATCTCACCAAATCTGCTGAATTCTAAGTTTGTTCACAGCATCAGTGAAGTTAAGCACCTCTCATGATTTCTAAGTGCAAGCTCCATTTTCTAGATTCTCTGTGTGTAGCAGCCAACTGCTGTGAGTGCTCACAGAGAGGCCCAGGTGATGACTGTGGCAGTGTCAGCTGGCATGAGTTCTCCTTCTATGTGGATGTGCCATGAGCTGGAGCATCAAATGTTTTATTCCCAGTACAGCAGCTGTTCCTGAATCTACTGATATTTTGACCACTGTCTGCAGTCCCACAGCCCTGCCATCAGCACCATGCTGTTCAGGCCATGGCCTGGTGGGACTGGCACCAGCCCTGCCACTGCCACCAAATGTAATTTTTACTAAATCTCTCTTGTTCTATTTACCAAGAAAAACTCAGGAGTCAGATGTTGGGGTGAAAACCTGCTAGCTGAGAGAAGCAACCAGCTGACCTTCCTTTCTGGAAGATCAAACAAGAAAATATTTCTCTAATTATCATAAATCAAAAAAGACCAATCATGTCCAAATCCATCCTTACTCCTTCCTGTTCCTCTCTCTATCTGAATTCCTGGTTTCTCCACATTCTCTATGGCTAATTCCTGTCAACTAATTGCCGGCTCCACCACCTAATCCAAGGTTGATTTTATTAACACAGTCTCAGGGTTTCACAATGTGATCAAATACCCTGCAACAGAGGGCTTTCTGAAGATTACAAAAAGCAAATAGAAATTAGGGACATGTATATATATTTATCTGTGTGTCCAAAACCTGTGCTCTTTAACAGAGCTGTCTGACGACCCTTATTCCTCTTATCCCTCCAGGAAAATTGTTACACACACACACACACACACACACACACACACACACACACACTTAATCTATTTATTTAAAAATAAGATGATAAGAGGGAGGAGAATGGGATGGATGATAACACATTGTTATCAGGGAAAAGACTGCATATTAGGCTGGATGTTTGGAGAAGAGTGGTAAAGTGGCAATGAGCAACACTGGCAGAGCTGCCAGATATAAGACTGTGTAAGAAAAAGCCTGCCACAGAGGCAGTAGGGTAGGAAACTTTTTATTAACCTCTAGCTCATTACACTAAAATATATAACTTATGAAACCAAATGTTTCCTTATTTTTAACCAGGCCATGA
The DNA here is from genome assembly GCF_903995425.1 of Onychomys torridus. Classification (NCBI taxonomy): domain Eukaryota; kingdom Metazoa; phylum Chordata; class Mammalia; order Rodentia; family Cricetidae; genus Onychomys; species Onychomys torridus. The sequence goes on from NC_050454.1 coordinate 66,419,716, forward strand.
GCCATATCTCCAAGCTGAATTCTTGCTTCTAAGAAAGACAGACAGACAGACAGATAGACAGACAGACAGACAGACAGACAGATAGATAGATAGATAGATAGATAGATAGATAGATAGATAAGCAAACCTCACTGATACTTACATGAATATTTGTTAACTCAACTTGTCTCTAAATGTGGAATGATTGGTTTTTATTTCCTATAAGTATGTGTCTGGTGAGAATTTCTCTCTCTTGGTTTGTGTACCCTCTCCAAACTTCCTTCCTCCATCTTCACCTCCTATATGTGTGTGCATATGTCTTATTTCATCTCTCTTGCTCTCTCCCACTCTTTGTCAGCAAACATCACATCTACATGACCAAGACCCACACATCATAATGTCTCTCAAGGAACATGTCTTAAGACATAAGTACAAATAAGCACAATGATACCTGAAAGTCCCTGAGGGCTTCAAGTGGGAGAACCCTACTGATTTCAGGGATACTATCAGTTTAGTGTTCATCTCATTGAAAAGTTAAGCCAATGTAAACCCTTTTATGTATGCTCCGAGGTAGTATCGCATACATACAAATAAATTCCCATGTCTTAAATGCATATTTTGATGAGGATCAATAACACATGAGTTCAGTAAGATGTACAATGATCAAAACATAAATATCATAAATACTTTTAAAGCCCTAGAGAATTCTCTCAGACTTTTTTCAGCAAGTCCCTTTGCACCATAGTGATCATGACTTTCTGTTGGTATTCCTGTAAACTGGGTTTGTCATCTCTTGACTATCACATAGAGTTTTACAGTGTTTTGTGGCTCTTGTAGCTACTTCTTACAGTGTTCTAAGATTCCTTGGCAGTGCTGAGCTACTCCACTGTGTTTTGGTATCCAAAAGTGTCCATTTTCCTCTGGATAATTGCTGCTCCTTTAATATTTTTAATAACTTCGCCACAGGAGAGAGCAGAAATATGCAATAGATTTTAAACATAGTTTATCATTGTTTGTTTAAATAAGTAGGTGCAAACTTGTTCAGTCCTAATGTGTTTTAGTTAATAAGAACTGTAATGTTCTCTGTGGTGATATTTCTCACGCCCACTTGAAATGTGCACAATCTGATGGCTCTTACATCTGTTCCACTGCCACATATTTTTAGTTTTGATTATTTCAACCATTCTAGTGAGTGTGTGGTCCTCATCACAACTATTAAATTTGCATTTCTGTAATAATGAGCAATACAGAAAACTGTTTCAAATGTCCTTTGTCCATTAACATATCTTGTAGAGAAGTATGTTCTCATTTTTAACTAAGTTATGTCTTAATTACTAACTTGTCTAAAAGAACTTTTTGTGGATATATGTGAAAGTCCATTTCTTTCTGTCCATGGCTTTCTTTCATTTTTAGTAATACTTACTATATTCAGATAACTTTTATCTTTGAATCCAGGCATCAAAGTTTATGCTTCTTGCACTTTCTGCTTCATAATAAAAACTCTTTGTTTACTTAAAAAGATTGTCTCTTCTGTGCATTTTGTTCTTTTAGATTTTATATCTAATTTTGCCCTCCAGTATGAACTATCTTCACAGATCCTTGTGGCATATAGCCTCTGCAGATTCTTCTAGAAACCTCATGGCTTCACATTTTTATTTTTTCGCTCCTTTATGATAGATGATGATGATGATGATAGATAGATAGATAGATAGATAGATAGATAGATAGATAGATAGATGGATAGGTAGGTAGGTAGATAGATAGATAGATAGATAGATAGATAGATAGATAGATAGGTAGACAGTATATTTTGATCATTTCACTCCATGACCCTCTCTTATTCTCCTGTTCACCTACCTACCCACCCAAAACCCCTACCCACCCACCTATCCAGTAAACCTTACTTCCCAACAAACCTCTGCTTCTACTTTCAGGATTAGTTCTTAAATAACCCTGTATTCTAATTCAAATCAATTTTATATGATTTAAACCATAAGTCAACATTTGCACTTAACATTTCCCCTTTGATTGATAAAGTCTTGTTGGTACTATATCTCTAGATTTTTTATTATAAAAATGTTAAAAAGAAAAGAAAAATAATTAACTTGTTTGGTTAATTAAATGCTTGAAAATTGGTTTTTAACGAAGCACAGTTGTATAATACACTAACAGCTTACATATTACTACATGTCATATTAACTTTGCTGGTTTTTATTTTCTTCTAATTAAAAGCTCTGGAATATAAGTATAATCTTCATTGTGTGCTGTTTATACAGCCTTCTGGTTTATATTCACCAAAAATTCTGAAGGATGGAAGATTTTTGAAGTTTTATGGAGGATCAATATTTTACTTAAACCTATTATTTAATGTCATAATCCTACCACAGTTTTGGAACTTTGATTTTAGCCATTGTGTCTTGTGATTACAACTTTGCTTGTGAGATAGAACTATAATCCATTTCCCTTAGTAAAATGGAGACCACTATATATCCTTTATCAATTTCTGTATGTGTAAATGTGTGAGTGTATGAGCATGTGACACACACACACACACACACACACACACACACACACACACACACCACAGCATGTGTGTGGAAGCCGGAGTACAAACTCAGCTGTCATTCTCCCCGTTCAACTTTGAGACAGGGTCTCTTGCTGTCCACCACTGTATAACTGAGCTGGCTGTTTTGGGGGCTTACAGGGGGTCTCCTATCTCTGCCTCTGACATTACCTAAGTCATGGGTTCTGGAGAGCTAGCATGGTCACATTTGCACACTAAAACTTTATTCTCTGAACTATTTCCCAAGGTCCCTTTCTTCATTTTGTGTGTGTGTGTGTTTAAAAATATAGTAATCAATTGGTCTTCATTTGGAAGTGAATATTGTGGTGACAGATTTGTAATATAAGAAATAAAGCTTGCCTATAGATCGGAAGACAGAGCCAGCCACAGAGCTAGCCACAGATGTCAGGCAGTGACACGTGCTTTTAATCCTAGCACTCGGGAGGCAGAGACAGAGTTCTGTCTGAATTTCTGTGAGTTCAAGGCCACACATGAGATCAATCCAGTCTAAAAGAGAAACAGAGCCAGGAAGTGGTGGCATACACCTTTAATCCCAGCACTAAGAAGGTTGAGACAGGAAGTGATATGGCTGGGCAGAGAAAGGAATATAAGGCGGGAGGAGACAGGAATTCACTCTCTTGCAGAAGCTCTATCAGGCTGAGGAGCTGGTGAGGTAGAGGTGGTGGCTGTGGCTTCCTCTGTCCTTTGATCTTCAAGCAAACTTTATTTCTTAGATTACAAATATATTATCCCAGAATATGGTGATTAACTCAAATTTTCATGTACAGTATCAAATACAAAAAGTGATCATTGAAGTTTACAAGCCAGTGTCTAAGAATCTATGGCTGAAATCTATTGCCTGGATTTCAGGAGAATCAGAAATCCAAGATAGGTGTCATTTCACATGAGTACACACCTACTGAGTCTTTACATTTCAAAACTTTAGAATCATCAATCATAGGTCCAGTCTCTGGATGATACCACATCAAGTTCAGGACTTAGAGGGACTTTGAAGTCAAATGAGGTTCGTACCATGCAATGATTTCAGTTCTTCAGTGAAGTACTGTTAGGATTGAGGTGGATTAGAATGAATCTTTAAGAAACTAAATAAGAGACAGTAGTCAATGGTGATACTCCAGAAGCAAATCTCCAAACCTTCCATAATAAAATGTAGCTATCTTAGCCACAGTGGAAATTCTTGACATGACACACCCACAACCATCACAAGAGCCATAAGCACAGTTCACACACACACACACACACACACACACACACACACACACATACACACACATTCTGTAGTGACTGAAACACATACAGTCAGGAGATGAGGATACAGCTGGGTTATAAATGAAACTTCCTGGAAGTGAAGCATAGTGTAGCATCCTGGGATCTTTCTATGTGACCAGAGTTCTGAACTGGGCAGATCACCTAAATTTTGTCTTCCCGTTCTCACATAAAAAGTCATGTAATAAAAGCTTGCTGTTGTTTCATTTTGTCATAAAAGTCTCCCTCGTTTTATGAACTTCAGTTTTCAGTTACTCCAAAGCAACCACGCACTTTAAGAAGCAACTTGTATTATCTGTGCACATGTTCTCAGGGAGCCACACTGCAAATACATATTCCACAAGTGTGGATTCTAAATAACATGTTACCTTTCTCTTCACTAATCTATAATTATATCTTGCACTGAAGTTTTGAACTTTGTTAAATTTATTGCTGTATCTCCTAAGCCAAAAGTTGGCTTCTTGCCTCTTCATTATTCACTTTCTACTCACAGTTGATTTAGAGCCAATTCATTTTGAAAATAATCAATGTGCTATCCTCGGCCTCCAAATTGAAGTCCCTGCACATCCATGTCTTCTGCCTCATCCCTCCCACTTCTTCAAACCATTTTCCTCAAACTCCAGCATGTTTCTAATATTTACTATTCCTTAGAATACTTTCATTTCATTTCTATCTCCTCACATTTAAAACGGCACTTGTATCGTTTACAGTTTTCAGAATCCAATATTTATCAGTTGTCATAACATCTCTAAGATGAGAATATAGAAGTGTATGACTACCTACCTACTATTTCCCAAGAAATTCTGTCCTTAAAACCCCAATAGGCTACTTTTTACCAGTGAACCTAGAGGTCTGGTTTTTTGCTCTTATCTTCCACATATGCCAGGGAAGTTCAATTTCATGATACCTAATCAGAACCTTTTACCAGAGTCATCCTCCAAAAATAATATGACTTCATATCCAATAAACACCATGGTGAACCCTGTCTATTGTGTCTATCATTTTCATTAATATTTTAATTATCTGATAGAAAGAGAGCAATCAAGATCCTTGGAAGTACACAGTAAGGTTGCCCTTAGGCCAAAGAGTCTCTAGTTACACAACATGGATGGCAGTGGTAAAATCAGTAAGATCTGAACAGTATTTAGACATTCTCTCTATGCGTTCTTTGGGGTGATATTTCCTCTTAAGTAACTAAGTAGAATTAGTGGTCTGAGACTTAATATTCTTTTAAAAGAAAATTGATGTGTTACATAAAATCCAGCCCAAGAAAATGTCTTCTTTGCTAGTCTCCTCAGCTTCTCTATTTAAGGAGAAAATCTATCTTCTCCTTAACTAATGTGAACTGATCAAACAGAAAATTATCTCTTAAATTCAACTAAGAATGAGCACATAAGTATGAGCTTCCCTGGAATTTTGAGTGTGTGAATACAGAAAGCCAGCTTTGATGTAGGGTGGTATATCCTATATCATATTTGGGATATACTTATGTACTTTATTCTCTATTTATACAACATTGAAATTTAACCAAGAGACTCTTTTGCTAAATCTCGAAGCTCTTATGTAAGCAAAGGCTTGAAACGCCATTAACATAGATAGCCGCATTCTTCTGATGAATGTTAATCCTAAGAGGAAGCACAAGTAAGTCAGTGGGCTGCTGGATTTATGACTAGCACCAAATAAAGCCATTGGGGGGGTCTTTTAATATTTTGAGCATTTCATTCTGAGGACTACATGAAAAAGAAAGGGTATTATTAATGAGTCTTCAGTTCCTTCCCTTGGCCTTCAGAGGACAACCACAAAAAGGCCACCTTTCAGCCTGGAGCCACAGGCTTGTGAACCAACGCTTTGTGTGGAAGCATTTACAGAGCATTTGTAAGCCACTCCAAAGCACCTGCTAGGGAGTGCTGCTGCCATTAGATGCTTCACGGGAAGCACATTTGGATTGCTGCTTTATGTTCCCATCCACATAAAACACTTTAAGTGAAATGGTAGCATGCTGTCCTCTTTAAAGATCTACTTTACGGTAAATGGTAGGCATAAAATATAAAATGCATTTGTTTTTAAGATATAAGCTGTTGGTTATAGGTACATCAATATACCATCAAATAGCATAACAAGAGACTTGCTAGCAGCGTGTGAGCTCATGTTTTTAAAATGAAACCAAATTAGAATCCTTTTTTTTTTTCAAAAAAAATGTCAAAAAATATATACACATATAAGTCTTTAATTTTAGAAAGACTGGAAAGAAAATAGTAAAATTGAAATGGTAATTTCCTCTGGTTGGTAAGGATTGTAGTTGGATATTTATTTAAATTTTCTATAGTTTATAAATGTAATTGATGAAACATTAGAGTCACAACAAGAAAAAGATAAATGTTATGAAAAAAATTTATCTTTCTAAGATGTTTTTCTGTTTTAAATTTAATAAAGTTTATACAAATTAAATTAGCAAATTCCTTTTATTCTTGAAGCTGTTAATATTTCTTAACCACTTCTTTATTTTATGGCTATTTCAGGAAAATTCTATAAATGAATAAATTTTAATAAAACACTGTATTTTGACCATAACCAATACCCTGAGTGTTTTGTTACTATAAATAACAAATTTATTTCCTCCTATCTGTGGAAGACTGAATTCCAAAATTAAAAACACAGACTGAGAACCTTCTGAGTGTTAGAGAGAATCATAGGCCTCTCGCCTTGCTCCTGGGAGCAATGAACTTTTCTTAGCTTGAATACTAGGTTCTGCTTACATCTTCACACCGTCTTCTTTCCATTCCTATGTTTAAAGTCTTCCTTTCCAAGAGGAAAATACCATCTTTGTTTGAGCATACACAAAGACCTTGTGTCCAAGTAGAGTCACATTCACAGATATTCATATTAGGATTAAAACATCCACTTGGGGAAACACATTTCAACATACAATAATTTTATGATTTTTTTATGACAAAGCTCATTCTCAGGAGGGTGTCTTATTTATTGTGCTATATGAATTATAACTATGAGTATTTTTCCAAGAGGACTGAACTAGTGCTCCCTGTTTCCTCTTTTACCAGGACCTGCCAATATGTGTAGGCAGAGTTTTCCTGTCCCAAAGCCACTCTCAAATAAACACACTGAAGTTTATGTTAATTACAAATGCTTGACCAATAGCTCAGGCTTATTACTATCTCTTTACATTTTAAGTTAACCTGTATTCCTTATTTACCCTCTGCCACATGGTGGTACCTTTATTAACATGGCACATTCATCTCCTGCTCCCTCTGTTTCTGGAGAGCAACTCCAGACTCGGCCCTTCTTCCTCCCAGCATTCTCCTAGTCCTGCTCTCCTGCCTAACCTTATTCTGTTCTTCTATTGGCCAGTCAGCTTCTTTATTAAACCAATCATAGTGACATCTATTCACACAGTGTGAGGGAATATTCTACAACAAACACGGGTTGCATTTGACCAAGACTGTGAAGAAAGCAAACCAGGTCATCACTGAGAATTACTACATGCACCTGGGTAATGACTTCTACACCAAGTGTGTGTTCAAAGAGATCGCCATCATCCCCAGCAAGAAACTACAACAAGATAGCTGCTGCTGCTATGTCATGCATGTCTGAATACTCTTTACTAGAGGTATCTCTGACAAGTTGCAGAAAAGAGAGAGAAGAGAGATAATTATGTTCCCGAAGTCTCAGCCCTAGATCAGGAAATCTTTGAGGTAGATCCTGACACAAAGAAATGCTGGAGCTTCTGGACTTTGGCGCCCTCTCCATCCTCACTCAGCCTACAGCTGGGATGAATTTCAAAACACCATGTGGGGCTATTTGAATCTCTTCTGTCATGTTTTCAATAAACCTGAAAACAAAACAAACAAACAAAAAAAGAGGACTGAACTAATGTTAAGATGAAAATGTTTTTTGAATGTTTCTTGGGAGTTGGACATGCGGTGCATACCAGGAATCTCAGCTCTCAGGAGGCAGACACAGGAAGATCTACAAGTTCAAGGTCAACCTAGTGTTCATTGTGAGTTCCAAGCAAATAATGAGGCCCAGTTTCAGAGACAACAAAAACGCCCAGAAGTTCCTTTGAGAAAAATCACAAAGGCTCTTCATGACTGAAACTACAGCCATGGTAATGCTCTCTAACACATGGGTTTCAGGGTCCACCAAATATGGTTGACTCATAGCTGTTCCCACAGTTTGAGGATGCCCCTTACAGGTTATATGTTTCAAGTCCATATAAGCACATCTGCAATCAATCAATAAATAATATAGGCAATGAAGGAAGACTTGGTGCTTAATCAGTGTCAAAGATTCTTTGTAACTCTCGCAGGTAGTTTACAGATAGGTCAGGTACACAGCCATATGGACACAGGCCATAGTTACTGCAAACTCTGGGAAGGATGAGTTCTATGAAAATGGGCAAACCTGAAATTCAGTATAAAGTCTATTTCTGAAGACTGCGTTCATTGCCTGGAGGTGAAAACATAGTATATATTTTCAATTTTCAATAGTAAAAGTGTAGCTGGTTTCCAGTTGCTGCAGAGACTCATATACGATTAAAGTTTTGGGAATAAGTGACTGTCGACTTCTTAGGCCTGCCTACGTCACATACTCCAAAGCTAAGGAAACATCCCAGAAGAGCAGATAGAAAGAATGTAAGAGCCTGGTAAAGGACTAGAGTTTGTGGGATGCTCTCTTCCACGCACGGCAAGGTACTATATTTACAAACTCTAGAATATTCTCATGTGTTACTGTAGTCTTCATAAAGTCAACATCTTACAACAGATTCTAAACAGGCATAAAGTACATGATATGCAGCATTTGCCTTTGATGATTTATTGATTGTGAATCTTGTGTTCCTATCATGTGTCAGCCAACATTTCTGGCATTGCTTAAAGCAATATACTACTAGTGCTTTAATCTCTGGATTTTTAGCCAATTAGAATATATTTGGGGGCCTAATGAGACATGACTTAAATGTATGTGTATATATATGTATGCATATAACAGCATAGTTTTGTAAATACATGTTGTATAATTATTCTCACAATGGAGCTCTTTTTTGTCACTAAGTTTCCTAGGTATGTTTGTGTGAGCACAGGCACACATGTATGTCTGTTATATGTATTCTTGCAACTTACACTCTTTGAACATTTTGGGTTTATAACATATTGTTATCAACTATATAGTTACCATCTTATATTTTAAATTTTTTGAAATTAAAATATTATTATGTCATTTTACTATTTCTTCCCTCCAACCTTCCCATTTGCCCCACCTTACTCTCTCTTTCAAATTCATTGCCTCTAGGCTCTTATTCTTTAAGTGTATGTGTGTATGTGTTTCTAATTTATGAATATATTAAATACAATCAGTACAGTCTGTATTGTGTTACTTGTATATACACAAACACATACACACACACACACACACACACACACACACACACACACACACACACACAAGTATAAATGATTTCAATACTGACCAACTGGGATTAGATAACCAATTGTGTACTTTTCCCTAGGGAAGACTATTTTCACCTACTTTGACATTCCTTAGTTGCCATTTTGTTCTTCATGTTGGAACAATCTGTAGAAGTACCCATGTGAAGACATTTCCCTCTGTGGTGTTGTTAATGCCATTTGCTCACATTTTCTGGATTCCCACAGCACATGAAGTACATACAGATAGTTTCCTGGACCCAGCTGTTCTAAAACATGGAGTTCTGTGGTCTTCTGTCAGATTTCATCTGGACAGTGTTTGTTTGTATTTTAATCCCCAGCAAAGGATTATGAGTTAAAATATTGATATTAAGCTGGGTGGTGGTGGCACATGCCTTTCATCGTAGCACTTGGGAGGCAGAGCCAGGAGGATCTCTGTGAGTTCGAGGCCGGCTTGGTATACAGAGCAAGATCCAGTACAGGCACCAAAACTGCACAGAGAAACCCTGTCTCAAATGCCAAAAAAATTGATATTGATTTAAAAGTTTGCATGACTAAAATAATATATTTGATGACATTTAATAAATAACCAACTTATTAGTTATTTATGACGTACTGTCCCATGAAAATAATATAAATCAAATTAACAAATGTTAATATATTTTAAATTAGTAAATCGTTTTGCATGGGGTTTTTAACCTGTTTTATTTTTTGTGTATGATTATTTTGTCTGCATGGATATCTGTTAACTATGTACATGGCTGGTGTCCTCAGAACCGAGAAAGGATTGTAGGGCCTACAGGAACTGAAGTTACTGACTGTTGTAAGTGGTTATGTAGCTACTCAGAACTGAACCCAGGTCCTCTTCAAGAGCTGCAAGTGCTCTTAAGCATGGAGCCACGTCTCCAGCCACATTTTGCACAAAATTTTAAGATATCTGTTTGACAAGCATGATCACAATAATCAAGCAAAGTTGCCATAACTTACAAAGTTGAAAAATTTTAAGATCCTAGGTTCTGGCAGATATGAGGCTTGTGAAGTTACCATAATTATATGACCCGTGTGTGATCTTCAATGGGTTCCTCAAATGGGTGTTCACTCACAAGAAGTGCTAGAAAACACAGCAGCAAGTGTTTCAGAGATCCACCGTCTTAGCTTACAGTACAAATCAAAATTCCACTGTAGGGCTTTTTAAAATCAAATCTGTGGCAGGGAAAATGGTGCAGTGAGTAAAACACTTACCCTACAAGCATTAGGACCAGAGTTCAAATTCCCAGAACATGTGTAAAGCTGCATGGGGTAGTCCAAATCTGTATTCCCGGTGCTTCTAAAGTAGGTTGATAGATGGGGAGAGAAGAAATTCACAAGACCAACCCAGCCAACATCTCAATATAGAAGGTGGATGCTTATGAAGGTCCACCCCTGCCAAAGGATGCTTAAGACTATATTTTCCAATTGCATGTAAACAGAGAAAACATCCTTTATTAGATATTTTCTGATATACTTAGTAAGATTTCTTTTTCTGATATACTTAGTAAGATTTCCAGACAACAGAGCCTTTATTTTCTATTTTGTATTTCTGTATGTTCTTTGATAATTCCATATGTGTATGCAATGTATACCATCCCACTGTGCCCAATGAATGAGACCTGCATGATTGTTGGGATGTGGTTCTGAGGAATAGAGCCATCTCTGAAGCACTGGGCAGCCCAACATCCAGCCAACTCCCTGACATAATGATCATCCTTTCTCCAGAAGCCATTGACTACCAGTATCCCTTAAGCTAGGAGTGGAACTTTGGGATTTCATCTCTTACCTGTAAATTTTGACTGGCTTGAGCCTGTGCAGTCATGAGTCTATAACATTATAGAAAAACTTAACTAAATACAATTGATCATAGCCCGTGGTATCATTGCTGCCCAGAACACTAAAGATGGCCACTTGGAAAAGACTTCATGCTTATAGTGCTTCCCAGAATATTGATCCTATACCCAATGCCTACATTGTGAGCACGTCCATTCTAGAGCTTATTCAGCATTATAACCTCACAGCTAATGTATCCACATTTGGTCTGATCAGGCATCCATAAAAAAATATATATTGCATTATTTTCCTAGGACTTCCACAGAAAATTGCCACAAATTCTAACTTAAACAATGGAAGGTTATTCTTAATTTTGAGAAGACCCAAGGCTACAAATTAAGATGTCAAAGAGTTGGTGCTTTTTGTGGGCTCGGCAGGAATACATGCTCCACATGTGTCCCCTTGTATCCAGTGGGAGCTTGCAGTGTATTTGTACAGACATTTTACTCCTCTACCCCATCTTTATATGGTACCCCAGCCTTTCAATCAGACTGTACCCAAATCCAGTGTGACTCATCTACAAAAATGTGACTATGTCTACAAAATCCTCTTTCCAAATATGATTACATTTAGAGGTTCTCTATAGCCATAAAGTTTGCAAAAACATTATTCAGTCCAATAGAGCTACTGACATAATGTCATCAGACGGTGATGAAGCAAACATTGAAGGATTCTCTGACAATCATCCTGGTTTACATATAAGCCTAGGATTTTTCCTGCAGTGTTAAAAATGGCAGGCACCCCTTCATCATCTTTGATTTTGAAGATAGTATTGTCCTGAACACACCGTGAAACCTAATTCTCTATAGAAGAATTAATAAATCATTACCAACTACATGTTGGACTTCATGGTACACATGTTTATAAAATAGTAAAACCACTGTATTCTCATCCCAACAGGAAGAAAACCCTGGAACAACACAGGATCGATACATTTAACTCTAACCCAAAGCCCTGTAGCTCTCCCATCTTTGGCAACCCTCTTATCAGGCCCCCAGAGAAAGATAGATGAGTATTGAACGCTACACTGTGAACCCTAATATCACTATTCTCATTGACTACAACTGTACGTGATAATTGAAAAGCATGGGAAAATCAGTGTTTATTGTAGTTAGAGTTTTCCTGCCTGGTCCAGTCAGGACAAATCTCTCTTACCCACCAGTCCCACAGTCACTCAGACCCAACCAAGAAAGCACACAGAGACTTATATTGCTTACAAACTGTATGGCTGTGGCAGGCTTCTTATTATCTACTTCTTCTATCTTAAATTAACCCATTTCTGCTAGTCTATACTTTGCCACATGGCTTGTGGCTTACCGGTGTCTTTACATGTTCCCTTTTCCTGGTGGCGGCTGGCGGTGTCTCCCTCCAGTCTTCTACTTCCCAGAATTCTCTACTCTCTTGTCCCGCCTATACTTCCTGCCTGGCCACTGGCCAATCAGAACTTTATTTACACAGAGCGATATCCACAGCACTTCCCCTTTTCTTTTTTGTTTTAAGGAAGGTTTTAACTTTTACATAGTACAATTACATATAACAAAACAATTATCAAGCAAGAATTACAGTTATAATATTAAAGAAGATATCCTATCTATCTTATATTTGTGAGTTTAAGGTTTTATATCTAACTTATCTTTTATCATAATTGAGGAAATTATAACTATCTAGTCTTCAACCACATCAAAGACATCAGAAGGATATAATATTACCTGGGAACCGGGAGAAGGATGTAACCATTTTTCAGGAGCCTTATAAGAGTAGACAGAGACAGCTGGCAGCCTGGACAGTCACCTAATGTTCCTTTGTAGAGTTGGGGCATCTGTTTTCAGCCCACAGGGCTAGAGTCTCTTGGTCACTTCTCTCAGTGTCCTGTAGAATGTCTGGCAGTTTCCTCTGCGAAGCAGGAACCTGAAGGACCATTTTGTCAAACAAAGTTTAGTGGTCACCTTTCTATGGGTCCTGCATGTCCAGTTGATCAAACAGTCCAGGCAAGAACACTTTCTTGCCCAAATGGCTATTTTTGCCAAGGTGAAGATAAGATACGAAGTGTCTTCAATGCCCATTCTCCTCTCTGAAGTAAATCGGTGTTGCCAGGAGCAGACATGTCTCACTGTCCAGAAAGTCTAAATTTTAAAAATATTTTAAATGCCATATTCTGTAGGCCTTTGAAGTATTTGAAGATTACCTATCTATCTGAAATATCTCTATGTATACCTAGAAGACTTAACTAACATGGCTACGAGTATGATTATCATAGATGACTAATTATTAATCTATTTTTAATTATCCATTTCAATTTAAAATGAGCTATACAAACATAATACCTTAAACACGATTAGAAATATACACACAGTATAACAAAATTAACTTTAAGTTTGTATCAATAGACTAAAATCTATACCAATGTAAAACATTTTAAACAAGTTGTTTCTCTTTAGAAGTAAGTTCCTTAATCTACCCTTTCATCCTATTATATCTGTATCATATCCCCTTTTCTTCTTTAGAAAGAGATCTCATTTAAAATCAACCTGCTTTAAATAAAAATATTGGTTTTTTTTCTCTGTCCCACACCAGAGGGCTCTTCTGATTTGGGGCACAAGAATCTCTTAACCTTTTCTTTTAGCAATATGTCTGGGTTTAGAGAAGGAGTGAGCCAATTCCATCTCCAAAGCCAGCTTGATAATTTTGGGAATGTGGGCGTAGTTTCTCTTACTACTTCCTGCTGGAGGGGGGTGCTGTATCTTATGGGGACACAAAGAAAATTTTAGGATTATGGAGTAGTCCATTAGGGTGAACCTCTGAGCCAGTTGCCTTGAAAGCACTCTGGATGTTGGATCATCTGGGCCATGGTGTCATCGGAGACCTTTCAGGTGGTCTTGGCTGATCAAACCTGATGTATCTTAATCTGGAACAAATCCACAGCCTCTGGCTTTCTGTGGAAACAAAAGCAGAGACTCTTTTCCAAAGCAACATATCCTTATATCCAAATTTTGAAGTCAAGTTACCTTTAAAATTCACATATTTGTTTATCTCAACAGTTTTTACGATCAAATCTTTTTCTGTAGTTAAAAATCCCAAAGACAAGACAAACCAGATTCTCTGTGTAATATCCATCTTTGTAAGACTGAAATGCCACTGTGGCTGCTGGCTCCACCCACCTCAGCTTCCCAACATGGCGGTGGTACAGTTTACCGCCAGCTCTGGGTCTGGAGCCATGTGTACTATCAACTATCAGAAGCAGTTCTATCAAAGCAGTACATAGCCCAGAAACTTTTTTTTTAACTAGCAAAGGCTAAATCCACCATGCAGCAGAGTAAAGTGCTGCTTGTAGACTCCTCATTCCCACCACACTGCAGGTCAGACGCACATGCCAGGAACCCGCCATAGTAGCTCAAACCAGCAGGCTGCCACTAACTTGAGAGAAACAATTAGGAAGCTGTTTTTAGCTCTGTTTTAGAATCTTTTTTCTCAGGTTTTAGGTGGAAACCCTTGCAAACACGTTGGGCGCCATTTGTGTTAGAGTTTTACTGCCTGGCCCATAGTCAGGACAAATCTCTCTCACCTGCCAGTCCCACAGTTTATATTTATTCAATTCAATTAGAATATATTGGCATATTCCAAATATAGAGCATGACATTGGACAATGCTTTAAACCAGAAAGCTAAATAAGACCCAGAATATACCATCAACTTCCAGCTTGGTATTATAAAGGTGGTAAAAAAAAAAAAAAGTTAGCAAAGTGCTGGGTCAATTGGGTGAGTCATTGACAGTATGAAACAATATTACAATAAAGAATAATTCAGCCCTCTAGCAGCAGGTCCACTTAGGGCTTCAGTCCTTCCTGGACTTCTGCCTCTGTCTTTCACCATGAGTACCTAGTCTACTGTCCACTCACTGCCATGGAGCTCCAGTGTAACAGTGGCCTAAGGGAGCCCTTTCCCAAACAATCCTGTTTATACATGCTCACTTTACACATATCTCTCTGTCTTCCCTACAGGTTTTCTGTGCATTCATGATCCTATTATAATGTGCATATCTTTTGTGTGTTCTCTTAATATTTTTTTATTTAAAAGTGTTTTTTTTTTCATTTTACATACCAATCACAGTTCCCCCTCCCTCCCCTCCTCCTGCTCACCCCAAATCTTCCCTCCCATCCACTCCCCAGAGAGGGTAAGGGCTCCCACAGGGAGTCAACAAACTGGCATATCAAGTTAAGGCAAGACCAAGCACCTCCCCACTGTATCGAGGCTGGACCAGGATTTATCCTCAGTGCATGAACTGACTTTTTGGAGCCCATTCCCTATGGAAGGATACCTGGCTCAGCCTTGTTTGTTCTCTTACAGAACATAGCTGCTGTAAGAACAGATTTATTTTTCTTTTCTATTTTGTTTATCCTTTGAGAACTCAATAGAGAAAAGAGAGTAAAGGGTAAATAATAAATAGCTTTGACTTTGAAGGTAAAAAGGATGGAATTCATTGTTAAAGTAAGATAATAAGAAAAAATTGGGGCCAAACAAATGATGGGGTTGATGGACATTTTGAGCTACAGGAATCATTGCTCCTTTCCCAATGCTTTTATTTATGTTCTGTTTCTTTGAAACCATTATTTGTGAAATCAATCTCTTGAACAAAGATCATTCCATGAGCCTTAGCTCTGATGTGGAGTTTTGATGGTTTATTCTCCCACTGCACTGTGTTTCCAGGCACACTCAAACCAGAAGGTCTTAAAACGTGTTCTAAGAAGTTTCCAAGATAAAAAATACACTGAATAGCTCTAAAAAATAAAATTCCTTCCAGAATATAACTATTCTAAGTTTATTTTTAAATTATGTTTAAGCATATATGCCACTATCAGTAAAAGGACTTTAAACTAGAATGTAATGTGAGCTTTTTAACTACTCTTGGGAGATGCAGTGTACAACAGAATGAGGCTGGCATTATTCAATAAGCTGATATACTTGTGAAATAAAACAACTTCTGCTTGACTCTTGAGTGTCTCCCAAAGGTCTGTATAGTAAAAGCTCTGCGCCCGGCACAGTACTAACAGGAGTTGGTGCAGCCTTTAGGGGTGTGTTCTAGTGAGGCATTAAGGAAAACAATGGGGCAGCAGGTCTTTCCTTTTTCCTATTTTGTTCTTTTATTTCCTTTCCAGGCATGAAGTATTCCTTCCCTATGAATGCCAACTAGTGCCTGCACCAGAGGCCTGACACTCACAAGTCTGTCTGATCATGTACGAGAACCTCCCAAACGATGAATCAAAATAAACCTTATATCAAGCAAATAGGAATTGTCATAGAAATTGAATAACAATGGAAAACATAGGTACTCAATATTCCAAGCTAAGAAATTGTGTTTTAAGTTCTTTGAAAGGTATTTAGGCATAAATTAGAATAGGGAAGGCTCCTGGTTGTGCACACTCCCCAACTTAGAGCAGGCCATATTTAACAAAATAAGTAGGCCTTATTTTAAATAACCATTCGCCAGATACATTTGCTTGAACTCATTTGAATATTTTTCAAATGTGTCTTCAGTAGGGCTGAACTAATTTTCCATCAGATTAGTCTCAAAGCAATCTAAGTATGATATTCACTTGACCAAGAGAATTGAAAATCATATATAAGATGCTCAATTGGAATTGACTCTTAAACAATTTAAATGTGACTTCTAAAACTTCATTCTTCCTACTGATCAATCTGACTGAAAATGATATCCACTGTGACAATTGGGTGTTTATTTGCACCTAGGTCTTATAGCCCCAGTTATAACTCATGAAAGTTCTTTACAACTTCAACTATAATTTTTGTTGATTATTCTGTTTTTTACACTCCTGCAATCATTTTGCTTGGTGCAGGGATAATAGGGAAAAAGTAAACTTGTGTGGAATTGCCTTGTGTTATAATTTTGTACATTTGTTTCTTTTCAGATTTGAGGTCTTTATGTGAATGTAAGGAACTTAGCTCATAATTTTCTACCACTTACATAATGTTGAGTTGTGCTAAAGAATTGTTTTTTAAATATGAAATTTTATCTTCATTTTCTGGAAATTTCTTTCTACTTATTATGTCAATTATCTTCGCCATGCTTGGTCAAATGCAAATTTTATTACTTATTCAACTTTCCCCATTTTTTTGCTTCATTATCTACCAATGTCATATGTTAAGCATCTATGAAGACACTGTTCAACTCTTTGATGAACTCAGAATTTCTGTAACTCCATATACCTGGATCATCACCATGTTTGAGCCTGTCAGTTTCTGTGATGTATGTACCCCAATAAAGCCTTTCTGAGGATCAGAGGAAAAAAATCAGCCATTATATTAAACATAGAGATCAGAGAGTGGTACCACACGCCTTTAATCCTAACATTCAGGAGGCAGAGATTCATGTGGATCTCTGTGAGTTCAAGGCCACACTGGGAACAGAGCCAGGCATGGTGGCACTTACCTTTAAATTACCACTAGTTAACCATAGAGATCTGGAGGTACAGACAGACAGAAAGTGATAGAACTGGGCAGAAAGAGGCAGTGATATAGCTGGGCAGAGAGAGGAAGTGAGATGGCAGGGCACAGATAGGAGATTGGCATGGGTATACAGGAAGTACCTCTCTTTTTTACTGAGGATTTCCAAGTGGTAAGAATGTAGCTGGCTTCTTTCTGCTTCTGTGATCTCTCAGTTTACACCCCAATATCTGGCTCTGGGTTTTTTATTAATAAGACCGTTAACAATTCACCTTACAAGTTTCTTTATCCCTCTGAAAACTATGTGTCATGGTGTTCTTTATCTTCCATGAAGATTTCTCCACATCCAAGGGTAAAGAATTATTTGAAAAAGTAACCTCATTCATCTGCAAAAATACAAAAGACAGAGATTGAAACTAAACAGTTTGTTACCCTAGTTGAGAGGCCATAATTTACATTTATTAGATTTATCTCATTCAGTAAAAATTCACATAAAATTCAATATTGTCAGAACATGAATGGAAATTGCTTCAGTTCTAGGTCAGCATTAATTCCATGTGTACATTTAAATGCACATATAATTTGTGATGGATTATGAGGTGTACAGTAAATATTTCATATGTATAGGTTTATGCTGAAAATAACATTTAATTTTGAAAGCTGATTATATTGAAAATAAATCATCCCCACAGTACTTTCTCATCAGGCTAAGAGACAGAAGGCTTTTTATCCTCCCTTTAATCACCAGCTTTCCATCAGCTAGAACACAACCTCATTTTC
Source organism: Onychomys torridus (assembly GCF_903995425.1). Taxonomy (NCBI): domain Eukaryota; kingdom Metazoa; phylum Chordata; class Mammalia; order Rodentia; family Cricetidae; genus Onychomys; species Onychomys torridus. The sequence goes on from NC_050454.1 coordinate 66,438,084, forward strand.
TCCTTCATTTTCTGCAGTTCTATCATTCTCTTCAAATCTGCTTTCTCCCATTTCTCCTCCTTGTTTACCTTGACTTTGTGTCAGTCGTCAAATCTCTCTTTAAATGCATTGCAATACCATCCTGGTTGTCTTTTCTTTACTTTGGATCACGTGATTTCTTTATCGATTTCTCTACTTTTTCCCAAGCTTCAAAGAAGGAACTCTGCCAAATAAGTCCTCATCCGTATCCTCTTGTCCCCTAAACCCCTTCATAAACTTCAGTTTGTGCTCAAAGCCTAACCTAGAGAAGGCCATTGACTAAAATCTAAAGAATGAAAAATACATGTCTCCTATATGTCTAGCTTTTTAAGGCAAGTCCACGATGATTTACACAGAGGCTTCAGGAGTTTACACTCCCATCAACAGTGAAGTGATTTCCCTTTTCCTCACACCCTCCACTTCATTTGTCCTCACTTATTTTTCTCGATCTTAATCATTCTGACTGGATGAAATCTCGTCCAGTGGATAGCCTTGAGCCCAGGCATGTACTGCCATCACTAACTGGATTCAGTGAGTTACATAAAAGCAACAAAAGAAACAGGACATGAAAATGGGATGGAGACATGGGAAAGCTCCGGAAGGATTTGGAGGAGGTGAATATGACCAAAATGTGTTGTATTTATGCATGACAATCTCAAAGAATATATAAAAATAGTATATTTTTAAACTATTTTTTTCCAAAAGTATATTGCTACTTCCTTCCTTTCTTATAAATACAAGTGAGGAACTGGCCCTGATCTCACTCTTCACTCCCCTGAGGGACATTTAGCTCCAGGTACTCAGAAAATTGCCTGTCTCTTCACCCCACTTACCTGTCACATTGTACTACGTTTGTATTTATTCCATTCCCTTTAAGGAGACATTTCTTTTGCTTAACAATTTGAATTTCCTACTCTGATCATCCTAAATTCCCCAGTGTGCTCTGAAGATCTTTACTGATTTTCTTCTCCCCAACCATTTTCAATAGTTTAAGTTAGGAGATTCGTCAAATTATTTGTCAAATTCGTCTGTGCAAGACACCAGGCGCTTTCTGTGGAAAACTCCTCTGACGCCCATCCTCACTTGTCTCTGTTTCTGTGTGATTCTTGAGTCCCTCCTTTCCTAATTGAATGATGCAGTTCTTTAAGGATGAACTCAGGTCACCTTTTCAGTAGAAGCCTTCTGTAGTTGCCAGAAGCCTCACTGTCTCCCACTCCTATGAACCTCTACTGACCTTTTCATCTGTGTTACGTAACCGTGTCTGCTGAAGTTTGTTCTTTACTACAGATAGGTATGTCTAACTTGATCTCTAGAAGGATGATCAATTAGTACTCCCATGACAGGAATGTTTCTCAAGTCACCACAGCTTCTATCACAGAACATACAAAGCATTCATCAAATAGATATTTGGAGACAGGAACAGTGGCACACACTTAAAACTCGAGCACTTAAGAGATTAAGATAAAAGATTAAGAATTTGAGGCTAGACCAAACTACATAAGCAGACCAACAAGTTTAAAAAACACAACTATTTGGTTCTCATAGAATCTTTATTGCTTATATTTTGAACTCAGATAGGAATAACATTAGGCTTCAATTGATTTTATTGCATTTTTAAGAGCCAGCTTTTCTGAATATGGAATGCATAGGCAGCTGCATCAATGACACCTGGTAATTCATTGAACATGTAGAACTTCCAGTTCCATCTAAGACCCATTAAACCATAAACTCCTGGACTGGAGCCTAGGCATCAAGGTTTCTCAAGCACTTTACAGAGTCTGATAAGCACTCATATTTGAGAAACACTGCTATGGATTAATCAGGTAGTCCCCACAGCATTTCTAGCTAAAGTAATACTAGTCAAGAGATGGTTAATTTCTAACACATTTGTCTTTGAATATCCTGACCTGTTTAAAATAATACAAACAGTGATTAGCATTATGCTTTAGGTCATTTCCAAAGCTTTGATGATAATGAAAATATAACCTATTGGAGCAGGCATTCTTCTATGTGATTCTAAGAGTTTTCACAGTAAAGGTTAATGTTTATGTTTCTTTAACTTTTACTTAGATCATGCCCAAATCCAGCTTGATGTAAAGGTCTGCAATCTCAAAATAGATATCATTGTGGAAATCTCAATCTAGCACACAGAAACCTTTGTTATTGGGAAAGTGTTTAGGACTCAAATATGAGCAGCTCTGAGCATCTCATCCACCATGCTACGTGAACATTGGCATCTGAAGGGCTCCCATAAAGAGTGAGATCTGGAGCAGAGATGGCAAATGCCATAGCTGATGACCTCAGAGAGGCCACCACATGCTCAGAAGGTATTAAGAGTAATTCAGGGAATTCAATGTTGATCTGCAGTATGTTTCAGGACCAAAATTACACAAAAGGAGTCATGAACTCTGTAGGTTAGTTAGTTAATTTTATTTCCATTTAGTTGGATAGTGTTTTAGTCAGGGTCCTCCAAAGAAAAAGATTCTGTGGGATATATGCATACACATAAACACACACACACACACACACACACACACACACACACACACACACACACATACACTATATGTAACTCACACATATACTCACAACATATATGCAACACACACATACAACACACACAACACATACACATAAGGGATTTAGAGTTACAAGACTTTAAATTTCCTTATGAAACACATAAAATGCCAATAGTCCTATCCAAGCCAATGAAAGAACATTGTGGAAATGGCCCAGGTATGCACTTAATGGAAAGTTTCCCAGATAAATTTGGCAATGATTCAGTCTTGAGAACAGCTGTTCTAACAGACAAATTTCTTCCCTTTGAATGTCACATATAATCTACTATCAGGTAAATCTAACATTGACTATTTGAGAAAAACAATCAGTAAATACAGGAGAAATAAGAGACCTAAAGGCCTAGATCCTGAAATAATACTGAAAGATAAAATGTTTCTCCCAGTATGGAACATGACATATCACTGGGGCCTTTGAATCATTTTCTCTCATCTTTATCCTCCTCTTATTCCTCCTTCTTCTCTTCTGTCTCCTCTTTATCATCATCCTCTTTCCGTCCCCCCCTCCTCCACATCATCATCACTCATCCATATTAGAAATGACAATGATAATAAATGAGAATTAACACCAGAAGTGTGTGGTCTAGCATCTTCTAATTTTAGACAGAAGAGATGCATCTGTTGTAGGGAGTCTAGTAGATTCACATTCCATGGGTCACAACCTTCCAGTGAAGGGATGAATTTCAGAGACTGGAAAATAAGCCATTGTTTTCACTTTTACAGAACTTATACCTTTGCAGAGTGCAAGTTCATGCATGTCCACTTTTAAGAGCCATGAATTAAATGGAAAAGTTGGAATGTCTGAAACTAAAGTATAAGCCCACTTAGAACTAAAAAGTACTATTAATTTGTTTCCAAAGATAACCTGAAATTAGAGTCAATACTAAAAATTGACTTACTGTCACAAAACAGACTATTAGAATTTCATCTCTGTGTAATTAATACATTTATGATCACAATAACATAACAGAATCGGTAAATATAAATGTTGGCTCAGAATGTATATTGTCAAAAACTTAAATATTGAATCTAAATTTGGAAATTGTTTTCTGGTATCTGGATCAACCCCAGAACCTCAGTCATGTTAGAAGAAATGTCCTTCTTCCAGCCTTGAAATATCTTTATTCATGAATATTTAATATTGAAAATTTGTAAGAGACTTTTATTATGGTTGGAATATAAAGTGCCCCACAATGGTACAAGTGTTGAACATTTGGTCCCCAAGCATTAGTACCATTTTGAAAAGATGTCAATAGTTTATGAGGTGAGACTTAGGAGAAGACTAGGGTCAGGCTTCGGTGGCATCTTGTCCAGGCTAACAACCTGTCTCTCCCTGCCTGCCCCTGTAATGACGTAAAGATTCTTCTCAGGCCACATTTTCCTACCGCCATGCTGTTCTGCCCAATCAAGTAACAATATGCTGAAACCTCTGAAACTCTGAACCCAAGCAAACCCTGATTCCTTTAAGGTGTGTGTTTCAGGTACTTTGGTGGCAGAGACAAGAAAAGCTAATTAATACAGTTCTCCAGCTTGGAGTGCGAACAGGGTTTGTATGCAGTGCACAGATGATGTCAAGTGCATGGAATGTGTCAGAAGTTACCATCTAAGAGGGGGTAAATGGAAGCTTTGGTCTCTGGATGTTTTATAGTCAGAGCAGGCCTGTAGGACCTAGGAAAGAAGGTACCATCTTCACGGACTTCCCAGGACCCCAAGGTACCACTTTCTTAGTGACTGAATGAGTTTTTCCCAAAATTCTGTCAACAAGAATTGCAAACACTGTATTGACTTTCTGATAAGATAATATTGTGGTATTTTTTAATTTTCCCTAACCATGAGTGAATTTGCATATTTGTTAACAATTTGGATATTTATATTAACTTAGATGAGATTTCTACTAATCTTCTATTTCCTTTTTCATTGAGGTTCTATAGGTTTCTGTTTACTAAGATTTAAACACTCTTTTGCTAAATTTACTTTCATGCATATATCTTTTCACTCATAGCTTCTAGAGTTTAATTTTTGGTAAATATCTTCGGTGAACATAGAGTCAGCCTTATGTAATCAAAGATTCCACATTGTGAATTGAACCAAATATGAATAAAAAATATTCATAAAAAATGCCTTCATACTGAACATTCACAAAAGCTAATGCCTTATTATTATTCCCTAAAGATTACAGATATAGATATATAGATATAGATTAGATATAGATATAGATTAGCTGTTACAGTTATGAAGCTTGATTTGCTTGAGGAACCCTCCACCCCTCCCCCCCGGCAGAGAAGACAACAAAAGGAGATCAAGGGGATACAAACTGGAAATTTAGCTTTGTAATTACTGCTGATGATTCTCTTCTTTTGAAATGACCCCATACACAACAAGCAGTTTCTAAATTATTTTTTCTTTTCTTTTTTATTAAGAAATTTTCTATTCATTTTACAAACCAACCACAGACCCCCTCTCCTCCCTAATCCCACCTTCCAGCCTTCCCCCCATTCCCACCTCCTCCAAGGCAAGGTCTTCCATAGGGAATCATCAGAGCCTGAAATACTCAGTTGAGGTAGGTCCAAGCTCCTCCCCCTGGACCAAGGCTGTGTAAGGTGTCCCACTATAGGTAGTGGGCTCCAAAAAGCTTACTTATGCCCTAGGGATGGATCCTGATCCCACTGCCAGAGGGGGCCCTCAAGCAGATCAAGCTTCGTAACTGTTTTGCCTATACAGAGGGCCTAGTCCAGTCTCATGGAGATTCTACAGCTATTGGTCCACAGTTCATGAGTTCCCACTAGTTTGGTGAGGTTGTCTCTGTAAGTTTCCCCATCATGATCTTGATGTCCCTTGCTCATAGAATCCGTCTTTTCTCTCTTAGCCTAGACTCCAGGCGCTCAGCCTAGTTCTTGGCTGTGGTTCTCTGCATCTGCTTCCATCAGTTACTGGTTGAAGGCTCTATGATGACAGTTAGGGTATTCACTAACCTGATTACCAAAGTAGGCTAAATTATTTTTAAGTCCTTACTCCTCATCATTTTCCAAAACTAGAAAATTAATATGTAAATAATAGTTTTCTATTTTTGAATCCTTCTTTCTCTTTGGTCACAATAATTTCTTAATGAGAATTTATTTATTTTGTCATGCCTCAAAGTTTTAAAAATAAATTTTCCTGAAATATCTTTTCTGTTTTCAGGATTCAATGTCTTTTTAGAAACTTTAATTTAAACATTAAAGCTAAATATCATAAGGATTTGCACAGCAGTTTTTGTTGCTATGGCATCTTGCTGGCCTCTTCAGTTACATCTCCTGCAAAAAGAAAGTCACTCAAATGTCTCTCAAGCTCTCCTTGTTGAGCCCATGCCTCCATCTGCAGCAGATAACTAACCTAGTTATTGTTGGACACTGCTTTGTGTGTCTTAAAATGTAGATTAAATCATCCAAACCCAATATCATTGAGGAATCTTTATAATGTTGGAAATCCTCAGTTATCAGAGAGCTAAATCTGAGTCTAGGGTCTTTCCTTTAGAAACTGCACAAGAAATATACTTGAACTAATTGAACGTTACCTAAAAATGTGTTTGGTGGATAATGTGTCCCTCATGTATTTGCTCAATTCCTCCTAATTATCCTAATGTTTGCTAGCTGCAGTGTGATTACAGATTTGTACAGCAAATCACTGCTAGAATACAATGTCAATGCATCACACTTGGCATCAGAGCATATCCAGTTCTGCAACCTCAAGAGGCACATACCTTCTGTCTATAAAACATATTTTTCTTTAAATATGAAAGGTTATTGAGGCCCTGATTTAAAATTGTAAGGATACCAAAGGGACTGGCATCATAGGAAAGAGACTGTATCTTGAAACTGTGTCTACACTGAAGATACTAAAATTTCAAAACCATGAATCTGGAGATTTAGGTGAATAAAAACATAAATTATAAATCATCTATTACTCATACTAAGGACTGTGTTTTAGAGGGCCCTGTGAGAAAATATACTAATTATTCTCTTAAAGTTCTAATTACTGTTTTCTTATGAAGACTCCTTTGAAGAAATTCATATGGCAGGCTCTTAAAATAGCTCTTACAATAAAAAGTAAATTGCTTTTTAAAATAGTATTAATGTGAGCCTTACTGGAACACTGGGAGATCATCTAATTCACATTTTACAAGTGAGAAGCCTGAGTTTTGGGAGTGAAGCCTTACAAAAACACTGGGAGATCATCTAATTCATATTTTATATGTGAGAACCTGAGTTTGGGGAGTGGTTGTATTAGTAAACAAATGAAGCATCATTCTTAGAAAATACAGTAAATCTTCACCCCACCATTGGTGCCACATCTCTAGCATGAGATGCCAGTTTCCAACAGCAGGGGAACTATTATCAACAAGTCACACATCATAATCTCCTAAAACCTCCAACTAATACTCATGATCTCTTCAAATAACTAAAGTAGAGTCTATTCTCCCTGACCACACCCCTTTCATGATCTGATCTCTTTTTTTCTGTGCCTCTAAGGCTTTCTTCTTCATGTATCCCCATGTGTGTATGTGTGTGTGTGTGTGTGTGTGTGTGCGCGTGCGTGTGTGTGTGTGTGCGTGTGTGTGTGTGTGTGTGTGTGTGTATGTGTGTGTGTGTGTGTGTATGTATGTATGTATGTATGTATGTATGTATGTATGTATTACCAAAATGTGTATAATCCCCTTCATAAAGAGTGAGGGTCACCTTTCTAAACAAAATTACCAAGTCACATAAGTCATGTGGTTAACACTTTTCTCCAGTTGTGTAAACTAACATTATAGATATAGGCAAGCAGATGATTGTCTGGATAATGATATTTGCAATATCTAAAAATAATAAATGGATTACAAGAATTTCTGTAAATCAATTTTTAAAAAACAGAACTTCCTTAAAGAAATATGGAAGAGACTAAGAAAGGTTAATGTTGTTGGAAAAAAAATGTTTAATGTTAAAAGTCTTTACTAAACACAGATATATAAATTAAAAGATTATATTATGCCTTTCAGTTCTCAAGAAAGCAATAAGAGATGTTTATATGCATATACATAGAAGGGAGAAAATGCAGTGTCAGAGCATGGACTGGAATGTGCAGTAAAGTTGAATAATCACATTCTGCCTCAAGTCATATGTTGGGTTGAGTATCACAGATACCCCCAGGGAACATGTGTTCACTGTAGCAATGTTGTGGTAGAAAGAAGCCCATGGCAGATATGACCATATCTGTAGTAAGAAAGAGCAAACTCAGAGTTAATGTCTCATGGACCAGCATGCTGCAGCTTCAATATGGAACCTACCTGTAGAAATGATAGCCATGATGGAACTTTCAACACAAGTAATACTAAGTGAAAGAAGGTTTGAAAATGCATTAAATAGTATCATCTACTTGAAATAGCGTGACCAACTTTGTTAAGGTTTGAAATGGTTGAAACAGGTGAGGACATACAAGTTACAGCATAGGTATAAATAAGAGGCAGGAAAAGATTGGGCAATGAGAATAACTAAATTAAGCAACCATTTATGAACATGACAGTGTTTGGCCTCTGAATGCATGTGTGTTAATTATTTGCCTCTCTCAGGGTCAGGGAAAACTTCTATTACAAAGATGCTTGACTTACTCCTATTAGTATTTTTCCTTCCTCCTAAATTTATTCATCTTGGTTATTGTTCTCTTTAGTAAAACTATTGTACATCTATCATAACCATTCTAAAATACTAATAATGTTTTACTGATCAAGAATTGAAAAGTTCAGCATATCACCTCCACTCCCTAAAATCTTACTCTTCTCTCTGAAGGAAAGATTTCTAGAGAGGTTATTAGCATCGATTTCATATTGGGGTTTTAAAAAAAAAAAGAAAAAAGAAATGTTAGACTACTAAAAGAAATATATCCATTCTGCACAGAGATTTACTATTGTCGTGGTATTGTGTCCCCCGAAATATTGTGCCCACTAATAAACTTATCTGGGATCAGAGAACAGGAAGGCCACAATATTAAACATAGAGGTTAGGTAGTGGTAGCACACACTTTTAATCCCAGCACTCGGGAGGCAGAGCCAGATGGATCTCTGTGAGTTCAAGGTCACATTGGAAATAGCCAGGCCTGTTGAGTCACACCTTTAATCCCAGAAAGTGAGCCTTTAATCCCAGGGAGTGATGGCAGAAAAGAGAAAGGTATATAAGGTGTGAAGATCAGAAACTAGAAGCATTTGGCTGGTTAAGCTTTCAGGCTTTTGAGCAGCTGTTCAGCTGAGACCCATTCAGATGAGAACTCAGAGGCTTGCAGTCTGAGGAAACAGGATCAGCTGAGGAACTGGAAAGGTGAGGTAGCTGTGGCTTGTTCTGCTTCTCTGATCTTCCAGCATTCACCCCAATACCTGACTTAGGTTTAATTTTATTAATAAGACATGTTAAGATTCCTACTACATACTATTTAAACACAAAAAGAAATTCTCCTACATTTCAATTTAGAGTGTTGTAGATGCCTTCAGTCAACAACTTTTTGGTTTGTTTGTTTTGATACAGGGGGTCACTATAGAGATCAAGGCTGGCTTCTACCTCATTTTATAGCCCAGACATGAAATATACTCAGCAATATTCTTGTAAAACAAATCAATCCAGTGTTCAGTCCCTAGCAGCATTTTGATAATATTTACTTACCCAGCTTTTCATTGAATACTTTACAATCACGATATTAATGACAGTCAATCTTTCTGTGTTACTTATAAATTACCAAGACTTCCAAGTTGGTATAAACTCAGAGGAGTGATTCCATATGGACAGGTCTGCCCAAGACCTGTCATTCACTGACAGCTGCTTGGAATTTTGAGTTTCATGTAGATGTACTGCCCTCTATTTGCATATCTCAAATTACACACTAGTGAATCTGCTATGTTACCCTGGACTTAGCCCTGATATAAACAGTAATGTATCTGTCTCCTAAGTCTGAAATATACCACCCCTCTGGGTCCAGTCTGGAGACACAAACAGCACAGCAGTTTAATCAAACAAATTCAACATGAAATTATCCATCTGTAGCAAAAAGAAAACTAAAATTTATCAGAATCTCTGTGTGTGGAAGAGTCCTCAAAGAAGGAAAACTCACCTGATGAATTTAGAAATTGCTGTACTGTGCCAAAGAGTAGGGCATTGTGCCCTTAACAGGAAAAGGTAGTTACCATCTTAAATGTTTCTTCACCTAAGGGGAAAAATGCAAAATAGAACATGAAAAAGTCTTGAAAGGTGATGGACGTGTTTATGACTGAGTTTATAAGCATGATTTCAGAGGTACAAGGATGTATTCAAATTGACAAATTATATACATTACATACGGGCAGCTTTGGTACATTAATTATAGCTCTTAGAAACCACAAAATATCCTCTTTCTTCCGTCAGGGGAAGCAAATGCAGGACTGCCACTGAGGGTGTTATCAACCAAGAGTGAAGGAATGAGGCGGTGAGAAGCCCGGACCCAAGGGCGAGCCACTGAAAGTGGAGACTGAGGATATAGAAGGTGTCTGGCTTTTGGAAGGTCAGCGTGGTCAATTGTCGGCCTTAATTTCTGAGCAAGCAGAGTCCTATTTACGAAGTTGTTACAGGTGCCTGTGCACTATAGTGCACTCCTCCTTGCCTTTCTCACAGCTGTGGGGTTTCACGCTTTACACTGATGTCTTTGATACACTTGGAGCTGGTTTTTGTGCGGGATGAGAGCTACAGTTCTAGATTCATTCTGCTTTAAGCCACTGTCTAGTTTTCCCGGAAGTACTTGTTAAAAATGCTGTTGTCTTCTCTCCAGTGTATAATTTTGAAGTGTTTGTCAAAATTCAGGTGGCTGTAACAGCACACACTTAGACCCGGGTCTTCTGTTACGTCTCATTGATCTACATTTCTGTTTCTGTGCCAGTACCATGGTTGTGGGTTTGGTCTTTAGTTTGTTCGTTTTTTTGTTTAAGTATAACTTGAGATGAGGTTTGGTAATTCCTTATTCTTTTTGATTCAGATCATATTGGCTGTCTTTCTCATCCCATATGATTTTTAAAGATATTTTTCTACTTTTATGGAATCAAAAAGCTTTTGTTTATAAAAGGATGCAGTCATTAGAATGAAGAGAAAGCCTATAAAATGGGAGAAAAGTCATGGCAAACTATACATGCAACAGAGGATTGATATCCAAAATATACGAAGAACTCAAAGACCAATGTATCAAGAAAAATAAAAAAATTCAATCCAAAAGAATAGGTTTTTAATATGACCATAAATTTCACAAAAAAATAAATACAAGTGCCAAATAAACACTTTTTAAGTGTAAAAATCATTGGTCATTAGGGAAATCAAACTAAAATTACTTTGAGATTGCCTCTCATCTCAGTCTTAATGATTGACCTGTGGTGATATACTGTGTACCCTAGTAAAGCTTGCCTTGAGGAACAGAGGACAGAGCCAGCCACTAGATAGGTCATAGAGGTCAGGCAGTGGTGGGATACACCTTTAATCCTATCACTCGGGAGGCAGAGATCTATCTGGATCTCTACAAGTTCAAGACCACACTGGAAAAAGAGCCAGTGGTGGCACACACCTTTAATCCCAGTTACTGGGGAGCATACACGCCTTTAATCCCAGGAAGTGATGGCTGGGTAGAGAAAGGTATCCAAGGCATGAGGAAACAGGAATTTACTTTCTTGAGGCTGGGGATTTTGTAGAGTTAAGCTAGTGGCTGGCTGTTCTGCTTCTCTGATCCTTCAGCTTTCGCCCCAATATCTGGCTCTGTATTTTCTATTAATAAGACCTTTTAAGATTCCTGTTACACTGTTCATAATAAAAACAAAATCAACTGACAATAGTAACTGGAGTGAATGTGGAGAAAGAGGAAACCTTGTTCACTGTTGGCAAGAGTGTAAGCCAGTACATTCTCTAGAGAAACTGCTGTGGGTATGGAGGTTTTCAGAAGTAAATTACATTATGACACAGCTATACCACTCCTGGGCATATATCCAAAGGACTCTATATCCTACTGATACATACTTGCTCAACTCTTTAGAGTTGTGTGTTTAACTTAGGGTACCTAGAACCTCCTGGAAATTAGAAAGAGATTATCATACAACCAATGCCCTAAGGGAAGGGAAGTTGAGGTGGGGAACTCTTGGGCTATTTAGGTAAGGATAGTGTGGATGACTTGGGAACATATGGGGGCACTTTATTAACAAAATCACCTGTCAACCCTATGAGATTTATCTCATGTAATTCAAAGCGCATTATATTTCAGTTATTTAATTTCAATACTCTATTAATTAATGATCACAATTACATAAAGGAGTCTATACTTCTTAGTGAATAATTTACTTTATTCAGAAATTGGCATTTTTTTCACATTCATATATTCCAACTGGGCATTTCTTCTGTGCCTCTGAAGACTGCTGCAGCACAGGCTCACAGAGATGATTGTGCGGGTTCAAAACCCAGTAAAATCAAATACATCTTCCATGATGTGCTGAAAGTATTCAGGCTATCCCAGGAGTAAACACACATTGTGAGATGTTTCCAGGTATCAGCACACAGTTATCAGTCATTCCTTGAGCTCACAGTAAACAGATGGAGGTTCCAGTTGGACTTTCTCTTGCAGTACTTGTTCCCAAGGTGAAGGAAGAACTGCCCTGGAGACTAGCAGCAAGAAGAGTGGCATTTTGTGTAGCAAAGAGGTCTGTAGCTACAGCAGCCAGAGCTGTATCCACAGCCATACTTGGAACCATATCCACAGCCAGAGCCATATCCACAGCTGTACCTGGAACCATATCCACAGCCAGAGCTGTATCCACAGCCATACCTGGAGCCATATCCACAGCCATACCTGGAACTATATCCACAGCCAGAGCCATATCCACAGCTGTACCTGGAACCATATCCACAGCCAGAACCATATCCACAGCCATAGCCTGAGCCAAATCCACAGCCGTAGCCAGAGCCACAGCCTCCACAGGAGTTTCTGTAATAGTTGCAACACATGATGTTGAGAGATTCAAGTTTCAGTTGAGAGGTCAGATATTTCTGAAGTGAAGCTACCATCCAGTCTCTTCAGTCGTTTATATACTTACAGGACTGGATGGCTCATGCCATCACATGGACTCCTCTCTTTTTTTACAGTCATGTTCCTGAAGTGAACTCATCCTCTGAACAGTCATGTTAGGAATTCACAATTTACTTCTCAGGAACTCACACAAACATTTAAAGAAATAGATAGATTTTTCTGAATACTCAAACTTATGCATCATAATTTATTCTCCATAAAGTCATTTTATGACCATGACATAACAGAAAACATCACCAGCATATGTGGAACCTGTGAAGATGTGTTTTTCACTGTATTATTGAAGTCCTTGTTATCACATGCTGTATACTTAGAGTTAAGAGTATCACCAACAGTAACAGCTGGAGCTTCACTCTGTGTCTTGTTGTCCTTTCCTGTGATTCATCCTCCCCATCAACAAATCTCTAAATTCCTTTTCATGGATTCTGAACAAAGAAGTATACTTGAACTTGATACAACCGCTTTTTAAGCTTCCTCCTTCCCTCTTATGGAAGTCTCGTCTGTCTGTCCTTCTGTAGGTGAGCTATGAACTTTTCTTTCTTTCTTTTTCAAAATATGTTATTAAATTCCTATGCATTAGATTCTGAGTATATTTATCTCATGCAATTTAAAGGTGAATGAATCCAAAAGTTTCCCTGTGGAGAGTTGAAAATGTTTTCATTCATTAAGTTACGTGTTCAGTTTTTAGACAAATTGGGTGAAAAAAAATTTAAGCAGGTCAATTTTCGTGAGATTACTCAATCTACACTTAGATTTGGTCAGTATTTCCATGCTTCCTTATACACTGTGATTAATAAATAAGAATTATTCTGGATGAGTGGAGTGCATATGTAAATGACATCTCAATCAAATGGTATGGAAATACAACTAGAAGCAGAGTGACTGAGTGTCTTGTTGCCTGGAGTGGTTATTATAGCAAATAACCATGCTGTGTGCTTTGAGGCATCTATAAAAGGTGGTTTTGACCAAGGGCGAAGAAGCATGTTTATTAAGTATGCATATGATCTAGTTTCCATAAATGGCCATAACTTACAGGAGATCTCTACTCTTCTCTAAGAACCATGGGCTTAAAATTATCTTTTTCTCCCACTATTTCTATCGTGACGGGTTTCTATAAATTACTTCTCTCTCATTCCCAGTGATCTTGAACATTCCCGTACTGGCCATCACTGGAGGATCTGTACCTTGAACCCTTTACACTCTTCTGTACACTGTAAATGTGTGCTACCCCTGGCTCAGCTGTCATATGCACACAATCACACCTCAGTATAAAAACCTTTGAATAATTCTGAGTCTAGTCAGTAGGTGTAAGCCACATATGAAACGGTTACAGACAATTCAGCACAAAAATCATTATTCCATGAAAGATAAGAATTTAAATGTATTATGAATATGGTCATCTAAGAAAGTCTAGCAAATGCTTACAGGATAAGACTTTATAAAAGGCATCGTTCCTATTTAACAAATGCACTGAAATCTGTGCTACAGTCCACAATAGTGTACTTGGCACTTTGAAATCCATGAGCAGCAGCTATCATGTTAAATATTCCTGTCATGATTTAAAAAAAGCAGAATAAGAAAATTTGACAGGGATTAATATGTTTGATTAATTGCACATGACAGATTTGCATGTGTAAGCACAGCTCTAAAATCAGGAATTTATTTGCATTACATTCACACACTTTATATGAGTGATGTCTCAATAAGACTGATGAACAAATATGCAAACAAACACGCCTTGCTCTATAGTCATTAGAAAAGTGGGACAAACCTACCAGAAACATAGTGTTGACCAGCAGTGCATTTTGGAAACAGGTATGGGATCATAAAAGGCTTCATAAGTGACAGCCTATGATAAGGAAGAGAGGACAGCTGATGATGTCATCTGGTTCCATGTATATGGCTACAAAGCCATCTCATATAACAAAAGGAAAAACAAAGGCATGGTGGTACAAATGACTAACCCAGTATCGGGGAACTAGAGAGAGGGGGATCCCTGAAGCTCACAAGCCTAACCCCAGGCCAGTGAGATGACCCTATCCCCCAAAAAGGGAATGGAATGTCACTAAAAGCTGTCTTCTCCTTTCTACATGTAGCAAACATATGTGCACATGTTATACACACGGGGGGGGGGGGGGGAGATAATGAATAATACAGCCCCTTTCCTTCTGTTTTGCTGTCTTACTTTTATTTTCTTAGGCCATACAAATCAGTCACCTGTTACATTACTATAGTGAACAGACATGGCAGGAATGGGCATCCTTTAGGAAAGGCTTCAGATTTTCCCTGTTGAATATAATGTTAGCATCAGACACGGTATGTGCTTTTTAATGTGTTCAGGTAAACAGATTACAGATCAAACAGGGTTTTTTTATTGCAGACTGTGACAAGTATTTCTAATTGTCTTTTCTACATCTGGCACTATTATTATGTGAGTTTTGTCTTTTGTTGTGTTAATATGGTGTGTCCTGTTGTCTATTTGAGTGTAGCAAAGCATCCTTCCATAACAGGACAAATTCCACTTCATGAGAAATGATTCTCACAATGCCTTATGGATTTTGGTTTGCTAAATGTAGACGCTTTCTACAACTGTGTGCATCAAAACTGCTGGCCTTTTATCTTGTTTGTTTACGATACTCTATCTTGCTTTGGTAATAAAAACAACAACAACAACACTGGACTCATTAAACAAATACCAAACATGGCAGTGTCTCCTCCTCATCAATTCTCTGGAAATGTTATAAATGGTTTTACTTTAGACTTTCAAATATTTGATAAGGAAAAGTGACAGTTGAGTGATCAGCCCTAAATGAGACATCTGTATCACCCCCCTTAAATGCCCAGGAAGCATAATCACAAAAGAGGGTGTGAAAATATTGTAGGACCCAGAGAATGGAAAGGGTCACTATAAATATTGTCTTCTGCATATATCCTATTGTGCCTGATTAATATATCTTGCCTGCTCTGATTTGGGGGTATAATAAGGGTAATTATTATATATTTCTATTAATGAATCCCCAGATCATAATATGCAACATTCTTCATTCTATTTTATGTTTCTATTTCTCGTGATAATTTCTTCTCACTTGCTATTGTTTACAACTTACATAAATTCACTTTTAATAATTTATGTTGGTAGTTGTGAAGTGAGTTTCTGTTGGACAGCAAAGAGTTGAGTGATGTTTTATTACTCTGTTAAGCACTGAGTGTTAGTGATTTGATAATGCTAATCATTTTGATCAAAGCTATGGCTGTGGATATACTGCTGCTATTACTTAGATTATTTAATTATTAATGTAAATATATAAATGATAGAAGTAGATTATTTCAAAGTTCATCACAAATGTAAATTATTCCTCATAAATCCACAAATAACTGAGCATCATTTTTCCTTGATTTGCTGAACACATAGTCCTTACTCTATTCTTTAGAATGTGTTTTTCATTTATTCTTCATTTACAGAATCTAGAAGTGATTGGGAAGGATTAATTAAATAAGCATGCATTCTAAGTGTGAAAAGTTACTCAGCCTAACATCAAGTAGAGATCCCAACACTTGAATCACTCATGACAAGACATGAAAGGAAGCTCTTCTGTTTTTACACCCCTCTAAACATTTCAGAAACTTCTCGTATTATGAAGAGTATTTTGCATTAAATTCTAACAGTTGATGTAATTCTTTTCACTGGTAATTAATTCCACATCATACACAAAAAATAAGATTTTTAATATGCATAAATATGCAAATTAGTCATAATACAAATAATATGCAAAAAATGAAGAGAGCTTAATATGCAGTTAGAGACAAATGTGAAAACATACTAGTAACACAGAGTCATCACATAAAAGAGGAATGGCCAGTCAATTAAAATGATTTGCTGCCTAGCAGATGATACAGAGCAAACCTTCTCTATGTAGATAGATATGAAACTGAAATTAAATATAAAAAGAAAGCTTCTTGGAGGTTAATGATCCAAACGTGAAACATAAATATTTTAACAAATGAGTAAAATGTAGAATTATTTGGCTTTTTATGTGTTTTCATAAAATATTTTTCTCTTTTCCTCTCCTCCAACTTCTCCAAGAATCATCCCCACCTTTCTACCCACACAATGCTTTCCTCTCTTTTCTTTAAAGGAAAAGAAACACACAAAAAATTCCAGTAAAACAGATACAAGCAAAATACCACCAGCCCCCCAAAAAGCAAGACAAAAATAAAATAAGTTCCCTTTGTGTTGTTGAAGTACTTCTGGGTGCTGGCCCTATCCTGAAGTGTAGATAACACATACAGTGAGACCCCATTGGAGAAAACTAATTTTTCCTTGGCTGGTGGGTATCTGTTTTAGATAGCTTCTTGGTTAAGAACGGAATCTTGTGTCCACTACCTTTTCTCAGTACTGGAATCACATCTGGTTTGAACCAGTACAGGCCTGTGTGTGCTGCCACAGTCTCTGTTAGTTCATCTGTGCATCAGTCCTACAGAGTCTGGAAGACATAGTTGACTTGGAGCCATCCATCCCCTCTGCTTTTATGATCTTTTTGACTCCTTTTCTACATGGGTCCATGAGCCTTGAGGGGCTACAGACCTCCCATTGAGGATTGAATGTTTCAAAGTCTTTCACTCTCTGAACATTTTTAGCAGTTCTGTGGTAGTGGAGGGTAGATTTTTTTATGACTCTTTATGATTATGGAATGGCAAATTTCTGTGTCTGCAACACATGGAAAGCCATGAAGCAAACAGAAATAACAAATATAGATAAGTACAAGACGTAATTGTCTTTATCATAAAGCCCTCCTATTTATAAATGTCTATGCCCAAATGGGCACATGGTAGCAAAGATGAATCTTTCAAGACAAAGCATGCTTAATGATAAAAAGGATTTTCCAAAGATAACCAATATGCTTTCATCACTTGAAATGCACAGAGGTGCAGGGTGGTGGTGGCACATGCCTTTAATCCCAGCACTCGGGAAGCAGAGGCAGGCAGATCTCTGTGAGTTTGAGGCCAGCCTGGTCTCCAAAGCAAGTTCCAGGAAATGCACAAAGCTACACAGAGAAACCCTGTCTCGAAAAACCAAAATAAATAAATAAATAAATAGATAGATAGATAGATAGATAGATAAATAAAATAAAAATCAAAAAAAGAAATGCACAGAGGAGATTAAAATGACCCTTACCCACTAGCACTAATATATTTTGCATTGTTCAATATTTATATACACAAAATAAGATGTCATACAAATGGGATTCATATCTAGACAGAGAACTCAATGCATTCCAAATAATCCTAGCATATACAATGTGAAGCCAATGTTTTTCTTTGTTGCTAATATTTTTCTGCACAACATAAATTTTTTCAGTGTAGAATTTTCCAGTGGGCAACAAACTAACCCTTTCATATGTGGAGGCTTTCAAGTTTCATACTTGCTTAGTAGGTATATGCAACTTATAGAATGATCATTTCTCTTGGGACCTTCTGGTGGGTGTTGAAATGTGATAGAATAAATTGTAAGATGGTTGTGAATGGGTGATGGGGAAAAGAATAGAAATCAGAGCAAAACTGCAAGAAAAGTAGGGACATGTGAAAAGGCACCAAAAGCCTATGGGAACAATAACCTAATTGGGAAGGGGTGGTTTATTCAGCTCACTCTTTTACCCTGTATGCGACACAAGTGTGTGTCTGCACAGTTGGAATTCCCATCAGTCACCTGTCCACTACTTAAACTTTTGTTCACTTAGATCTTTGTTCTTCTCCCTAGAACCCAAATCTATTAGATTTCAGAATATGGCTGGATGGCTGACGCGGTAGCTGCTCATAGACCTCCTCTGCTCAGCTGCCTTTAGCTACGAGTGACCACAGGAGCATGTGTTAGGCAAACAGAGATGAGCAGAAAGGTGGCAGCTCCTTTTCCAAAAATGTAAACCAAGGTTCTCAGTAAGCTTTGATTCCCCTCACCATCCACCACCCTTGTTTCCATGCCTAGATCATGAGCAAAATGCAGGTCACATTCGGCACCCTCTTTGAAACATGAACATAAAAGTAATATAGTAACAGCCAGAAGAAAGATCCAAGTCCTTTCCAATGATTTGGGTTCGGGCATATTTTATACACTCTAAGACTTCTTATTTCACATATTTCAAAAATGTCAGTTTTCAATTAATAGTTTTCAAGTATATAATAATTAAAGATAATGCTGATGGAAGAATCCAGACTTCAAGGCAAATAAATTATTTTATTCAGAAACCGGCATTTCCCCCACATTTGTATATTCCAATTGTATATTTCATCTGTACTTGTGAAGACAGCTGTATCACAGGCTCAAAAAGACAGTTACAGTCCAAAACCCAGGAAAATAAAATCCATCTTCGTGATGAGCCAGACTCTTCAGTTTATATCAGGAGCAACCACGTATTGTGAGATGTTTTCATCTGCCCGGCATACAGTTCTCAGTCACTGCAGGGAATGGATGGTGATTCTAGTTCTGTTTGCTCTTACGTTGCTCGTTCCAAGAGTGAAGGAGGAATTGTGGTTGGGACTAGCAGCATGAAGAATGGCATTTTCTGTAGCTGCAGCAGCCAGAGCCATATCCATAGCCAAACCTGGAACCATAACCACACCCAGAGCCATATCCACAGCCATAGCCTGAGCCATATCCACAGCCATAGCCTGAACCATAGCCACAGCCATATCTGGAACCAGACCCACAACTAGAGCCATATCCACAGCCATATCTAGAACCATATCCACAGCCATAGCCTGAGCCATATCCACAGCCATAGCCTGAGCCATATCCACAGCCATAGCCTGAGCCATATCCACAGCCATAGCCTGAGCCATATCCACAGCCATAGCCTGAGCCATATCCACAGCCGTAGCCGTATCTTGAGCCATATCCACAGCCAGAGCTGTATCCACAGCCTCCACAGGAGTTTCCGTAGTAGTTGCAGCACATGGTGTTGAGAGGTGAGGTTTCAGTTGAGAAGCAGAGGGATGTTTCTGAAGTGTGAATGTCATCCAGTCTCTCCAGACTTTTATACCCTACAGACTGATGGCTCATGCCTCACATGGGCTCTGCTCTCTCATTTTACAACCATGTTTCCAGAATGAATTCATTCTCTGAAAGTTTTGTTAGGAATTCATAATTTACTTACTACTACCCTAGGAACTCAAACAAGCATTCAACTAATAATAATACATTTTCTGAACAGCAAAGCTTAGGAAACTATAACTTATCCTCTATAAAGTCAGTTCATGACCATGACACAACATAACACATCACCAAACACGTATGACCAATTACCATGTGTTTGTGATTGTGTTTTTCAAGGTCTTTGGAAATATCAACTGTATAACTTCATTAATGGTAAGGAGTGTCTTAACTATCCCCATTAACTGCTGTTGAGGAAGCATCATTGCACCAACTTAGTTTTCACCATGAAAATAAGTCCAAATTACCTTTCATAGAGTTTTGACAAAGACTTGAGTTTTGAACCTACATCTACAGCTATAACTCAGTTCTTTCTGAAGGAAAAGTTACTAACTCCGTCATTCCATGAATGAACTCTTTCTATTTAGTTCCTCATGCATCAGTTACAAGATGAGACTTAGTGTTATCATCCACTGACAAATATTTCCAAGGTTTACCACCTAAAAGGTTGAAAATGTCTTGGCTCAATTTTTTTTTATTGTTGTGCTTCACTTAAATCAAATTCTTAAACATTAGTCAATCTTGGCAATTATTCAAAGTACACTCATACTAATTCAGTATATAAATAAATATAATTACCTTTCTCTAAAATATAAGTAGTCAACAGTGACTACTTCCATATGGATGGAGTAGATGGGTAATTGAAAGATTTTGATCAAAGGGTATGTTCTAAGAGACTAAGTATGTAAGGGACACAGCTTAGCACAATAAAACCAATTTACAGCAATCCCATAGTCACCATCATTCTGAACACAGAGAAACTCAAAGCATTCCCACTAAAACTAGGAACAAGAAAATGATGTCCATACCTGTTCAATATAATACTGGAAGTCTTACCTACAGCAATAATACAACTGAAAAAGGCCAAATAGAGACAAATAAAAAAAAAGTCAAATTATCCTTATTTGCAGACAATATGATTTTATGCATATGGAAGTCCAAAGACCTCACCAGAAAATTTTTACAGCTGACAAATTGTTTCAGCAAAGCAGTGGGATACAAAATTGACAAACAAAAGTCAATAGTCTTTCTATATACAAACAACAAACAACTGAGAAAGAAATCAGACAAATAGTACTTTTCACAATTTATCAGTAACTATCAAAGCAAGTAAAAGAACTGTAAAGACTTAAAACATTTTAAAAGAAATGGAAGAAGACAACAGAGGATGGATAAACTTCCCATGCTCATGGATCAGTGGGATAAATACTGGAGTTCTAAGTACAAGGAGCATTATTTAGAGCCCTATTGCACAGCACATGCTGACCATGGTAAATAACCATGAATCATATTTACAGACATTTCTGGAAGAACTGATTTTAAGTGTTTTCAGATTTAATAATACACACACACACACACACACACACACACACACACACACACACACATGGAACGTTGTTCATGTGAACATTGGTTGAACTATTCCGCCTGATTCTCCTGGTCCTACTCTCGTTTCTTTGCTCCAAAACACCATTTCAGTAGGATATTTATTGCCACTGCTTTGGTAGGTTTCTGCAGATGTGGTATTTGTGGTGGTTAACTTTTCTGGTATTCTATTTTCACCTCTACCTTTAATTTCATACTATCTTCATCAACTGACTCCATGATAAGGGTTTCTGCTGAATGTTTCTTATGAGTATTCTTTAAATATTTCTGCTCTGGGAGTCATGCTGGGCTGGGATCCGTATGCACCTTTACATCTTTCATTACACAACAGGAAATTTTGTGTCTTAACACTGATCGAACAACTAGAGATGCAAAAGTGACCTCTAAGCTGAAGATCCTCTAATCAAAAAAATAACAGCCATATAGAAATTCAGTTTTAGTATTAAAAAAAAAAACTCCCAGACCATGAAACCCCACAACTATGATACATGTGAGATTCAATGCTGTGGATATCTCTCTGTATCAATAAAATGCTGATTGGCTAGTAGCCAGGCAGGAAGTATAGGCAGGACAAGCAGGGAAGACTGGGAACAGAAAGACTGAGTCAAGAGATGCTGCCAACCGCCACCATGAATACCAACATGTAAGATACAGGTAAGCCACGAGCCATGTAGTAAAGCATAAATTTATAGAAATGGGTTAATTTAAGATATAAGAGCAGTTATCAAGAAGCCTGCCATGGCCATACAGTTTATAAGTAATATAAGTCTCTGTGTGTTTACTTGGTTGGGTCTGAGCAGCTGCAGGACTGGCAGGTGAAAGAGATTTGTCCTGACTGTGGGACCAGGCAGGACCAGGATAACTCTAGCTACAACTCAGTATGAAACTTTTGTTCTCTGAAAATGTTCAAGGAATTTTAAACAGGGTACTGAACTTGTTGTATAAATCTTTCAGGGAGGTATTGTAATACAGTTATCAAGACTCTATTATGAACCTAAAATTAATTTTTTTTTAAAAAAAAAGGAGAGTAGCTACCACATTACAGGTTGCCATCACAAGCTTGTCAGTTCTCTACTCCTCAAGTTGTAAATTCTTTATTACAAGTCTTTGTGTTAAAATCCACTAAGTTTGTTCTATTTAGAAATTTACCATTTATAATGATCAGATAAGCAGTCACAATGGGCTCTGTTTACAGGGAGGATCTTTACCAATCCAATAACTTCATTGTTGGAGTGTAATTAAACCCATTTCCTAAAACCAACTCTATAAGCTTAGTCAGAGCACTCTTGTGTCCATGCTGTAAACCAGAGCTCCTCAGAGAAATAGTAGCAATCAGTATTTACTTTAGATGAGGATGGTGGTTGAAAGAAGAAAAGTTTTAATGAAAATATACAAAATTTCTATTAGTTATGATGGACAAACTTTAATGCCTTGCCAAAAAGAATTGTGCTTATATAAGAATGTACCTCATAATTGCCAAAAGGTAGGATTTAGTGGTCTGAAAAGATGGCACAGCAGTTAAGAAACCTACTGCTCTTACAGAGGACCAGAATTTAACTCCTAGCACTCATATACGGTGGCTCACAACCATTGGTTTAACTCTAGCTCCAGGGGATCAGGACCCTCTTCTAGCATTGATGAGCACTGAAAATACCATGAGCACACTTGCACATGTGCATACACACACACACACACACACACACACACACACACACACACATACACACACACTACATCATACACATTCACACACACATACACATACATTCATACACACACACACACACATTCACACACACATTCACACACACACATACACACACATACACACACATACACACATACACATACATACACACACATACACACACATACATACACACATACACACATACTCACATATACGTACACACACACATACACACACATACCTCAAATAAAATAATTTTAAAGTAGGTTTTAAATTATTTTTCACCACCGAAATAAGTATGTGAGTTCACACATGTCAAGTCATGAGATACTGTCATTGCACTCCATTTCTCGATCCTCTTTTGTGTCCTCTTCAAAATAATATCCACCAAATATATTTACCCACAATGATTTTGCATATTCTTGTATTGAAAATCAAACAAAAACATGAAAATTTTGGAATTAATGAGTGTGCTGGCACTTTGGTTGTCATGATGAATCTGTGGATGTAGTCATTTATCCAAACCTCCAAAATTAAATATGTTAAATAAGTGTGATTCTGTAATGAGTCTTTCTCTGTACTACCAGCAAGCTTCCAAATAATAACATGGAGACTATTTATTAGGAAAGCCTGGCCTTAGCTTAGCCTTTTCCCACTAGCTCTTATAACTTAAATTAACCCATTTATGTGAATCTGTGTTTTGCCTCCTGGCTTTTTATTTTCCTTTTATTCTGTATGTCCAACTCCCTCCATGCCTTACTTGTGTCTGACTCACACCTAGATGCATCTCCTACTTCCTTTCTTTCTGCCAAAGTCCCGCCTACACCTCCTGTCTACCTATTGGCCATTCAGCTTTTTTATTAAAGCGATCACAGTAATATATCTTCACGCAGTGTACAAATACCTCACAACATGATTCTTTATATCAACTATAGTTTCATAAGCTTGGCAAATAAATACCCCAACAAATACACACAAAAAACACCTTTTTATGCAGTTACTGAAGAAGAAAGACCTTGCTCTACAGCACAGATGGTGAGTGATCATCAGATAGTTCTGTCTCTGCCTGGAGGGCTGGGAAAGTGGATCCCAGAAAAATTAAATAGAGAGATGGGATAGAAGACAAAGGGCATGTAGGTTCTTGGGTGGGCAATAACCAACTTGTAGTGTTCCATACATGGCAAGTACTCTCTGTAGTAGTTTATATATCAGTAGTGGGGATAGATAAGATTGCTCTCAGGCAATAAGTCCAGAACATAAAGGAAAAACTATATCCATAGCCAGACTTGTGACCACAGTATTTCTGGAGCCACCATAACAGCCATATCCACAGCCCCCACAGTGACATCCAAAGTGGTTTCAATACAAAGTGCCCAAAAGCCAGGTTACAGTGAAGGGGCTGGATTTTTCCCACCTTTACATTAATCTGAGAAACACTGTAATTCACAGGAAGATCCATAATGATTCTGGTTAAAAAAATATATATATTCATCTCATGCCTAGTATGTATGAGTCACCTCACTCAGCTGCAAATGAGACAAGCTAGTCTCTTCACAGCTATCGCATCTGCCTTAAGAAACCACCTTATTCTAAATTCTTTGGTTTACTAGAGAACTGTGTGGTTGTCACTACTTGTCATCATCCTATGCCAGATTTCAAGTCTACACAGAAAGTCTACAGTCAGCTAGCCATCTTAACACATGACTCCAAAGGTATATTCCATATAGCAAGGCTCTGCAGGAGATTAAGCAATGTGTTGAGAATGCAACTGTGAAATGAAGTTGACTGATGACATGCATTGGTTTCCTCGTTTCCAATTGCATCATAGCCAACTGCAAGAGGACCTGAGGCCTCTCACACAATAACTCAGTACTTCATCTTCCTAAGGATCCACATAACCATCAAAACAACATTTTAATAAGATGTTTTTCATTCCTAGTGCTCAATAAATTTCTCAACAGCTCTATGTACAGATTTAGCTCAAACTAAGATAGAAGATTAATATCCTTACAAAGAGAAGATAAATGTTTTGTAGATCACAAGTTTCTTCCATTATTTAATTTATAATCTCAATTGGGAATGTGAGAGATGTAGGTACCAAATATACAGAGGTCAATGAAAAAACTGTTGAGAAACTTACATCACTAATATATTACCAAACATAGATATGTATTTTTTCTTCCTTAAGCTACCTAAAATCCTCATTTCTTACTACCAAAATATGGAGCATTAACTGTGGCAGGGACTTTATTACATCTTATACTGACCCGTCTCACTTTGTAATTATTTTTCGGTAACACACACACACACACACACTAGCGTACAGTAGGATGTAACTAATGTATAATCTCTCCCATAGCATATATTAGTGTCTTATTCCCATGCCTTCTCAGTCAAGCATGGAGAATGGATCTTTTCACTCTCAGCTTCATTTCATGATGGTCTATTTTTAAAACACTCTCATGGCATTATCTTCCTAATCTTTGCTAACATGGGACTATTTTTCTGGTCACCCAGTGTTACCAAGACTTTGACAGGTAGTTCAGAGGTCAGAAGAGGAAGCCAGCAGTGGCTGTTTTCTGATATTATGTTACAATTTTTTTTAATATTTTTTCCTTATTATTATGTGTTTTAAATTTTATACATCAGCCATGGGTTCCCCTGTTCTCCCCCTCCCGCACCCACCGCTAACTTCCCCCCAGCCCCTCCACTCCATTCCCATGTCCTCAAGGATCAAGGCACCCTGAGGATTCATTTAAACCTGGTGGATTCAGAACAGGCAGGTCCTGTCACCTCCTTCCAGACTGAGCAAAGTGTTCCTGTGTAAGCCCAAGGTTTCAAACAGCCAGCTCATGCACTAAGGACATATCCTGGTCCCACAGCCTGGGTGCCTCCCAAACAGATCAAGCTATTCAATTGTCTCACTTATCCAGAGGGCCTGATCCAGCTGGGGGCTCCACAGCCGTTGGTTCATAATTCATGTGCTTCCATTCGTTTGGCTATTTGTCCCTGTGCTTTTTGCAATCTTGGATGCAACAATTCACGCTCTTGCAGACCCTCCTCTTTCTCGACACTTAGACACCTGGAGCTCCACTTGGGGCCTGGCTGAGGATCTCTGCATTCACTTCCATCAGATACTGGATGAGAGTTCCAAGATGACTGTTAGGGTGTTTGGCCATCTGATCACCAGACTAGGTTAGATCAGGCATTCTCTCGACCATTGCCAGCAGACTACAGAGGATATATCATTGTGGATTTCTGGGGACGTCTCCACCACTCTGCCTATTCCTGTTCTCATGTGGTCTTCATTTATCATGTACTGTTATTCCTCATTCTCCCTTTCTGTTCTTGACCCAGCAGGGATCTCCTGCACCCCTAAGCTTTCTTTCCCTCAAACCTTGCCCTTCATTACTCCCACTGTCGTCCAGGTTGTTCATGTAGATCTCATCCATTTCTCTGTCATTTGGTGATTCTTGAGTCTTTCCTAGGGTCCCATTTTCTAGGTAGCCTCCCTGGAGTTGTGTAGCAGTCTAGTCATCTTTGTTTTACATCTAGTATCCTCCTATGAGTGAGTACATACCGTGTTTGTCCTTCTGAGTCTGGGTTACCTCACTCAGGATGATTTTTTCTGGATCCATCCATTTGCCTGCAAACCTCATGAAGTCATTGTTTTTCTCTGCTGAGTAGTACTCCATTGTGTATATGTACCATATTTTCTTTATCCATTCTTCAGTTGAAGGGCATCTAGGTTGTTTCCAGGTTCTGGCTATTACAAACAAAGCTAATATAAACATAGCTGAGTAAATGCCCTTGTGCTATGATTGAGCATTCCTTGGGTATATGCCCAAGAGTGCTATAGCTGGGTCTTGGGGGAGATGGATTCCCAATATTCTAAGGAAGCGCCATATTAATTTCCAAAGTGGCTGTACAAGCTTGCATTCCCACCAGAAGTGGAGGAGAGTTCCCCTTGCTCCACATCCTCTCCAGCATAAGCTGTCTTCTGTGCTTTTGATCTTAGCCATTCTGACAGGTGTAAGGTGGTATTTCAGAGTCATTTTGATTTGCATTTTCTGGATAATTAGGGATATTGAGTAATTCCTTAAATGTCTTTCACCCATTAGAACTTCCTCTGTGGAGAATTCTCTGTTTAGTTCTATAGCCCATTTCTTAATTGGACTGTTGGGCATTTTGATGTCTAATTTCTTCAGTTCTTTATATATTCTGGATATCAGGCCTCTGTCAGATGTGGAGTTGGTGAAGAACTTTTCCCATTCTGTAGGCTGTTGCTTTGTCTTATTGACTGTATCTTTTGCTCTACAAAAGCTTCTCAGTTTCAACGGGTCCCATTGATTGATTGTTTCTCTCAGTGTCTGTGCTACTGGTGTTATATTTAGAAAGTGATCTCCGGTGACAATGCATTCAAGAGTACTTCCTACTTTCTCTACTATCAGGTTCAGAGTAGCTGGATTTATGTTGAGGTCTTTGATCCACTTGTACTTAAGTTTTGTGCATGGTGACAGATATGGATCTATTTGCAGCCTTCTACACATTGACATCCAGATATGCCAGCACCATTTGTTGAACATGCTTTCTTTTTTCCATTGTACATTTTTGGCTTCTTTGTCAAAAATTATATGTTCATAGGTGTGCGGGTTAAGGTCAGGGTCTTCAATTCGATTCCATTGGTCCACATGTCGGTTTTTATGCCAGTACCAAGCTGTTTTTATTACAGTAGCTCTATAGTAGAGCTTGAGGTCGGGGATTGTGATGCCTCCAGAGGTTGTTTTATTGTACAGGATTCTTTTGGCTATCCTGGGTTTTTTGTTTTTCCATATGAAGTTGAGTATTATTCTTCCCAGATCTGTGAAGAATTGTGTTGGTAATTTGATGGGAATTGTGTTGAATCTGTAGATTGCTTTTGGTAAGATCGCCATTTTTACTATGTTAATCTTGCCTATCCATGAGCATGGGAGATCTTTCCATTTTCTGACATCTTCTTCAATTTCTTCTTTCAGGGACTTAAAGTTCTTGTCATGTAGGTCCTTCACATGCTTAGTTAGCATAACCCCAAGGAATTTTATATCATTTGTGGCTATTGTAAAGGGTGATGTATCTCTGATTTCCTTCTCAGCCTGTTTGTCTACTGTATATAGAGGGCTACTGATTTTTTTGAGTTGTTCTTGCATCCTGTAATGTTGCTGAAGGTTTGTATTAGCTGTATCAGTTTCTTGGTTGAATTTTTGGGGTCACTCATGTATACTAACATGTCATCTGCAAATAGGGAGAGCTTGACTTCTTCCTTTCCAATTTGTATCCCCTTAATCTCCTTATGTTGTCTTATAGCTCTGGCTAGAACTTCAAGTACTATATTGAATAAGTAGGGGAGAGGGGACAGCCTTGCCTTGTTCCTGATTTTAGTGGTATTGCTTTGAGTTTCCCTCCATTTAATTTGATGTTGGCTGTTGGCTTGCTGTAGATTACCTTTATTATATTTAGGTATGTTCCCTGTATTCCTGATCTCTCCAAGTCCTTTATCATGAAGGGGTGTTAGATTTTGTCAAATGCCTTTTCTGCATCTAGTGAGATGATCATGTGGTTTTTTTCTTTGAGTTTGTTTATATGGTGCATTACATTGACGGACTTTCGTATGTTGAACCACCCTTGCATCCCTGGGATGAATCTACTTGATCATGGTGGATAATTGTTTTGATGTGTTCTTGGAGTCTGTTTGCCAGAATTTTATTGAGTATTTTTGCATCAATGTTCATGAGGGAGATCGGTCTTTAGTTCTCTTTCTTTGTTGCATCTTTGTTTGGTTTAGGAATCTGGGTAATTGTAGCCTCATAGAAGGAGTTTGGTAATATACCTTCTGCTTCTTATGTGTGGAACAATTTAAAGAGTATTGGTATTAAGTCTTCTTTGAAGATCTGGTAGAATTCTGCAGTGAAACCATCAGGTCCAGGGCTTTTTTTTTGGTTGGGAGACTTTTAATGACCGATTCTATTTCCGTAGGGTTTATTGGACTATTTAAATGGTTTATCTCATCTTGATTTAACTTAGGTATATGGTACTTATCCAAAAAAATTATCCATTTCTTTTATATTTTCCAGTTTTGTGGAGTAGAAGTTTTTGAAGTATGACCTGATGATTCTCTGGATTTCTTCATTGTCTGTTGTTATGTCCACATTTTCATTTCTGATTTAGTTAATTTGGAAGACCTCTCTCTGTCTTTTGGTTAGTTTGGATAAGGGCTTGTCTATCTTGTCTATCTTGTTGCTCTTCTCATAGAACCAACTCTTTGTTTCATTAATCCTTTTGTATTGTTCTCTTTATTTCTATTTTATTGATTTCAGCTCTCAATTTCATAATTTCCTGGTGTCTGTTCCTCCTGGGAGACTTTGCTTCTTCCTGTTCAAGGGCTTTCAGGTGTGCTGTCAAGTCACTAGCATGAGACTTCTCCAGCTCCTTTATGTGGGCATTCAGTGCTATGAATTTCCCTCTTAGCACTGCTTTCATAGTATCCCATAAGTTTCGGTATGTGGTGTATTCATTTTCATTGATCTCTAGGAAGTCTTTAATTTCTTTGTTTATTTCTTCCTTAACCCATTGGTTATTAGGTTGAGCATTATTCAGTTTCCATGAGATTGTAGGATTTCTGTAGTTTTTTCTGTTGTTGAAATCTTACTTTAAATCATGGTGGTCTGATAGAACACAGGGGGTTATTCAAATTGTTTTGTATCTGTTGAGATTTGCTTTGTGGCCAA
Source organism: Onychomys torridus (assembly GCF_903995425.1). NCBI lineage: Eukaryota > Metazoa > Chordata > Mammalia > Rodentia > Cricetidae > Onychomys > Onychomys torridus. The sequence goes on from NC_050454.1 coordinate 66,467,814, forward strand.
GTATGTGGTCGATTTTAGAGAAGGTTCCATGGGGTGCTGAGAAGAAGGTATATTCTTTTTTTGTTTGGGTGGAATGTTCTGTAGATATCGATTAAGTCCATTTGTGCCACAACATTAGTTAAGTCCATTATGTCTCTGTTAAGTTTCAATTTGGCAGATCTGTCCAGAGGTGAAAGTGGGGTGTTGAAGTCTCCCACTATTAATGTGTGGGGTTTTATATGTGATTTAAGCTTTAGTAATGTTTCTTTTACATATGTGGGTGCCCTTGTGCTTGGGGCATAAATGTTCAGAATTGAAACTTCATCTTGGTGGATCTTTCCTGCGATGAGTATGTAATGTCCTTCATCATCTCTTTTGATTGATTTTAGTTTGAAGTCTATTTTGCTGTGTATTAGGATGGCTACACCAGCTTGCTTCTTAAGACCATTTGATTGGAAAGTCTTTTCCCAGCCTTTTATTCTTTGTAGGTGTCTGTCTTTGAATTTGAGGTGTGTTTCTTGTATGTAGCAGAAAGATGGGTTCTGTTTCTGTATCCATTCTGTTAGTCTGTGTCTTTTTATAGATGAATTAAGTCCATTGATATTAAGGGATATTAATGACCAGTGATTGATCATTCCTGTTGTTATTTTTATTTTTTGCTAGTAGTGTGTGTGTACTTCTCTTCTTTGGCGTTTACTGCTGTGGTGTTATCTATTGCCTGTGTTTTCATGGGTGTATCTGCCTTCCTTAGGTTGGAATTTTCCTTCTAGTGCTTTCTGTAGGACTGGGTTTGTGGATAAGTATTGTTTAAATCTGGTTTTGTCTTGGAAGGTCTTGTTCACTCCATCTATGATGACTGAAAATTTTGCTGGGTATATTAGTCTAGGCTGGCATCCATGGTCTCTTAGTGTCTGCATTATATCTGTCCAGGTCCTTCTGGCTTTCAAAGTCTCCATTGAGAAATCAGGTGTTATTCTGATGGGTTTGCCTTTATAAGTCACTTGGCCTTTTTCCTTTGCTGCCCTTAATATTCTGTCTTTATTCTGTATGTTTAGTTGTTTAATTATTATGTGGTGAGGGGACTTTTTTGGGGCGTCTAGTCTGTTTGGTGTTCTATAGGCTTCTTGTATCTTCATAGGCATTTCCTTCTTTAAGAGTGGAAAGTTTTCTTCTATGATCTTGTTAAATATATTTTCTGTGCCTTTGGGTTGGTATTCTTCTCCTTCCTCTATTCCTATTATTCCTACGTTTGGTCTGTTGATGGTGTCCCAAATTTCTTGGATATTTTGGGTCATGACTTTGTTGGTTTTAGTGTTTTCTTTGACTGATGAATCTATTTCTTCTACCGTATCTTCAACACCAGAGATCCTCTCTTCCATCTCTTACATTCCGTTGGTTATACTTGCCTCTGAAGTTCCTGTTTGTTAACTCAGATTTTCTATTTCCAACATTCCTTCTGCTAGTGTCTTCTTCATTTTTTCTATTTCCCTCTTCAGGTCTTGTATTGTCTCCCTTGCTTTTTCATGATTCTCATTCAAGGATTTATTGTTTTCTTCTGCGTTAATTATCCTTTCCTCCAGTTTTTTATAGCATTCTTCCATTTTTTGTTTGTCTGTTCCTCCACTTTATTTTTGATTTCTTCTATATAAGGCTCTAGCCTCTTCATGATGTTACTTATAAGGTTGTTTTCTTCTTCTTCTTCCATTCTGTGATGTTCAGTTCTAGCTGTTGGAGAAGGGCTAGGTTCTGGTGATGCTGTATTGCTCTTTATTTTGTTGTATGTACTTCTGCCTTGACGTCTGCCCATCTCCTCTTGTGTTCATTCTTGGTCTTATCAGTGTACTTGGTCCAGAGAGAGTTGACAGATTTAGGGAGCCTCTCTCTGGTCCAGATGGAAGCTCTGGGCCAGCTGGGAGCGCTGGTCCAGATGAGAGTGCTGGCCTGATAGGAGCTGAGGGGGCTGGACTCTGAGTCTCGAGAAGTCCCTGATGTCTCCCTATTTTGTCCAGATGGGAGCTCCTCTGGTCTCTGGTCCAGATGGGAGTTCCAGGGCAGGATGAGAGCTGGGGGCTGGTCTCTGATTCTCAGGAAGTGCCTGGGGTCTCCAGCAGATGGGTGTGGGGGCAGGGTGTGGAGACTGCAGTGCCTGCCTGCAGTCTTGGAAAAGGGGAGCCTTCCCGCAGGGCCTGCTGATTGGCAGGAACCTGGGGCCAAGTTGGTCAGGTCCTCCTGGAGTGGCCTGTGTCCAGTGGTGGGACCCAGGCACAGTTGCCTCTCTGACTATAACCCAGGCACTCCCAAATTTTTTAAATTAACAGTGTAACACAGGATTCTTTATCTTGCTCTTTGTTCAGTGTTTGTAAATTAGAGAAGTCTAGATAGAGAATAGCTGGAATCTAGAGTATCATAGTGCTGCCACAAAGTATCAGCCAGAACAAGTTCAAGCTTCCTTTTCCAGATAATTTGAATAGTGAGGAGTCACTCCCTCCATGCGTGAAAATAACTTGCTCCAGAAAATTATTTCTTGTTGTTATCTACAGTTCAAACAACCCACACATGCTTTGTCTGCCAACCCCAAACTTATTACTTAAGTGATGTCCTCCCCTCTACACTAAGGTTAAAAGGAAGCTTCTTCCATGCCTAAAAGGATAGGTCACCAAAGGGTGGAGGTTATTAGAAGTCATCTTAGAATTCTCCCTACCAAGACCTGTGAACTTCTGCATTGACATGTCTAGTGATTACATTGTCTCCACAATGACTATCAAGCTAAGCTTCTAGCATATTGACAGTTCCAAAATGTATCTCCCCACTCTCCCCTTCCAAGAAGGCTCCAATCTGAACAATTTGACCAACTATCATTCATCCTCAATATTTTAACTATAATTTTTCTTTTTCAAAAATATTTTCAAAATTTCATCCTAATCTCAAAAATAAAGAAAAGATTTCCACAAAAAACCACAAACTTAAGAAGCAATGGCAGCACAGAGCACCAACTGAAATCGAATTTGACTTAAGGCCCACTCCATGAAATGGAACTCAAACATGACACTGCTTGCATGACCAAAAAGCATGAGACTAGATAGTCCATGGACCTAGGGTAAATCAAATACTAAACTAAAGGACTGTAGCAATAAAATGATTCCTAATGACATTCTGCCGTACTCAGAGATCAGTGGCTTGCTTAGCCATCATCAAGGAACAAATACAGAGACCCACAGCCAGACAATATGCACAGAATTAATGACCCTGGAACACTCAGCTACAAAAGGGGAGTTATCTATCAAATCTCTTCCCCCAGGGCTCAGAGAACCATGCAGAAGAGGAATCAAAAAGTGTGCAAGAGCCAGAGGAGGTGGAGCATAAGGAAACAAGGCCTTCCAAACACAACAGGACCACTGCACACAAGAACTCACAGAGACTGAGGCAGCATGCACAGGGCCTGCACAGATCTGCACCAGCTAGGAACCTGGAGTTGAAAGGAGATGAGGACACAAGCCCCACCCTAATCCAGACACTACTGCCAATTTATAGCCACTTGTAAATTAAAATACAGTTTTCTCTGGGGGGGTATCATTGGGAAAACAGACTACTCTTAAATGTAGGGTGCGTGTCCAGCAATCAATGGCCAACAGAAAACAAGCTCAGCAGCGTCTTTGTAGGTTCCTTGTCTCATAATGTCATGGCAGTGCTTTTTCTTTCTTTCTTTTTTTTTTTTTAAATTTTAACTTTTTTATTTTTACTTGTTTTTAAATTGTATATCTCTCTTCTCTTTTATTATCCTATAGGTCCTTTGTGTATATATTACGGCTTCCAGTGTTGTGTTGTTATGGGATCCTGAGAATGTGAAAAGTGACTTTCTGTGTCTATATTTGTTTCTTATACTTTTTCTTGGGCTCTTTTCCTTCTGTTTTTGTTTGTTTGTTTTCTCTGATTCAAATATGTTTGTCTTTGTTTTATCTAATTGTATTTTATTTTATTATTATCCCTTAGAAGCCTATTGGTTTTCTTATGAGAGACAGAAAGGATGTGGACCCAGATGGGAGGGGAGGTGCTGGGGAGGAACTGGGAGGAGTAGAGGAAGAGGAAACCATAATCAGGATATAAGAGAAAAAAATCTATTTTCAATAAAAGAAAAATATAATAAAAAATAAGTAAATGAATGAATGAATGGATCCCATTGTCACGTCTAATTCCTTCCAAGAGGACCCATTGATATGGTGTTTGGTGTTAGTTATTTATTTTGGTGGTCTTACCCTGTGGGGAACACGTCCCGAACATGACAAAGCTACAGAAGAGCTGTTTATTAATATAGGCTAGAAAGAGAATGTGACAGGCCTGTGTAAAGCACACACGTGAGTGAGGAGAGGAGAGAAGAGAAGAAGAGAGAGAGGAGAGAGAGGAGAGAAGAGAAGAGAAGAGAAGAGAAGAGAAGAGAAGAGAAGAGAAGAGAAGAGAAGAGAGACCTGTGCAAAATGGTGCCAACTTTTTAAAGAGGGGGCCACGCATGCGTACAGGACCACATGTGGCTACTCCATGCATGCGCGTGGATTACATGGCTGTGCGCGCTTATGCAACCATGTAAAGCCACAGAGTCCTAGCTATGGGAGTTGTTCTGACCTGGAAATGGCTATTTTGAACTGGAAATAATTAGGCAGTCTGCCAGGTAAGCCCAAACGTGTGGACATGTTGTGATTTTCAATCACTTGGTAGCTAGCATATATTTCACAATTCATTTCATACTTGCCACATTTCACATATTCCACAGCCACGTCTAACCATTGATTCTGGTGTCTTCACCTAGTCCTAAAATGTAAGGAACTTCTTTATATACTTAGCACTTGTTACTGAATTTTCTTGTCTTTCTTTGCTACTGTGATTTTTTTGGTAATAACTCAAAGAACACTAGTTCAAAAAACACCCCTGAACTTTCTGACTGATCCAACCCTACTATTGCCCTCTGTGCAGCAGCCCCTCAACTGGAGTCATATATCAGTATGTGTCATCACTGTTGTTATCTTCTCTATTGTGATGCAGATGAACTGAGAGCACAGAATTCCTCTGTAATATTCTTACTGTATCCAGGATGTGGTCCATTCAAAAACACTTGCTGCTTAAGAGAATCAAATCACTAAGCTGAATTCAGCAAAGATAATTGCATTTCTATCTGATGTAGAATGTATAATATATTTTCTCCTAGCTTATCCCTTTCTGGGGTTTTAATCCTCCTGCTTAACATCCAAGTTTCACTTTAATTCTTCAATGACTCTGAAAACAATCCCTCCCATTTCATTCCTCCATTAAGGTCTCAGGCTATCTCTGTTCCCCCTTGGGACATTTGCTATAACCTCATAAGTGGGTATCATCCTTCTCCTCTCATCCTCTCCTTCCCCATTTCAGATACAGTGCCATTTCCAAAGCTCAGTGCAGAAATACGCCATGGCTTGTGCTTAGATGAATGAAGTCCTGAGATGTCCATGGAAAGCATGTAGAGAAGACATTATTGATGCAAAATAAGAAGGTTCACACGTATCAGATAAGTGCTCCATAAACTTCAGCCAATGCAGAGTTAACCCGGTTTTCAAGATAAACCAAGGCAGGAATATACAAGTACACAAAGATTTGTTAGAATCCAATGCCCACTTTATTGAAAATAAATTATGTCCCCAGCTGTAGATGTTACAGCCATTAACACATTCAAACAACAGAACCAGAGGGCAAGAGAGCAAAGACTGACATTTGAGAGCCAGTGAGATGATACTGCAGATCCCACCATCACAAAGATGTCTTCTAAATATGTGCAGCTGGGGGTCAAAGACTTTGTCAAGTTTGTAGTGTCTTGGACATAGAGATCCTGGCCATGAGTCTTAAAAGAAGCGTGATCTTCAGAAGCATCAGTTCAGAAGCAACTGGTCCTCTCCTAGGGATGTTCTAGCAGCAAGAATAGCATCTTCTGTAGCAAGATGGTCCAGAGCCACAACAGCCAGACCTGTAGTAGGAGCCATATCCACAGCCACTTCCATAGCCAGAGCCATATCCACAGCCATAGCCAGAGCCATATCCACAGCCATAGCCAGAGCCATATCCACAGCCATAGCCAGAGCCATATCCACAGCCATAGCCAGAGCCATATCCACAGCCATAGCCAGAGCCGTATCCACAGCCATAGCCAGAGCCGTATCCACAGCCATAGCCAGAGCCATATCCACAGCCATAGCCAGAGCCGTATCCACAGCCATAGCCAGAGCCATATCCACAGCCATAGCCAGAGCCGTATCCACAGCCATAGCCAGAGCCTGAGCCACAGGAGCTGCCGTAGTAGTTACAACACATGTTGTCAATAGGGGAGAATTCACTTGGGTTTCAAAAGAATATTTCTCAAGTGTAGCTGCCTCTGCTATCCTGGGACCTTTATATACTGGCAGTAATTGGCAGAGCATACCACTCATTCCCTGACTTAACTAACAAACATTTAAACTATTGCATTCCAGTCACTGTTGACAACCCATAATGGTTGCTTAAAACAAGCACATTGCTTTGTAAACTCACTTCATTTAGAGAGCATCATTTCAGTTTCCTCTGTTAGAGAAGTTTCTTAGTCAGATCATGTTTCCAAGCACAGACTTAATCTTTCCGTTTGTCATTCAGTGTGTATCTTATATAGCAAACCTTGGAGAGACTGTAAGAAAATCTCTCTTGGGGCCTGGAGAGATGGCTTAGTGGTTAAGAGCACTGACTGCTTTTTCAGAGGCCCCAGGTTCAATTCCCAGCACCCACATGGCAGCTCTCAGCTCACAACCATCTGTAACTCCAAGATCTGACACCCTCACATAGACCATGCAGGCAAAATACCAATACACCTAAAATAAAAACAAATAAATTATTTTAAGAAATAAACTCTTTTTTAAAAAAGAAAATCTCTCCTCCTCCTCCTCCTCCTCCTCCTCCTCCTCCTCCTCCTCCTTCTCCTTTCATTTTTTTTTAACTCTTTCCTAAATTTCCAGCTTCTCCTACCTGTCTTCACTTTTACAACTCACTCTATCCAACATCTCTACAGATACCATATATCTGATAATTCAAGTACAAGAGCATCTATTGGGCATCTTCTGACTTATAGATATGATTAATATGCTGTCTGTACTTGAGCCATGCATATCCTTTTTTCCTCCACATGCCAGGCAAGCTAAGGCCCTGAGAACCTCAGTATCTCTTCTCTTATCTCTTGCTTTCTGGGCCAAAATATGTCTTGTTGTTAAGATACCTTAAAAAACATAACTAGCATTATTTGGATGGAAAAGTAAAAAATTTAAAGCTGACTTATATAAGGAACTATGTTCTTTTCTGAAAAGGAGATTTTTTTCAGACTTTGTAGATGAGATACATGTGCATTTGTGGAACCTAATAAGCTATATCCTTCTCCATCCACTAATGTCTCTTCACCTTTAATTTGGAAGTTAAAAGATGATGAGTAATTTTAGGATTCTTACAGCAAGTTGCTCTTGCAGCTCCTCACAGTTTACAGATATAAAATAGGAAAAAAATATAATTTCTTCCATCTATTCACACTGGCTGAAACTACTCATTTTTTCCACATTCTGAGACTTCTACACCCAAAACAGTTGTTCGTTGTGACTCTGAAATAGGACATTTTCTCAAGCTCCTCAGCAGTTGTATCATGTTGACCTTTCCAACATGTAAAAGAGAATAATGAGTATCATTTCTTCAGATTTTTCCTTGTTGTCCTTATGCCACAGCTAAAGAACATTCCTATTTATACATTACATCAAGATTTCAAATCTTATCCTATAGGAAGGATTTTCTTGCTGATACTTTGATGACTCTCCTCTTACTCTTATGTGTAAATAAAAGTCACACTCTACTGAAATTTTGTTTTGTCCATAGATTAAAATTTGGTGTTCATGAGGAGAAAGATCATACTTTACACCTGGAAACTTCCAGTCATATCCATGTTTCACTGCAAATAAGCTTCAAATGAACATGAGACCTTGACAAGGAAGACATTCAAAATGAAGGCTTAAACAGACCAGGTTCTATTGAGGCAACCCTGAAAAGCTGAAGAGTCGACCAAAGTTCAAAACATGGTCAGGATTCAGGGTGGTAGATGTAGAATGTGGTTGCTTGATCAGATGGTTGAATGGTTGATTATTTTGGCTCTAAAATTCCTATTACATCCCCCAAAACATCAAAGGAGTATTACTTCTTTTTGTATTTTCTCTAATTAATTTTAAATTGTACTGTTACAGATCCACATGAACCACTGATATTCTCCAAGGAAATGTTCATAATTTGTGTTTGTACCTCTCCTCTATGTATCTCCATCTAATGTCTATGTCCCTATCCCTCCATTTGTGGTAAATAGTATGTGTGCGGTGTAACTCAGTGCTCCACTTACATGATGCAGAATATCTTTCAGAATATTGAAATTAGTGTAGTTAAACAAAGAGAGAAAAAATATATCTTTCAATGAACTTCATCTTATATTCCTATCACTAAAGAATTTCAAAATTCATCCACACCCATAGTAAAGATGAAGCCTAGAACCACATCATTTATCAGTATCCTCAGACATTTATGGCAGCTGGTTATCCTCAAATTGATGTAGGGCAGATTGCATCAGTTGTCAGTGACTATGCTGACATCCTCTCTAAGGTCTTGATATTTTCAAAAGAATGTGGAGCTTAACAGAAGCCACTACACACTGTGCAGGATGGAGAAGCATATTGTAGCTTGGTATTCTTCTCTCTTCCTTGTTCTTTCTCAGAGTACAAATCTACTAAAATAATTAATGAGCAACATGATAGTGCTGTGCCCTGGTTGTTATTTGAACCTATATTCGTGCTACCATGCCATAAGAACTTGTAATTAAACTTAATGAAATTCCATTTAAGTGACTATTCATAAACTCCAAAGATGAGTAGTTCTTGAAGCAAGCTTAGGGAAGAAGACCACATCCTTTCTACGGGACTTGGAGGGGTATCAAACAAATTTGGAGTCATTAGTGTCTTGGTCATCCTAATCAATGCTGCTTTCTCTGTTCCTAGATCCTTAAAATCTAACCCTGGAGTTCTAACCCTAAATTTAATTCCAAGGATCAGATGATAAACTCATTGATTTCCACCCCCTCTGCAATTAAAATCATGAAACACACTACAAAGAATTCATAATTTTTTGTCCTGGTTTTTATCATTTTTATCTCTGTGCAGACATCACTTGGACAACTGAGCTGAGTATGACAGACCCTAGATAAGCTCATGCTAGAGGAAAGGTGTTCTTTTGGGAACTGGGCATTTGCAAGATCAGATATATGCACAAAGAAAGTCACCCTCATTGGAGACTTTGTTCAATCCCAAGTGTAGGGCTTATTGTTTCCAATATTGCAAGAACAGAAATGGAGCTCCTGCCGCATCTTTCCAAACTCTTCAGTTACTTTGTCATAAAAGTATGTCATGAAGTCCACAGCCATAAAATCCAAGTTGGAAATCAGAATAAAACCTGTATTCTCAGCCTTGGATGATTGTGCTGTTGGAGACATCTGGAAATCACTGGAGAAATTTTCAGTTGTTTCATCTTATGGTGAGAAGGAGACTCCTGGGGGTATCAAGTGGTATCCTAACTTTAGGAGGCCAAGAAGAGTACCAAAAACAAAAGTGTATCTGATCTGAAATACCAATACCATAGAGGTCTAGAAACTGATTGACAGCCATATGTCTATCAACAGATACATCTATTATGAAAAATTCTAATCCAAGCATATCATTTTTTATGTTTACTTCTGATCCTTGATATCACCATACATGAAATGCAAATGTTTTAAAAATTGTAAATTAAAGGGAATCTGCTTACTTATTTTTCTTTGTCTTGCTTGCCTAGATTTGATTTGAGTATCACCTTAGAATCAAGCAGACTCCAAACTCTTCAGCTGTTTTTCCACTCCAACAACCATGAGATCGAAGGTAGAGGACAATATAAACTAGAAAGATCATTCCCCTACCCAATGCTCAGTTTCAGAAGGTAGACTATTGAATGGAGAGCCACTAAATTAAATAATGTCTTCAGTAGGGTTTTCCCACAGATGACAGTTATGTTTTGTGATGACTTAGTACACCATGTGTTCTTTCTCCCTCTGTTGAGGAATCCCCTGCCTTCCCCCGCCCCCGTATTGGTCACTGGTCTTCCTGGTCCATCTGCAGTGCTTCATCTCTAGCAACAAACATCAAGACAATAAAACTTCACTGAGAATCTCAGTTTCTTTCCTCTTCTGTCAATCTGGAAATTCAAAACTATAAAAATCCTACTTTACAGATGCTATGGAATGGATGCTTTGCTTTTCACTGCCACAGTCCCTACTTCCAAACACAAAGCACCAAATTATCTCAAAGTTTTCCCAACCAGATTGTATGGCTTCCAGTACATCTCCATGAAGGTGTTGATCCAGAAAAGCAAAAACAATCTGTACTGTGTACATCCATGAATAATCAGATCTGAATGAGTGCTTCACACATAATTTATACTTATCCAAGGCTTCATGCCTTTGGAACTGTTTAGGATGGAAACTGCACTCAAGAAGTGTTACTCCCTCATTCTGGATTTTTTTTTTTGTCACACCATAGTTTGAGATGCTTGTATGTAGTAGATTTTTGGACATACATACTTATTTATATTTAAATACTAATGTACTCATACTTTAATGCAACAGTTTTAAAGTTTAAAGGCACATAATCGATGGCATATGTATGTTCTCTAATTCAAAGTTGTGATGAAGTTAGCAAAATGTTTCAGAAATAAATCACCTTTAACATGGTCTTCATACAACCTGACTAAGTCATTTTCATTATTTTTCAGTAAAACTGTAGCAGCAAGCATATGCCATTGGTCATGATGTCATGTGTGTTCTCAAAGTTGGCAATTACAAGAATGACTGTGAGGTGTTTCAAAAGCATTTTACTTGATAGCATGATTAGGCTTCTGCTGAAGAAAAATATCATGGGATATTCTGGGAGAACTACTAGAAGAATTCAAAAATTATTGTAGTAAAATATTTTATTGTTTGGGCTACAACCACTTTGATAGCTTCCTTGGGTACTAGCCAGTAGGATATGTTACCAATGTCAAATATTTGTTAGATAATAAATCCCTAGTGTCCATTAAATATATTCTAGAAACTTTCATAATTTGGGTTGTACATGAGTCCCTAACCCCTTCTCATATATTGGATTTATAGGTTCTGGTTCCAAAAATATTCTAAACTTTTGCTAAACCATGCATAGCATACCTGTAATCAGTCTATCTGTATTGTCTGTACATTATCTTTACACACATCATCTCAATTCGTTCTTGTAATCTGATGTCATCAGTAAGGCAGATAGTTGTCCCACTCATGTTTAAAGAAAGAAGTGTTGATCAAGCCACATACTAAAGACAGACAGCTGACAGGTGCTGAGACTAGAAAATCTCCTTCCTGTTCATTACCAGGTGAGTGACTGAATAAGGAAAGATTTATAAAGCCCTCTGCTGACTGGGCGGGCACTCACGTTCTCCCAGTCATGGTCATAAAAGTGTTGGCACGCCGTCCTCCTGTTCTAACTCACTGGCCAATCGCCACTTTTGCTTCATGCCTCAAGTCAAGTGCCCTCTCTTACGGAATTCTTTCTTGATTCTCTCACCACTAAATAACCCCTTTGTGTTTTATAGCTCTTATACACTTGCTCGAGAAAACTGCCTCTTAATGTTTTTATTCTTATTATATAATCCATATAAAATTTAACAACTGCTTTCCAAACTACTGAGTATCTAGAAGTCTTGATTTTTATCAAAATATTGATATTTCACTCCAGCCTTGATAGTAACCCTGGGGTTTTTTGCTTTGTTTTATGTTTCTGTTTTTATTCTCGTATCTGTTTTTCTTATTTAAAAATTTTAATAATTGTTTGTGCTTTCTTGGCTTATGACACATCTGATCTAGCCATGGTGAGTTTTACCATTCAGGTCTGTCTTGACATCCTCGGCTTCAAAAGCTAGTGTTTAATGCAAAGGTGGGTAACAGAATAGAAAAGAGGAAATGTGAGAGATGTTTGGGCCTGGTGAAAATTGCATTCAACTTGTTTTCCTTGCCATTAATATTAGATCAAACAAACTTAAGGCAGGAAAAGGCAACTAGGTTTAAGAATTAAAGATTAAAATTTCAATTTTACCATCCATTGGTTATGCAAATATGCAATCCCCAAATCAAAATGTCAGGAAAAATGAGATAATAAAACTGTCTAATGTGTGGTACGTAAAAGACCAAGCACAGATGAGACTGGAGAGAGCAGAGGAACAAGATCAGGGCTCCCCACCACTCTCTGTTATCCATATTACATCTCTCTCTCTCTCTCTCTCTCTCTCTCTCTCTCTCTCTCTCTCGTTCTTTAACTGAAGATATATATTTTCTCATACAATATATCCTGATTATATTTTCCCCTTTCTACTCCTTCCAGTTCCTCTCCCCTCCCTCCCCTCCCTCCCCTCCCACCCCTCCCCTCCAGGTCCATTCCCTTTCTGTCTCTCATTAGGAAAGACGGGCTTCTAAGGGATAGCAACCAAGCACAGCAAAGTAAAATATAATTAGGTGAAGGGAAAACTATCGTACTGAAGTTGGACATGGTAACCCAACAAGAGGCCAAGAGTCCCAAGAGCAGGCACAAGAGTCAGAGACCCGCTTGTTCTCACAGTCTGCAGTCCCATAAAAACACTAAGCTGATAGCTTTAGTACACACACAGAGGACCTGGTGTGTGCTGGTGTGTTGTTTGTAATCCAGGAAATAAAGCTTTCCTGAAAATAAGAGGACAGAGCCAGCCACAGAGTTAGCCATAGAGGTCAAGCAGTGGTGGCACACACCTGTAATCCCAGTACTTGGGATCACACACCTTTAATTCTAGCACTAGGAAGGTTGAGACAGGAAGTGATATGGCTGGGCAGAGAAAGGAATATAAGGCAGGAGGAGACAGGAACTTGGTCTCCCTCAGGCTGAGGAGTTGGCGAGGTAAGGGTTGGTGGCTGTGGCTTACACTTCTGCATGTAAGCAATTCACTTGACTGTTCCATGCTTCATTTTCTTCATCCTAAATAATGTAATCCCATACATACCTATCTCTTTGGAGTGTGGGGATGATTTGAATTAATGTGAATCCCTGGCTGATAGTAAGCACAGTTCAGAGGGTTCGTTTCTAATATAAAGTTGAATATCTGTTCTTATTGCCCCTCACACTTACAAAAGTGTGAATTCCTTGGATTATAAAACTTTACCATAGATCATTAAATTCACAGTACTGAGTAAATTCCAAAACATAGTCTATAAATGTTTGATGCATAACTGTTAATATACCAGAATCTAAACAGTTTGAGAGGTAGATTTTGTCTATCTGCAAAGCATTCACACACACACACACACACACACACACACACACACACACACATACACACACACACACTTTACCTAACTGCTGCTTTGGATCACTAATCTGCTCAGTACTAAATCGATGGTGTCCTTTTTGATGTGACCAGGTTTCTATAATCTTACTAATACTGTTTGATCTCTTCCTATATTACCTGCGATCCTGTGACCTGACCTTCTGTCTTCTGCTTCTGTGTCCAGCATTGTCATTCTTCTCCATATTCCACAGCTACTCTTGGGTTGTATAAATGCAGTAACTAGACAAAATTTGAAGAGGCAATCAGAGATGCATCTCTCCTGGAAGCTAGAAGTGAAAGGGCAATGTGTACATATGTGGATGGCTCATTCTTGCACCAATTCCTTCAGAGACAGGGCAGCTGTGGCTGCCTGTGTTTTTCCAGGCAGAACTAATTACTAGAGGAACCTCTTAAGCTGCCAAATCTGACCCACTGAGTCTTACATCTATTTATTCTGATTATGGTCTCTTGAATGGGACAGAGAAAATAAAATACAGCTCTCTAATAGTGTTCAAATGCACGGCACCAGAGGGAAAGTTCCCGGAGCCAATTTCTGTATTTTAAACACTATCAAGTACCATTTTCATAGTGTTTCTAGGAAAAGCAACCAACCATCTTCCCTTTCCTAATACTCATTTTCTGATCTTTGAAAGTTGTTTCCTTCCCCCACAGTCCTCACCTATTGCATTTTCACTATCCTTATCCTTATGGATCTAATTGTGGCCTTTTCTCCAAGGAGATCACTATGACTAATTCACAAGTCTGTATGTCAGCTCTAAACTAAATCTAGTTATTATTTCTATTGTTTTGTGGATGATAAATCATAGAAGAAGCAGAGGGGAGATTCCTCCAGGAATGTCCTTTTCTTTATAATACCAACATCAACAATAATCATGTTTAATGAATGGCATATTTCAAATATTTAGAAAGGATGAGTTTAAATATTTTTTGCCATAAATAAATGATCTTTGGGGTGATAGATATATCTAACCTGATCTAAACATAGCATAATATGTGCATGTGTATAAACAATCACAATACCCCACTACAGTGTATAGTTTATTTTATTTTTATATGAGTTAAAAGTCTATGCCATTCTGGGTGATATCCATGGGAAGCCTGCCCTCTTCTGAAAAGAAATAGAGGAAGAACAGATGGAGGGGGCAAGAAGGGAGGTGGGAAGAGGGACTGTGAGGAGAGGGAGGGGAAACTGAGCTTCGGAATATAAATAAATAAATTTAACTTCACCTATCAATACTTGTGCTAAGGACAAAGGCTTAAGTTCTCAGCCATTTGTGTAAATTTCTCATTGTGCAATCATAATTGATAAGCTGACAGTTTTTATCCACCAGCTTTTTCAGCCACAAATGAGACATCTATATGACACACCCTTCCCACAAGGCTCAGGGAACATCCTGGATGAAAGAGCAGGAGATTGTAACAGCCAGAGGCCAGTGAGGAATAGAGGTGAACAGTGTGTTCTGGCTATGACAGGGCCATTGCCTCCATGAACTCACAGAAGCTATGGTCAGCAGCTATGGCGGCCTGTACAAGACCAAAACAATTGGCATGCATTTCAGGGCAGACTGGGGAAGGGCAAAGGAGCTCCCAGTCCTAGAGGAGGACCTATTGACACTTGAGGGCTGCAAGAAAAGGATGGCTCAGTTTTCTATAGGGTGTGGCTCTTGGGAGGTTGACTGTCCTCCAGGGGATGGCCCCATACCCACGCACATGTTGACAGTCCTAACTAGATTTGGTGGATTGTTTTTTTTAAAGGAGTGAAGTTGGAAATGAGTATGAGAAGGACCCAGGAAGAACTGGATGAGGAAGAAGAGTGTGCATATCCTCAAAACACATTGTATACATACATAAAATTCACACAAAAAAATTAAAATTATATTTTTAAAAATAGCCATCCTGAAGCCTTCCTGAAGCCTAGCATTTTTCTACATGTTTATCAAATTATTTCTCTCTGCAGTAATTCTATAATGTTAGATATCTTTATTGATTTTTTTGGTAGGGGTAATAAGCATTAGGTCCTCATTAAGCATACACAGAACAGCTGATATACTTTTGGCCACAGGGCACTGTAGTAGCCTTCAGGATGCCTACCAGTATCATGAACCTCATTATGTAATCTATCAGTTTGGGTATATACAGGATCTGTGTCTTAGTCAGTGTTCTATTGCTATGAAGGGACACCATGATCATGGCAACTCTTATTTAGTTGGGGACCATGGCAGCATGCAGGCAGATATGATGTTAGAGAGGAGCTGAGAGTTCTATCTACATCTAGATCTGCAGGCAGCAGGAAAAGGAAGAGCCCACTGGGCCTAGCTTGGACTTTTGAAACCTCAAAGCCCACCCACCCCTAATAACACACATGTAGAATATTATTTTAAGGTGTGTTAGTTTTGTTTATTGCATTTGTTGAACTCTGGGAAGCTGTGTTACTGTACCTGTCTAAAATACCTGATGGTCTAATAAAGAACTGAATGGCCAATAGTGAGGTAGGAGGGAGAAAGGATGGGTGGGGCTAAGAGGCAGAGAGAATATGTAGAAGGAGAAATCTGAGAGGAAAAAAAGCAGTAGCCAGAGAAGGAGGAGGATATTGGGGGTCAGCCACACAGCCACACAGCCAGCCACAGAGTGAGAGTGAAAGTAAGATTACAGAAGTAAGAAAAGGAAAAAGCCCAGAGGCAAAAGACAGATGGGTTAGTGTAAGAAAAGCTGGCAAGAAACAAGCCAAGCTAAGGCTGGGCATTTATAAGTAAGAATAAGCCTCCATGTGTGATTTATTTGGGAGCTGGGTGATGGCCCCCCAAAGAGATAAAGAGCAAAAACACACATCAACATGCACTTCTTCCAACAAGATCATTCCTACTCCAAAGAAAGTCACACCTACTTAAACAAGGTTATACCTCTATCAAAGCCACTTCCTAGTGATCAAGCATACAAACCTATGAGCCTTTGGAGTCCATTCTCGTTTAAGCCATCATGTTCCACTCCCTGGCCTCCATAATCTTGTAGCCATATCATAATGCAAAAAAATAGCCTTCAGTCCAACTTCAAAAGTCCCCATACTCTGTAACAGTCTCAACACTGTTTAAAAGTACAAAGTCCCTTATGAGACTCATGAGAATCTCTTAACCGTAATCCCCTGCAAAATCAAAATTAAAAGCATATCACATACTTCCAACATATTAATGACATGGAATATATATTACCAGTCCAAAAGGGGAGAAAGGGAGAAGAGTAAGACCAAATACCAGCAGGGCAAACTCCAAACTTTGCACCTCCGTGTCTAATGTCAAAGGGTTCTTCAGATCTCCAACTCTTCTCAGCTTTGTTGATAGCAACATACTGCTTTCTCTTGGGCTGGTTCCACACAGTTTGCAGCTTTCCTTGGCAAGTACCCCATGGTTCTGTCTCCAACATCTTGGTGTCTGTAACACGTCATCTTCACATTTTCACACAAAGACCTCTCTGGGCCTCTGTGCAGGGACACCCCTGACACATGTATGGCCTTAGTGGCTTTCTTTAGGCATGGAGAGAGATTCCAGAACCCGTTTTCTTGTGTCCTTGACTCTAAAGCCAGAAACACACAGCTGAAGCTGCCAAGTTCTGTTGTTTGCTGTGCCTGGAACATGGCCCCCTCATTCAATTATGATGTCACCAGCTTTCTGGGTTTGGTGGGTTCTTTCACTGCTTAGGCTATTCTTTAATTCCTTTTTACAAGTTGCAAGGTTAGCTGAGTGGAGCCTTGCCCTGAGGTCACCACTCCCTTTATTCCATTTAGCATCAGGGTTTTTTCTTCAATCTGTTCATCTCCTTGAGCACAGGACTTAAGTCTATTACACTTCCTGGTGCCTCTTTTCTCCTCAGATTATACATTTTGTATTTTTCCTTGCTCAGTTTGCTCCTTTTCATTATAGATTTGCATAAGAGTGACCACTAATAACCACATGACAATGTCAGTACCAGGTCCTCTTGAAATCTCCTCTGCCATGCCATTAATCCAAAACTCCAATTTAGCCCAGACATACTTTTTGACAAGGGCACAAAGCAGCCACATTCTTCACTGAAATATCACAAGAAGTGTTTCTAGTCCAAATTCCACCAACAAGCAGCATAACAGGCCTATCGCAGCATACCCCACTTCTGATGCCAACTTCAGCTTAGTCAGTGTTCTATTGCTGTAAAGAAGCACCATGACCATGGCAATTCTTATAAAGGAAAGTATTTAATTGGGGCTTTCTTACAGTTTTAGAGTTTTAGTCCATTATCAGCATGGAAGGAAGAATGGCAGCATGTAGGCAGACATGGTGCTGGAGAGGAGCTGAGAATTCTACATCTGGATCCATAGGCATCCGGTTGAGAGAGGGCCACCGTATGAGCCTTGGGCTTTTGAAACCTCAAAGCCCACTCCCAGGGACATACCTCCTCCCAAAAAGTCACACCTACTCCAAGACCAGACCTTCTAACAATGCCACTCCATGATGACCAAATGTTCAAATCTATGAGCCTATGGGGGCCATTCCTATTTAAACCACCACAATCTATAACCAAAGAATAGATAGTAGTGAAAGGATAGCACTCTCTTGACTATTTTTGTCTCTTAGAACAAAAGTAAAAGGAATTTGCCAATGTAATAAAGTCCTCTAGTCAGCTGATTTAATCAAAGGAATATTTTTAGGTATGCCTCACATATTCATAAAAGGAAACTCAAACTTTCCTCCTCTTCTTCTTCTTTTGCCTCCTTTTCTTCCCCACCCCCTCTCTTTCTCTCTCCTTTATTCACTCCATCCTTTTCCATACCTCTACCCATACCACCATTCTTCAGCTGCCCCTTTCCCACACTAACAGTTTTGAACAACCAGGTATATTCTATAGCACCAAAGAAATACTCTTCTCTAAACCTGAAGAAACAAAGTAGATACTTCTGCTCAATCCCTAGATGAGAAATCAACTGGCCAACAACTTGACTTCTAGAGTTAAGAAAGATTTTAATCAAATGGGCATTCAGCATAATTGCTCTAGACTCCTGATCTATGCTGAGATAATAAATGCATAGTTGGTAGCTAAGTTTATTTGTTACATAACAAAAGATGGCATACATGCAAAGCCCATGAGACATGGGATGTGCAAAGGTGAATAATCCTCCATTTTCTACTTTCTCTTGTCCATAATGCTTGCTACAACAACATACCACTCAGTGTTCACACCATTTTCCTATCTATTAATTGCAATATAAGCAAAGTGCATTCCCTCCTACCACTCCAAAGTATACATCATGTTCACTAAGACAACCATAACTGACCAGTCAAAGGATAAGTGGCAATTTGAATTTTTTTTGTTTTTTAATTTTATAATTTAATTTAATTTTACATATCAGCCATGGATTCCCCTCTCCTTCCCACTCCCCCCCCCCCCGCCTTCCCACCAGCCTACCCCTAATTCCCATCTCCTCCAGGGCAAAGACTCCCCTGGGGATTCAGCTCAACTTGGTAGATTCAGTCCCCTCCTAACAGGATGAGCAAAGTGTCCCTGCATAAATCCCAGGTTCCAAACAGCCAGCTCATGCACTAAGGACAGGTCTCAGTCTCACTACCTGGGTGTCTCCCAAACAGTTCAAGCTAATCAACTGTCTCATTTATCCAGAGGGCCTGATCCAATTGGGGGCTCCTATAAAGATCCATGGCCAGGCCCCAGGTGGAGCTCCAGGAGTCCAATTGGTGAGAAAGAGGAGGGATTGTATGAGCAAGAATTGTTGAAACCAAGTTTGGAAAAAGCACAGGGACAAATAGCCAAACTAATGGCAACACATTAACTATGAAATTATTAATGTTACAAAGAGGCAGAGAATAAAAAGTGAGAAACTATTCACAAAACAAACTTCTCCTTTCCATAGATATATTACCTGTTATTTGAAGTACTTCACATAATCATTTATTATTATTATTATTATTATTATTATTATTATTATTATATTTGTGTTTTAATTTTACACATCAGCCATGGATTCCCCTGTCCTCTCCCCTCCTGTCCCCACCCCTACCTTCCCCGCATCCCCTCCCCACCATTCCCATGTCCTCCAGGGCTAAGACTCCCCTGGGGATTCATTTAAACGCAGAGGATTCAGTACAGTCAGGTCCTATCCCCTCCTTCCAGGCTGAGCAAAGTGTCCCTGTGTAAGCCCAAGGTTCCAAACAGCCGGCTCATGCACTAAGGACAGGTCCTGGTCCCACAGCCTGGATGCCTCCCAAACAGTTCAAGCTATTCAATTGTCTCACTTATCCAGAGGACCTGATCCAGCTGGGGTCTCCACAGCCATTGGTTCATAATTCATGTGTTTCCATTAGTTTGGCTATTTGTCCCTGTGCTTTTTAAATCTTGGTCTCAACAATTCATGCTCTTACAGTCCTCCTCTTTCTCGACAATTGGATACCTGGAGCTCCACCTGGGGCCTGGCTGAGGATCTCTGCATCTACTTCCATCAATTACTGGATGAGAGTTCCAGCATAACTATTAGGGTGTTTGGCCATCTGATCACCAGACTAGGTCAGATCAGGCTTTCTCTCAACCATTGCCAGCAGTCTACAGAGGATGTATCATTGTGGATTTCTAGGGACCTCTCCAGCACTCTGCCTATTACTGTTCTCATGTGGTCTTCATTTATCATGGTCTGTTATTCCTTGTTCTCCCTTTCTGTTCTTGATCCAGCTGGGATCTCCTGCTCCCCTAAGCTTTCTTTCCCTCAAATCTTGCCCTTCATTACTCCCACTGTCATCCAGGTTGTTCATGTAGATCTCATCGATTTCTCTGTCATTGGGTGATCCCTGTGTCCTTCCTAGGGTCCCGTTTTCTAGATAGCCTCCCTGGAGTTGTGTAGCAGTCTAGTCATCTTTGTTTTATATCTAGTGTCCTCCTATGAGTGAGTACATACCATGTTTGTCCTTCTGAGTCTGGGTTACCTCACTCAGGATGATTTTTTCTAGATCCATCCATTTGCCTGCAAACCTCATGATGTCATTGTTTTTCTCTGCTGAGTAGTACTCCATTGTATATATGTAACATATTTTCTTTATCCATTCTTCAGTTGAAGGGCATCTAGGTTGTTTCCAGGTTCTGGCTATTACAAACAAAGCTGATATGAACATAGCTGATCAAATGCCCTTGTGGTATGATTGAGGATTCCTTGGGTAAATGCCCAACAGTGCTATAGCTGGGTCTTGGGGAAGATGGATTCCCAATTTTCTAAGGAAGTGCTATATTGATTTCCAAAGTGGCTGTACAAGCTTGCATTCCCACCAGCAGTGGAGAAGACTTCCCCTTGCTCCACATCCTCTCCAGCATAAGCTGTCTTCTGTGTTTTTAATCTTAGCCATTCTGACAGGTGTAAGGTGGTATCTCAGAGTCATTTTGATTTGCATTTCCCAAATAATTAGGGATGTTGAGCAATTCCTTAAATGTCTCACATAGTCATTTCTTATCTATAATATAACGAAAATAGTAACATTCCCTTGCCTTACTACTTGTCTGCCCAATATGTTCACAAATACTGGAGGTGAAATTCAGTACTTCCTCTATGTTGTTTCTAATGCAAGGAAAACACTGAAACCAGGGGTGTGTCTGGCAAAAACCAACAATTTGTCTCTGGGCTTTGAACAGAAGCATCACCTCCTCCAGGAGAACTTCTTTGGTTCATAAGATTTGACATTTCTCCTCTCCTCTGAAGGCATCACCCTGCTATACTACACTACAGTTTTTTCATGGTTTCTCTACATTTCTCTCTGAATTCCATGTTCTTGCCAGCAATGCCTCTATTTCTTATCTATCCCTAAGACACAGTCAAATGTCAGACTCAAAAGTGGCAGTTGAGCTGAAGATAGTTTACTAAGTAAAATGTGAGCAGGCAAATGAATTATTGGTTAACTAAGAATAAATATATTGATCTGATATTTAAGATCTCATTTTCACCTTTCATTTTAATTATTGTATCATAAATGAAGCAGTCAAAATAACACAAAATTTTTATATTTTATTATAAAGTACTCTTACTTTATGTTCTTAAACATATCCAGTGGAGCTTTGAAGGAGTGGATCTTAATCTTGTTGTTTTGCTAAATAAATGCGGTGTCAAAGTTCCATCTAAATAGTTGTGTATTCCCATTGACAGGTACTACTTTTAACCTTGTTCAGAAAAGCTTCATTTTGCACCTAATGGAAGAGAATGAAGAGACCCATAGCTACTCAAGGTTCTGAGATAAGGTAACTGTTGAATGCCCATCCATAAGACATCTATATCACTCCTTCCAAAGCTCAGGCAACAACCCTGAAGAAGAGAAAGAAACAATAATGAGGAAGAGGGATGTGAAACAATATCCTCTTGGCCTTACATGACTGGTTCACTCATGAATTTATTGCAACTGTGTTTTGTTTTGTTTTGTTTTTTGCACAAGACTGGGCCTTTTAATTGTTATTCATGGATGGTGGTTGAGGCTCTTGAGGATCCCTTGACTGGGGATCTACTATTTGTAGATGGATGCTGATGGAGAAGGAGTCGTCATTTGATTCAGTGGTGTAGACAATGGTGAGTCTCCTATGTTCTAGTGACTAGCTAAAACCACCCATCATGTGTATATCCCTGGTTAACTCAATAGGCTACAACACAAAATGACATAAAATCAGGGGAGGGACTTTTAAGGAGAAAGGGGAGGGTTGGAGGAGATGGGAAGAGAATCAGAAATAGTAGGGGTAGGTATAATCAGAATATGTTTTATATATACATGAAATTGTCAAGGAATAAATTTAGAATTTTTTAAGTATCGTATGATAATCACAAGCCAGTTAATATATAGTTGTGGCTAGAGATTGTACCAATGAGGTCCCACCATTTCATGAGGAACTACTGGCAGTTAATGGTAGTTGGGGCAGGAAACGTCATTTTCCTCAGTGGTATAGCAACTGATAAGTTACCAAAACTACCTACAGTACATGGATATGAACTATAGATTGCAGAAGGTTCCTAATGAATATTTTCTACATTTAGTTGACAAGAAGATTCCCAGGTCTTTCTTACAGCCTACCTTTTCTCATGGATCTCTCTCCTGTGTAGCCAACCTCCATCAGCCAGACAGCTGGCAAGACCAGTCTTCTCTTCTTCTATTGAGTCTTTAGCAGATCCTTTTATACTAAACAGTGATAATGCCTTTGCAGAGGGGTAAATTAAACACAAGAATTAAAAAAATAATTTTATATTTTGCTGAATACAGAATGTTCACTTTAATCTTATATACAAAGTAAAGATTCATAAGTCTTAATTAAAAACACACCAACAGAATGCTAGATATAACATTGCTACATTCTTTGTCATGTTGCTCTTTGTTTTCTCCTAAGTTTATTAATATCGTAAGTGTTGTGATTTATTCTTGTTTATCTTGCATGATCATTATCTGTGCATATGCAGCACAATTGCTACATTTAAACACATCAAATCTGGTTGGACATAAGACATTAGTTATTACAATAATGATCTGGAAAAAAATATATCAAAGAAAAACTGAATCTTCATGAGACTATCTATTGCACCAAGTAAAAGCCAAGGGATTCCTAGCCTAGTCCAATTGAAATGGCATTCCAAAGAAAGGAGGTTTTTGGAAATAAACAGAACTCAGTGAGACAGTGGCTGAGGTAGTGAAGGAGGAGTAATGGATGAAGGTATTATATTTTCAGATCTTCACCACTTGGCAATTCTAAACAGTTAAAATAACTTCTACTGTCTTCTTGGGATGATAAAAAGCTTCCCACAAAGCTCAGTGAGAAAATGACCCAGTTTCCAGTACTTGGGAATAACAGTGATTAAAATGTATAATGAGAGCTCTGATATTCCTCTCCGCTGGGTATACCACACCCAAAAGATGCTCATAAAAGCAATGATCCAGTTATTAAGTCTATACACTGACTGTCACAACCACCACAGTGTTATTATAAACACTGGCTACAAAATTTACTTTGCCATCCTAGTATAACAGCAAGCAGGGTAACTATAACAGTGTGTGAGTATGGGCCTACCAGCAGCACATTGCTTATGGACTGGTCCTTCTAGTTATAGATAAAGTGAGTTCCTTTCCTGTAGTTCACCAACAGAATATAATTTGTTAAATATTGGGAAGACCACAAATAAGAAAGGTAACTGGTTGTTCTTTAATTATAGAATTCAGATGAAGCTAGTGGTCTATGTGCCTAATTTATGTCAACCAAAGGCCTGAAGAAAGCCATTTTATTTGGGCTCAGTTTTGTTGATGTTGATGCTGGTAACCTAGATAATACTTCTTTCATAATAACTAAGCCTGTGCTTGCAACTAACAACTCCCCAATTTTATGGTGCAATAACAAAACATGTGAGTTGTGTTAGTATATATTAATTATTTATTTTTATGGCCCTTTCAAGACAAGAGAACTACAGTATATTATTTTCTTTTCTTTTGTTGTTGTTGTTGTTGTTTTTCAAGACAGGGTTTCCCTTTTCTGGAACTTGCTTTGTAGGCCAGGCTGGCCTCGAACTCACAGAGATCCACCTTGCTCTGCCTCCCAAGTGCTGGGATTAAAGGCGAGCACCACCACTGCCCAGCCAGTATATGATTTTCAAACATGCAAATCATGTCAAGTCACATACAGTAGTAGTTCTACACATCTTCCCAGAAGGCATGCACACCCAAGCAATGAAACACTGGCGAGAACTCATATTCCCAAAAGGCAGTGGAAGGATGACTGATGATTCTTTGAAACTACTCATGTCATGTGATGTGATACCATGATTTTTCACTTAACACAAGGTTATTACCAATTAGCAGTTGCTTTAATCGTTTCATGTCAGGAGCAGCATTCAACACATGAGACCACCAATGCTCATCCAGATAAACCACAGTGTTCGTGGTTTTCAGAACAAATAGAAAATGATCCAATGATGGGAATAGTGCAAAAAAAAAAATGCATGTCATCACTTTTCATATTGTATACGGGTTAAGTAGTTCACTCGAAAGCAACAATTCAGGATGGGGAGATGGATCAGTAGATAAAGTGCCCGCTACATGAGCATGGGGACCTAAATTAAGATCTCTAGAATGCACACAAAAAAACAACATGGCATGTATCTGAAAGCCCAGTGATGGGGAGGCAGCTTCAGCTGGATCTTTGGAGATCATTAACCAGCCAGCCTAAGCAGTCTGAAAACCCCAGGTGAAGATCAATTGAGGAAGATATTCAACAGCAACCTCTGGCCTGCTTGTGTACATACAAACACACCACAAGTGTTCTTTCAGCATTCAGGTTACAAAGCCACACAATTCATTTTGTAGCACATGATTGATTTTTTTCTAAATTTTCACCTCAAAGACAATCCAAGGATCTCACTGTAAAGAACTCTTGACTCTATGGTTAAACTAAATGTTCTTCTGGACTGTTCTCTGTCCATCGTATCTTCTCCATGCCTAGACAAAATACCAATGCAATCTTTCCTTAAAAATAAAAAGCGTGAGATTTTCTGCTTTCAGATTCCCTCCCCAACATTAAGCCTAAGTTCCAAATTGTCAATGAAACCAGGGAGTGCTTAAACAGATCTGTGGTCTGCGGCTCTGTTGATTACGTTAATCAATGACCTCAGAGATTCAACAGACAAAGATGTGGTCCTGGCTACACCATCACATTACATCATCTCACCAATAAGTTTTGTATCCTAACAATTATTTGAGTATTGGGAATTTTCATAAATCAAGAACTTGTGTATAAGATTTAATCATTGAAATACTTGAAACAGTTGGACTAGTGTCTACTTTTTATTTTAAACTTCAGATAAGAACAGTTTTTGCAAAAAACCAAGTATTGGTAATTTCTTTAGCACAACTGAAAACCTCAACCTTTTCTGTGGGTGTGATTAGATAAAGTGCCAAAGACACATGCAGTTTTGTATTTATTTCATGTTGTGTTTATAAGAATCTGGGCTGT
Organism: Onychomys torridus; assembly: GCF_903995425.1. Classification (NCBI taxonomy): domain Eukaryota; kingdom Metazoa; phylum Chordata; class Mammalia; order Rodentia; family Cricetidae; genus Onychomys; species Onychomys torridus. Next base: position 66,493,266 of record NC_050454.1, read on the forward strand.
GATGTTTATAGCCTGAAGTAATAATTCAAAACTTTCCAAAGCTATTCAAAGAAACCAAAGTTCTACTAGTGTCCTGGTGGGAGGGAAATAAAAGCACTTACTGCTTTACAGAATAACTCATGGTGTGTGTCTGTGTTTGGTTTGTAACTATTTTATTAAGGCTTTTTAAATCTATGTTTATCAGAGATATTAGCTTGCAGTTTTCCTTATTATTGTGGTTGTGATTTTACTTGGCTTGGTTATTATAATAATGGAGTTGTTGAGAAAAATATGGAATGCTTCATAAACATCTATTGTCACCCTTGCTCAGAGGCCGTGAGAATCTACTATGTCGTTCCAATTTTAGTATACATGCTGCTTAAGCAAGCACATAATTGAGTTATTTCACCTGGAGAGACAACAGGAGGAGGGAAGCAATATGAGGAATTGTCTGCTTTGTTTCTCATTGTGCAAGGGTAGAAAACAGCACAAAAGAAAAAGGATACATTGTTACAGTCCAGTGCAATTCGCTCTGCTTTCTGTAGCAGGGAAAGTCATTTAATTTTTTAGCTATACATTTTCCTAATGGTTGGGTCTGCTTTTCATTTCTTCCATCATCCATCGCTCTAGAGATCTGATAATCTAAAAACTATTTTGTTTCCATTTTGACAATATTTATTTGGCTCTTGCTCCAAGATAAAAATTTAAAAACTAAACAGCAGTCTCAACACACAGCACCTTCTCAGATTTTGTTTCAGCCACACAATCTGATTTTTACTTTTTATTTTCTCTCTAAAACTCTTTCTGGTGCTAGGTGTTTGTTGGAAAGTAATAAGGGTGAAATCTTGTACATGGATTTGCCCTATTTTGTGAATACAATTTTTGTAAATAAAAAGCAATCAACTTGGTTCTCTTTAAGATGAAAGTCAGAGCCAGGCAGTGGTGGCACACACCTTTAATCCCAGCACTTGGGAAGCAGAGGCAGGCTGATCTCTGTGAGTTCGAGACCAACCTGGTCTACACAGCAAGCTCCATGACAGGCTCCAAAGCAACATAGAGAAACACTTTCTTGGGGAAAAAAAAAACGAAAGAAAGAAAGAAAGGAAGGAAGGAAGGAATGAAGGAAAGAAAGACAGAAAATAAAAGAAAATGATGAAAATCAGAAAGGATGAAATCAGATCCCATCAAACTTATCAAGTTAGATATCTCTGAGGTGTTCTGGATTCTGGGTCTTGAAAAACAGTCAATCATAGCTACTATAAAGAGTTCTCTGCTCCTTGCCATCCTTGGAAAGTCATATTATTTCTTCAACAGAGTTCCCTTGTTTCTTTTCTGTCTCAGGTGGAAATATTCCAGAAACAATCAAGAGACATGAGCTTCTGTGAAAAACTTCCAGAGACCTAAGAAACACCCAAATATAGACAGAAGAAGAGAAGAATATGCCAAGGACCTATGCCTCGGCACTGAACAAAGGAAAAATTAACTACTGCAAAGTGGAGAGGGGAAGACCAGAAATGCTTCCCAAAAACCTCATAGTAAGGGGGAAATGAACAGGCTAGTTCAGTAAGTACTATAGAAAGCACGGAGAGAATCATCATGAATCCTCCTGCTTTTTGTTGTAAGTCCACTTTGTCATGATTTTTTGTCATAACCTGTTTTGAACTAGTTACAATTCTTTATGACTAGTTTGGGGTCAGTTATATAATTTTTTTAAAATATCAGAACCTCAACTCTTTCATTGTTTGACAATGTTCTATTGTACACAAAAGTATTTACCCACGTATCAGCTTATAGAAACAAGGTTTTTTTTCCATATGTTACCAATTCTAAATAATAATACTATGTTCATGCAGCTCAGTTTGGGTTATGTAATGCACTTTCGTGTTTAACCTTTGAAGAAATTTCCAGGGTATTTTCCAAATATCTATACCATTTTGGTTCCCCTCACTCGTGTATCATCAGCAACACCTGTCACCTGAATCTTTTCCAGCGTTCATCCTAGCAGGTACAAGGTGATGCCATATGAAAATGTGGTTTGCATTTGTCTGATGGCTAATGTCATGAAGCATCTTTCATGTGTTTGTTAGCTATTTGCACATCTATCTTCTCTGGAGAAATAACTATTCAATCCTGAGGTCCAGGTTGAAATCAGATTGTTTTTCACTGTAGAAGTGGAAGATCTCCTCATTCATTCTGTATGAAGTCAGTCAAAGCTACATGGTTTGCATTTTCTTCCATCCTATGGATTGTTCTGAACATGTCATTGAAAACCAAAGTTTTTAATTTTGACAATGTTCAATGTATAAATATTTTTTCCTTTTGTTATGCCTACTTTTTAACTATAATAAATTTTTACCTAAAAGTCATACATTTTTATTGCTATATTTTTACAAGAGTTATATGATTTTAGATCTTATATTTAGTTTTATGACCTAAAGTAGTGTTTTTGTATACTCAAAAGAAAGAGTGAAACTTCATTCTTTTGCATAGGATATTCAGTTGTACAGGCATCACTTATTGAATTCAGTATTTTTATACCTATAGAGTGTAGTGGTATTCAAAAATTAGTCACTGTGTGTGTGTGTGTGTGTGTGTGTGTGTGTGTGTGTGTTCTGAGGACTCATTAATGTCTTATTATATTTTCTAATTTTTAATCATTCAATTTTTTCTTTAATATGCCTTGATGAATATTTGATTTTGTGCAAAGAACTAAAGATAAAATTCATAATTCTTTAAAATTAACTTGTGGGATGAAAGTAAAAAATACAATTTTCTTATCTTTAAAGTGCATTAAAGCAAGGTCAGCAATAATTAATTCTGCAGTAACTAATATACTGAAATAAAAAGAAAATTAGAAATGAAGAAGTCAGGTTGAAATGGTAGTCTTCCACACATGAGATGAACTCACTGGTGTGTGGTATCCTTATTTTTAAATTGAGATGATAATCTTGCATGAAACCTAGGGTTTGATGTGAAGGTAAATCAAAATATTCTTGCAAAGTTTTTTATATTAAAAAATCCACAGGGTTGGGGATTTAGCTCAGTGGTAGAGCACTTGCCTAGCAAGCGCAAGGCCCTTGGTTCAGTCCTCAGCTCTGGCAAAAACAACAACAAAAAAAACCCCACAAAATCAAAATTCACAAAACAAAAAATGCAGCCATAAACTTAGTTCATAAAAAAATTATACTTATCTATCTATATATGCTGGAGCATGTGGTGTGGCTGAGATGGTGAACAGGAACCAAGATACAAACTCTGACCTTAAATAGCTTCTTGTTAGGAAGAAGGACTCTAGGTTCATGCCCAGTACAAATTTAGAGTTTGTGCCCTTTCAACTTCACCTGTAGAATAATTACACCAGAATCTGTGGCAAAGACAGCTTATAAAGAGATTATAAAGAGACTATAAGATAATGAACCAAATGGTGGAAATATAAAAAAAAGAAAGAAAGAAAAGGCAGCTCCTGTGTTTGACATCATATGCATAACTATTAGTCCTTGAGAGAATACATGTACATGTTGTGAAATTCATCACATAGTGAATATTTTCCAAGGTTTTAGAAGATGTATTTCATTTTCCTAGTAATAATTTATCTTTTACATGCAAAATCTCTCATTTCCTTTTTCCTTCTGAGTTTACTTGCCCAAAGAGGTTTCTACCCTGACTTATGAATATATAAGCTATATCTTAAAGGTGAACATCATACATGGCTTAGAAAAAGAATTAAAAATAAACTATTCAGAAGCTGCCACAATTTAAGCCATACTGGACTCATTGAATGCATACCCATAGCTTAATAGATTGGTCAGTAGATAGTGATGTGTTTGGAGAGAGAAACTGGTAAAAACAGAGAGGAAGCCTGACCAGTTCTTACATTTAGCTCTCAAAGCAGACCAGTGCTTTTGGATATTACTAGCAACCTAGTAATAAATAGTTTAACAATATCATAAAGGTTTTTATAAGCACAAATAAAAAACAATGTCCTGTGAGATGAATTTAATTAAATATATTTAAAAATATCAACATAAACAATAATATACAGATAGAGAGGTCAGAACTCTTGATTGTGCAAGGTATGGTTAAGTTTCTCCATAGGCTAAACACTCAACTGGAAGAGCATGCTGCCTGCCTCTGTCCACAAACAATAAGGAGAAATGTAAAAAAATCAACACAGGCATCCTAAAATTCATCACAGATTAGAATTAAAGGTATAAAAAACAGAAAGTCAAACATTTATAGGAATGCATGAAACATTTGAGGACACGGTGGTCAATGGAGTCACCATAGCCAGAGGTGGGTCTAGAGCTGTAACACGGCCCTGTTCAGTCACCACCACATCCAGAGCCTTAACAATAACCCATTCCTGGGTCCCTGTGTCAATCATAGCCGTGGACAAGGTCATATCCACAGGCCTCATAGAACTCTACAGAACTGAAAAGCACGAGGTGAGCAGTTGGGTTCCCATCCCAGTATAAAGGAATATTGACTGACATGCCATGTACCAGGGGCTCTTCTTCAGTGAATGAAACATATGCCATACGGAGGCTGCCTTCTCCCCATCTCCCTCAGCTTCTGTTGCAGTCTTTCATTATATTGTAGTGTCTTACAATTTACTTTGTCACAGCAGTGTTGGAAGTCTTCACATGATCTCTCACAAATTTGTTTCTCCAAAAAAATATCTTCAGTTAAAAATAAGTGATTTTTATAAATACAATCCATGGTTTCTATCACAAGCAACCAGCAATGTAACACCAACTGTAATGGAGAGGGTCGCAGGTGAGTACACAACTTTGTGAAGGTGCTTACAACATATCTTTTGCCTCATTTGTCTTCCTGTTATTTTTAGCTATGTCCTGGTTTGTGTATGAAGTCACAGAAGCACATATACTCTGTCTACCTGCTTTCAAAATAACTTACAATTGGTCATATCTGCCATCAATATAGAGTTAATTGCTGAAGAAAATTTACCAGCATGTGTATCAAAAACTATTCTTTATTAACAAATTATTCTTCTCTTTAGATTATGCATGCCTTGTATGTTTTTTAATTGTTTTTTAGACAAGACCCTGATATCTAGTCCAGTAGAGCCTTGAACTTCATGTCACAACCTCCCAATTTCTAGGACAGTGGGAGTGTATCATGAATCTTAAATAGTCTTATTAATAAGAAAAAACCTGGAGCCAGGTATTGGGGTGAACGCTAGAAGATCAGAGAGACAGAACAGGTCACAGCCACCTCACCTTGCCAATTCCTCAGCTGATCCTGTTTCCTCAGACTGGAAGCCTCTGTGTCCTCATATCCGAATTGATCTCAGCTGAACTGCTTCTTGAAAGCCTAAAAGCTTAACCAAGCAAAAGCTTCCAGTTTCTGGTCTTGATACCTTATATACCTTTCTGCTTTCTGCCATCACTTGCTGGGATTAAAGGCTCATTTCCTGGGATTAAAGGTGTAAATCACCATGCCTGGCTGTTTCCAGTGTGGCTTTAAACTCACAGAAATCCGGATGGATCTCTGCCTCTGGAATGCTGGGATTAAAGGAGTGTGTGCCACTATTTTCTGGCCTCTATATCTAGTGGCTGTTCTGTTCTCTGACCCCAGATAAGTTTATTAGGGTGCACAATATTTTGGGGAACACAATATCACCACAGTGGGAGTGTATCACCATGCCCAGATGTCTCATGTGTGTTTTAATATATTCTCATTAGTCAAAATTCATTCATAATTAACTAAAACATGTCTCACACTTTCCAACATATTCCCCCAAATGCCTGACTGTCACTAGATAACACCTGTCCCTTAGTGATTGACCTAAATATAGCCTCACCCAAGTAAAGAAATAATACAGATCCTAAGCTGGTTTTGTGGAAAATATATTTTATTTTACACATTGAAGGAATACCCACGATGCTGTAGAGCACAGTATAATGGTTACTATAATGAAACAAATTAATCATCATCTCAGTTAACCCTGTTTTTAAAAATTTTTAACCAGAGCAAAATGCAGTCAATTGCCATGAACCCCAATCAGGGTGCAACTGGATCCCTCATAGCCTCCTGCAGTTGTTCCAGCTCTAAGTGGGTTCATTCTCTGAATCTTCCCCTCTGACCTACAGCTTCACCATTTCTCCCACCACCCCTAGCCTTGGTACCACTCTTGTTTTGTCTTTTTCCCCCTCTGTCTCTGAATATTTGGTTTTTTTTTTTTCTTGGAGATTTCACTTACAAATGATATGTTTCTTCCCACGTCTGATATTTTTTTTCATTTAGCATAATGTTTTCAGGCTCATCCTTGCTGTGGCAAATGTTTGGCTCATTACTCAGACACAGTATAATCACAGTGTGACCACAAGTGAAAGCAGATTGCCACGCTGACTCCTAGTGCATCAGCTTGGATAACAAATTACTTCAGCATCCTGTTATCACAGACAGGAGAGATGACCCATCTGCATTTAAATCCTAACCTTGTCATTTGCTATATGTGGATGTCAGACATGTCTAACCTCTGTCACTTGCTCGCTCAATATTAAAAATACTAACAGCAAATAAATGTTAAGGATTAAGTGAGTTAAGCTATAAGAATGATACCTGGAAAGGACAGTTATTGGTACATTCTTAGATGTAAACCATGGTTAGTGTTGGATACATTTTAAGTCCAATTACACATTCAGAAAGAGAAAATGTCCTTGTGGCCTCTGGCACTTTAGAAGTGAAACAAATGTGAGCTAGAAAACCAATTAAAATAATATTATTTGGTTATACATAGCATTGACAAAGACATGCTAATGGGGGCCTTTGGGACTGTGAAAGTTTTAGAAGGAAATGGTTATTAGCTTTTCCACATATTACCTGAGGCAAAATGAATGTTAATATTCCATTGAAATATTAACAGTTAAATTTGAATAATAGTTCTAATTTAACAATCATGGAATATTAAAAAAACGTACTGAGAAAATTCTGGAAATAAAAACATAAGTAACTTACTAGCTATATGAATAAAGCAACTTTTAAGTAATAGCTTTACATATTATTTTCATTTTGAAAGAAAAATGTAGAACACTAAATGAAGTTTGTCCCCAGGATTATGAAAACATTATTATTAAAAAGTGAGAAGTAAATAAAACAGGGGATATAGATCTATAACCACTGAAATAAAATGAATTCATCTTCCAGAAATTACCAGTTATGGAAAAGGTTTATAAGGTGCCCAGTAATGTTCTTAGAGTTTGAAATATGGGAGTTAAAAAGAAATTATTGAGGAAGCCATTCAGTATTTTTGAGAAATTTTATTTAATTCTATTAATACTTGCATAATTTGCCTTTCTACACATAATATACTAAGAAAATCCATCAGTAGAACATATATTTGAGCAATTATTACTAAAAGCAATGGTAGATTTGAAATGACTCACTTGTATTTTCCCCTGAAAAATGCCACCCTGCAGATGAAAGGTTGTCAGCCTGGATTAGCAACCAGTCCACAGCTATGAACTAGATTGCAGTCAAGTCCCCAAATAGACTCACACTGACGGCCTCCACCAAGAGCCACAGACAAGAGCTGCTGATTGCGTAGATGCTTTTTACATTCCATACTGCTCTGAGATTCAGAGTTCTTTTGAGCACAAAAATTCAGCTCCCTGAAAATACAGCAAAGTAAAAAGAGGTCACAGTCATTACATCAGAAAGTCCCCAAAACTTCTAAATTGATTCAACTAGCGCATAAGAAGAGACTATCTGCCTCCAATTAGCATTTAGATGAATAAAGATAAACAATCCTAAAAGTAAGATTGACAAAAAATAAATAAATAAATAAAAAGAAAGAATGCATACTTCTCCATGCCAAGAATTCCAGTTGAACTGATTTGAGAAATACATGAGCCTTAAAAGAAGCCAGTCGGACATGGCAGTGCACACCTATAGCCCCAGTCCTGTGAGGCTCAGGCAGGAGAATAGCTTATTTGAAGCCAGCCTGAGCTGTAGCATAAGAATAAGTCTCCCAAACAACAGATTGATAAAAGGCAGAAGCCATAGATAGTTTCAGTGTTGCTGGAGGCAGATGTCACTCGGTGTGGGAAGACATAAGCACAGTGAGTTTCAAACAGGAAAGATAAGCCAGCCCTCCTGATTTCATTCCAACTCCATGAGTGCTGCTTGGATTGTAGTTTCCAACAGAGGTTCCAAGGCCAAAGCCAGCTGAGTGGCTCAGAATGTGTGCTGGCAAGCCACCAGGGAGGAAAGCAAATGCGTTCCAACTCAAGAATCCGACTCGCCAGAGCATCACAACCACTTCCATTTGGGCCCTTTTGATCTACATCTGACATCACTGTGATACTTCTCTCTGAAGGCTGTAACTGACAACATATAAAATGTAATAGCAGGTAGCCTTACAGTTCCAAAAATGAAAGGAGATTTGCCTCAACAGCAGCTCAATTGCCATACGCTGCACGGACTCTAAGTGCATGTTGAAACACAGCACACTCTGATCATAAACACACCTTATCTTCCCACTCAGCACCCAGGGCAAAGGCAGGTTCACAATGTATGTCTTTCTGGAGAGACAAATAATAACAGTATTTCAGACTTTACAGTGTTTTAAAGCTTACAAAGTGTTTTCACGCACGTAATCTAGGATGGCAATAAAAAAATTATGAATTCTATTTCACAGGAAAGCAAACCAAGGCTTGGCGATATTAAACAACCTCCAGATGGTTAATCAAATAGTAAATACAGGGCTAGCTGACAAACTAAAACTTCCTTGTTCTACAAGGCTCTTTCCATAGCCTCCATTCTATAGTGCAGACTATATTGTTTTAATAGGTATCACAAGAACAAGATATAGAATCAAAATCTGTGTCCTGGCCTTTAATTATGACAGGATAGATAAGTACATTCATTTTATAATCTAATCTATTATTGGGATGGAAAGTAGCCCCTACCCTCAAGAATAATAATACAATAAATAATAGGTAACTAAGTCTAGATTAGTCAGTTTTCTGCTGCTGTGACAAAATACTTAAAATAATTAAGTTAAAAGAAGGAACCGTTTGTTTTGGCTCTCAATTTCAGTCAGCTACATTGCTTTGGGAAGGCAGAGCAACAAAGCAGGAAACCTCTCAACTAGAAAGGCTGCCCACTTCATGGGCAGAAGATGAGAAGAAGATTGAAAAGCAAGGACAGAGAATAAGAAGCTGTCATCCCAATATCCATCCAATCCATCCAATGACCCAAATTCTTCATCTGGGACCCAAATCCCCAAGTACCCGCCATCTGCCAACAGTGGCAAGATCTTAGAGATAAAGTATCCAACACATGAGCCTGTAGGTGGCATTCATGACCCAAACAGTAACTTCCAAGGGAGCAGAAAGGTGATTACAAAGGCATAGAGATGGGCCAGATATTGTGAAAACCCCAAGAGGATGAAATGCACTGTGGGCAAAGGAAACTAGTCTACAGAGAAAGAAAATGTATAAAGAAGTAAAAACTCAAGAGTCAGGGATGCTCAGGATGCAGCAGATGTTTGATATAGAAAACCTGGACTCTGTCTTTGGATTTCCACCTGTACTTCCTTCCTTAGTCACTTCATCTAGTCCTGTGGCTTTAAATATTTTATGCTGCCAACAACTACCAGATATTTAACTCTTACCTGTACCACTTCCTGGGCTCATGTCCAACTCATTGCCCAAGTGGCATTTCCACTTGAATATTTGATAAGTGTCCTAACCAGAAAAAGCCAAAAATTGACCTCCTTATTTTGCCCAACAAATCCATGCCTCTTGCAGTCTAGTTATCTCAATTTAAGACTGACTTGTCTTTCTTATTATTCAGCCTAAATCTCAGAGTATCCTTTAGCATCTCTCCTACATTTTTACTTCACAATCAATTATTCAATAAAAACAGTAAATTCTGCTTTTGAAGTATGCCATTATTTCCACTGTGATCACCAACAACCAATTAATTCTAAGTAGCCTTCTAACTATTCTTCCTAGTTCTACGTTGCCTGTTGATACCACTTAAACCAGAGGTTCTCAACCTGTGGGTCACTACCCCCTTAGGGGACAAATGACCCTTTTACAGGGGTCTCCTTAGACTATTGGAAAACACAGATATTTACATGAAGATTCATAACAGTACCAAAATTACAGTTATGAAGTAACAACAAAAATAATTTTATAGTTGGACTCATCACAATATAGGAACTGTATTAAAGGATCTAGCATTAGAATGGTTGAGAAACATTGACTTATAAGGATCTTCTCAACATAGTAGCCAGAGAGACTCTGTTACAATATGTATGTAGAAAATAAAATAGCAAAACCTGTGAGTTATTCTTGATTATCATCTAGACAAGATTTACAATTACCTAGAAGACACACCTCTAGATTTGTCCTTGGGGTGCTTCCAGAAAGGTTCCACTGATGTGGGAAGATATACTCTGAAAGTGGGCAGCCCTATGCCAGGCGCTGAGCTTTTGGACCAGATAAAAAGGATAACTCAGGCTAAACATCGGAATTGATTGTTCTCAGCTTCCCCAGTATGGAATCACTCTGTTACGGCTGCTCCCACCACCGTGTCTTCTCCACAGTGATGGACTGTATCCTTTTAAACCATGGATCCAAGTAAACCCTTCTTTTTATGGTATCTGGTGCAGGCATTTTGTCCTAGCACAGAGGAAAACATAACAGATTTAAGCCCTTAGCTGTAGTTCTCTGGCCTCATGCCCCATAACACACTCATCATCTTTACTGCTGACTTCACCTGATGACTGCACTGTGCCTCTTTCTACAATGTCCTAATCAGGGACCACCCACTAGACTTCTGTTTACTGCACCTTAAGAGTTCTCCCCATATAAATATGACTCATATTTTATCCCCTTTCCTGGTGTTCTTGAACATTCTCTTCTGAAAATGATTTTTTCTGATTATCCTGTTTTAAAATTTCAGCTGCCATTTCTGGTACTCTCTGTATCATTAATTCCCCATACTTATCTTCAAATATTTTTGTACTATCTGACATAATGTATTTTACTAACTCATTGCAAATCTCGTTTAAAGCTGGTGATACTATATTTTACTAAGCTGTAGAAACTTCAGGAAACAAGGCCTTCCTACAGAATATAGGTCCCAGAGAGAGTGGTTTTGAAGGTAATATCATATGCTGGACACCTCCGTCTCATTTTGCTTCCTCATCTAGTTTGATGAAATACAGATGCTGTGGAATATTAGTTGAAGATGTGTTACATCCGTTCACACTATAGAATATTTGTTTAATGATGCAAAAATGTGTTGCATTCTTTTATGTTGCATTTGTTTAACTCTGTAAAGCTGTCTAAAACACCTGATTGGTCTAATAAGAGCTGAATGTCCAATAGCGACTCAGGAGAGGCATAGACAGGGTTGCCAGGCAGAGAAAATAAGTAGAGGGAGATTGAAGAGAGGGGGCAAGTGCAAAAAAAAGAAGGAGAGAGGATGCCAGGGATCAGCTACTCAGGTATACAACCAGCCATGGAATAAGAAGAAAAGAAAGGAATATAGATTAGAAAAAGGTAAAAGCCCAGAGGTAAAAGGTAGACAGGATAATTTAAGAAAAGCTAGCTAGAAATATGCCGAACTAAGGCTGGGCATTCATAAGTAAAAATAAGTCTCTGTGTATTTATCTAGAAGCTGGGTGGGAGGACCCCCAAAGAGCTAAGAGGAAAAAAATCCACAACAGTGAGAGAATGTTATTGAAGAAGGTCCCTCTGTCGCTTTCTACATTCTGTCTGTAGATATCTACTTTAAAATACAATATTAGCTACAGTAACCATGGCAAATATTATCCAAAATTTATCTTAAACTACAGAATCTTTATACTCATTTGACCAACCCTGCCATATATCTCCATCTCACTCCAGATTACTGTTTTCCTATTCTCTAATGCTGAGTTGAGCTACTTTCAACTCCACACATAAGTGATGTCATAAATTTGTCTGAGTGTTTCTGGTTTATTTCTTTAAGTACAACATCCTCCAAGTTCATTTTCTTGTCATAAATAATAGATTTTTTTCTTTCCATTTTAATTAAGTAATATCCATTTTATGTATGTACCGCCTTTTCTATACCTGTTACTGAGCACCAAGGTGTTGCCACAATGAACACAGCAATACAAACATTCCTCTTGGTGCAAACATTCCTACTTCAATTCCTTTGGACAAATACCAAGACGTGGAAAATCCAGGTCATTTGGTAACCCTAATTTTAAATTTGAGAGGAAACTTCACACTGTTTTCCATAACATATTTATAATTTGCATTCCCATTCACTGCACACAAGAGATTCCTTCCTTTTCTCCACCTTTTCTCACTTTGGTGACTCTTATCTTTTGAAGTATAGACTTCCTAATGATATCTCATTGTGGCCTTAATTTTCATTTCCCAATAATTATTGATTTTTGCATCTTTTCATAATCCTATTAACCACTTGACTAACTTCTTTGGAAAATGCAATTAGGTCTTTTATCTATTTTCAAGTTGGGTTGCTGGGGGGAGTTGCTCTTGACTTATGACTCTTTACATATTTTGAATGCAGGGTTCTTCTTAGCCATACGGTTTATAGATGTTTTCTCTGTTCCCATATGATGTTTTCATTCTATTAACAGTTTCCTTTGCTGTATGAAAGCCTTTTTGATGCAGTTCTATATGTTGATTTTTATATTTGTTCCCTATGGTTTTTGTGACCAAATGTTCATCATCAAAACCAATGTCAAGTAAATTTTCCCCTGTATTTCCTGCCTGGCATGTTATAGTTTTAGATTTGACATTTAAGTCTTTAGTCCATTTTGAGTATATATGATATATATATATGATATATATATATATATATATATATATATATATATATATATATATATGAAGATAAGGATATCATCTCATACTAATGCTTATAAATATCTATATCTCCCATCAGTGATTATTGAAAAGAACATCTTTTCCCATTATGCACTCTTGACACTCTTGTTGAAGATTGGTTCACTATGTATCTATAGGCTTCTTTCTGGACTCTTTTCTGTGTACTTCTGAATAGACTAAAGTTGCCCTTACTCCTTTCAATGTATCTATTCCTGAATTTCTTTGAAATCCCCTCACTGTGGTGATATTGTGTTCCCCAAATTATTGTGCACCCCAATAAACTTATCTTGGTCAGAGAACAGAACAGCCACTAGATATAGGGTCCAGAAAATGGTGGCACACACACCTTTAATCCTATCACTTAGGAGGCAGAGATCCATCCGGATCTCTGTGAGTTCAAACCCACACTGGAAACAGCCAGGCATGGTGACTCACACCTTTAATCCCAGGAAGTGATGGCAGAAAGCAGAAAGGTATTTAAGGCATGAGGATCAGGAACTAGAGCTGGTTAAACTTTTAGGCTTTTGAGCAGCAATTCAGCTGAGATTCATTCTGGATGAGGAGGACACAGAGGCTTTCAGTCTGAGGAAACAGGATCAGCTGAGGAACTGGCAAGGTGAGGTGGCTGTGACTTGTTCTGCTTCTCTGATCTTCCAGCATTCACCCCAATGCCCAGCTCCAGGTTTGTTTTTATTAATAAGACCTTTTAAGATTCATGCTACACCCCACTTACATTCCAAAAAAAAATCCTGACATAAATGGTTGTCAAAAATGATGGTTGATGTTGCAGTTTAGTGAAGAATACAACTGCTTCACTGCCATTCTATCATCTTGCTGATATCCATACTGTTTTTATTTGGGTACAGATCTTCCACATGTTTGTTTACTCACTTATTTTGTATGTATTTATTCAACCTTATCATGTTTGTGTTACATTTAAATAAACCTAACATAGTCTCAAAAAAAGAAAAAAAGATTGCTTATAGAGCCACAAGTTGTAAAGTTAAGTAAGTGTGCACTGCAAACCCATGTTGGAAAGAAACAAACTATTGTTTGGCAAATTCTGACAAAAAAACATACTAAAGATTTCCAAATGATTAAGCTTCCTTTTTCTAAGAGAGCGTCATGAAAGAACATTGCCTCTGTAGTTCTTGAAATATGATCATTGCCATGGATGAATTTTCTTTGAACCCATCTAAGAAACTGAAACTTGAGATGATGCCATCTAAAGAGTTTTAGATGTGAACTTAGAATTCCCTGTCTTGAGATCCTATTAAATTAATTATAACATCTTTGCTGCTTAAAATCATAGGCTTTATTTAGTTAGGCCAAGGTAAGATGAACAGATTGGAAAAAAAAAATGACATTAAAAAGGCAGTTCATTATTTTCACAGGGTACAAGATAAACAGGCATGCCACACCATCCATGGCCACATAATGATCCTCTGGGATCAAGACAAGGAAAGGAGATTTGGAGGACATAGAAAAGAATCATTACCATACGTCCTATGGGAAATTGCAGTTAGAGTTTTCCTGCCTGGCCCAGTCAGGACAAATCTCTCTTACCCGCCAGTCCCACAGTCGCTCAGACCCAACCAAGAAAGCACACAGAAACTTACATTGTTTAGAAACTGTATGGCCATGGCAGGCTTCTTGTTATCTACTTCTTCTATCTTAAATTAACCCATTTCTGTTAGTCTATACTTTGCCACATGGCTTGTGGCTTACCAGTGTCTTTACATGTTGCTTTTCATGGCAGCGATTGGCAGTGTCTCTCTCCAGCCTTCTACTTCCCAGAATTCTCTTCTCTCTTGTCCCACCTATACTTCCTGCCTGGCCACTGGCCAATCAGAACTTTATTTACACAGAGCGATATCCACAGCACTTCCCCTTTTCTTTTTATTTAAAGGAAGGTTTTAACTTTTACATAGTACAATTACATATAACAAAACAATTATCAAGCAAGAATTACAGTTACAATATTAAAGAAGATATCCTATCTATCTTATATTTGTGAGTCTAAGCTTTCATATCTAACTTATCTTTTATCATAACTGAGGAAATGATAACTATCTAGCCCTCAACCACATCAAAGACATCAGAAGGATATAATATTACCTGAGAACCAGGAGAAGGATGCAAGCATTTTTGGGGAGTCTTGCAAGAGTAGACAGAGACAGCTGGCAGCCTGGACAGTCACCTAATGTTCCTTTGTAAAGTTGGGGCATTTGTCTTCAGCCCACAGGGCTAGAGTCTCTTGGTCACTTCTCTCAGTGTCCTGTAGAATGTCTGGCAGTTTCCTCTGCGAAGCAGGAACCTGAAAGACCATTTTGTCAAGCAAAGTTTAGTGGTCACCTTTCTATGGGTCCTGCATGTCCAGTCGATCAAGCAGTCCAGGCAAGAACAGTTTCTTGCCCAAATGGCTATTTTTGCCAAGGTGAAGATAAGATATGAAGTGTCTTCAATGCCCATCCTCCTCTCTGAAGTAAAATGGTGCTGCCAGGAGCATACATGTCTCACTGTCCAGAAAGTCTAAATTTTAAAAGTATTTTAAATGCCATATTCTGTAGGTCTTTGAATTATTTGAAGATTACCTATCTATCTGAAATATGTCTATGTACACCTAGAAGACTTAACTAACATGGCTATGAGTATGATTATCATAGATGACTAATTATTAATCTATTTTTAATTATCCATTACAATTTAAAATGAGCTATATAAACATAATACATTAAACACAAGTAGAAATATATACACAATATAACAAAATTAACTTTAAGTTTGTATCAATAGACTAAAATATATACCAATGTAAAACATTTTAAACAAGTTATTGTTCTTTAGAAGTAAGTTCCTTAATCTACCCTTCATCCTATCATATCTATATCATATCCCCTTTTTATCTTTAGAAAGAGATTGCGTAAATAATCAACCAGTTTTAAATAAAAATGTTGGTTTTTCTTTGTCCCACACCAGAGGGTTCTTCAGATTTGGGACACCAGAATCTCTTAACCTTTTCTTTTAACAATATGCCTGGGTTTATAGAAGGAGTGAGCCAATTCCATCTCTAAAGCCAGCTTGATAATTTTGGGAAATTGGACGTAGTTTCTTTTACTACTTCCTGCTGGAGGGGGGTGCTGTATCTTATGGGGACACAAAGAAAATTTTAGGATTATGGAGTAGTCCATGAGGGTAAACCTCTGAGCCAGTTGCCTTGAAACCATTCTGGATGTTGGATCATCTGGGCCATGGTGTCATCGGAGACCTTTCAGGTGGTCTTGGCTGATCAAACCTGATGTATCTTAATCTGGAACAAATCCATAGCCTCTGGCTTTCTGTGGAAACAAAAGCAGAGACTCTTTTCCAAAGCAACATATCCTTATTTCCAAATTTTGAAGTCAAGGTACCTTTAAAATTTACATATTTGTTTAACTGAACAGCTTTTACAATTAAATCTTTTTCTGCAGTTAAAAATCCCAAAGACAAGGCAAACCAGATTCTCTGTGTAATATCCATCTTTGTAAGATTGAAACACCACTGTAGCTGCTGGCTCCGCCCACCTCAGCTTCCCAACATGGCAGTGGTACAGTTTACTGCCAGCTCTGGGTCTGGAGCCATGTGTACCATCAACTATCAGAAGCAGTTCTATCAAAGCAGCGCATAGCCCAGAAACTTTTTTTTTTTTTTTTTAAACTGGCAAAGGCTAAATCCACCATGCAGCAGAGCAAAGTGCTGCTTGTAGACTCCTCATTCCCGCCACAGGGCAGGTCAGACACACATGCCAGAAACCCGCCACAGTAGCTCAAACCAGCAGGCTGCTGCTAACTTGAGAGAGACAACTAGGAAGCTGTTTTTAGCTCTGTTTTAGAATCTTTTTTCTCAGGTTTTAGGTGGAAATTCTTGCCAACACGTTGGACGCCATTTGTAGTTAGAATTTTCCTGCCTGGCCCAGTCAGGACAAATCTCTCTCACCCGCCAGTCCCACAGTCACTCAGACCCAACCAAGAAAGCACACAGAAACTTACATTGTTTAGAAACTGTATGGCCATGGCAGGCTTCTTGTTATCTACTTCTTCTATCTTAAATTAACCCATTTCTGTTAGTCTATACTTTGCCACATGGCTTGTGGCTTACCAGTGTCTTTACATGTTGCTTTTCATGGCGGTGACTGGCAGTGTCTCTCTCCAGCCTTCTACTTCCCAGAATTCTCTTCTCTCTTGTCCTGCCTATACTTCCTGCCTGGCCACTGGCCAATCAGATCTTTATTTACACAGAGCAATATCCACAGCAGGAAATGATAGAAAAGTCTGAATAAACAAGTTAGGGGATAGCTATGTAACTGAGATTTTGAAGGGAGAAGCCTAAGCTACAATCCTGGCAATTCCAATTTAAAAAAAAATGAAGGAAAGTAAGAAGCCAGAAGAGGGGAATTAACCAATGTATGCATTGAGAAGAGAAAATAACACAAGTCCAGAGACCCTCACACCTATCTTCAGGACATTGGCTTGGTCTTTAACTTTAAGTAGAGAGAGAATTTCAGGAGGGAAATGAAAGGCATGCGTGATACAGCTGCTCTCATAAACTTGTGATCCCATTAGTCATTGTCTCAGAAGTTATTACTATCACTATCAGTGATTGAGGGGACAATTTGGTTCTCATAAGTTACTTACGTTGCCAGGCAGTGGTGGTACACGCCTTTAATCCCAGCACTCGGGAGACAGAGCCAGGTGGATCTCTGTGAGTTTGAGACCAGCCTGGTCTACAGAGAGAGAGCCAAGACAGGCTCCAAGGCTACACAGAGAAACCCTGTCTTGAAAAAAAGTATATTACTTAGGCTTCAGAATAGATAATTTCACCAGTTTGGGATTCCAGTTTCCAGTTGTTTGTGAGTAGTTTGGGCTCCATATAACAAAGATGTTAATCTATCAGTCCTGTTGCTCTTGTAATTCAAGGTAGGTAGAATGTGAAAATCTAAAAAAAAAAAAAAAAAAAGATAATTTGGATTATAGTCTTTGGAATAATGAGTGACTTCTTTTCTGTATACTCCACACTATATACATGCATATACATACTATATACATATATATATACACATAGAAATGATTCCTAATAATTCCTAATTCTATTACTTAGTTACTGTTATATTGTTGTGATGAGACACCATGACCAAGGCAACTTATAGAAGAAAGTATTTAATTGGAGGCTTGCTAACAGTTTCAGAGGATTAGTCCATTATCGTCATGGAAGAGCAATGTGGCAGGCAGGAAGACACGATGCTGGAAGACATGATGCTGGCCTAATAGCTGAAAGCTTTACTTCCTGAAACACAGGCAATAGGCAGGGGGTTGGGAGCAGAGAGAGACTAAGGCCCATCATGGGTTTTTGAAATCTCAAAGCCCATTTCCAGCAACACACCTCCAATAAAGACACACCTACCCCAACAAGCCCACATCTCCTAATGATTTCCAAACAACTTACCAACTGGAGACTACATATGCAAATATATGAACCTATGGGGATCATTTTTATTCAAACCACCACACTCTGGGAGGAGCATTACATCCAAGGTCAAAAAGAATCTAAGAGTCAACCAGTCACAACACATAAAGTAAAAGACATGATTAGGGCATTTGCCTGTACATAAAGCTTTGTTTAGTCATTTCAGAACTCTTTTCTTTGAACCTTGCATGATAAGAAGAAATCTTATTGACTTTCAAGGTGACTTTTGCATAAACTATCCATATCTCATTTCCATGCATGCATACCAAACTCAGAATCTTCTCTAGAATAGAGAAAGCAATACATTCAATGGCCTGCATTCTTGAGTCTGGTTATCTTAATAGATGATTCCCACAAGTAGATTAGATACCAGATATCTATTCAATTAGTATTATCTAGCAACTGCAACATCAGTATTTTAAGCACCATTTAGTTGTGAAAAATGCTGTTGAGTCTAGTTTAAATCGCCATATTCAAGCATGACACAAAAGTTCCAAAATTCCTTTTGTCCTTGGTTAAGAATATTGACTTAATTAAATTACTATTTTCCTGATTATAGCAAATGATTCATTTATTCTAGTATGTACTGTAATTATGACCTGAACAAATATCTAAACTGTAAGAACAAAATTCACAATGTAAATAATTGCTAAATCTTTCAGACACTCCATCTTGTTGGCGACAACGGCAAAGGCAACTGCAATCACTTTGAATCATACTTTTGACAAAGAGATTTTTCTGAACAGACTCATAATGTTGATAATTGTATGTGACCCAGAAATCTCAGATGAATACAAAGGTAGAATCACAGTGATTGCATCCTTAGTTCAACATCTTGGTTTCTGCATGTCCAAATGTCAGATACAAGCACTATAAGAACAGAACATTGTATTAGATCATAAGCTCTTTGGCAAACAGAAAAATACAATCCAGATCTTTTTAAGTAGTTAAAATTTAAGTATTATCTTGAAGGTAATCTGTGCTTTGGGGTCTAAGTCAATGGATGAGGGACTACTTAGGATTATACTTTGGAAAAATTCTAGAGGACTCTTAAAGGAAGTACCTGCCCACAACCCAAACCCAACATGCCCAGTCTGATTTCTAAAAGAAACCTCTATGATTTGACTCTATCTTAAAGTTTCAGAAATATTGGTCTAATACAGTCTCAAAATATGTAAATAAACCATTGGTGTATTTCTTTCCTCTTTGTTTAAATGTATTGCAATTTTTAATACTTTGGACCTCCAAAATCAAGAGTATTCATAATCACCACTGAAAGGCATATTACTCTTATGATTGTAAATTCTTTAATTAGCAGATGACATTTACAACATATAAACCATTAGCAGTTAAATTTATCATCTATTGCTTGCCTACATGTGAAAGTTAATGTTCACATAATAACCATAAAATCTTAACATGTATTTTGTGTTCAACTGGCATTGTCATCCTATAACAATCACAAATCAGAAATGATGAAAATTTAGAGATAGGAAGAATGAGTTTGAAGTTGACATTGAGCTGAAACTGAAGCCAAAGCAAATTTTAGATTTATTTTCTGTGTAACTAACCAATACTTTCTCCTCTTTTGACTTTGCTAATTTAGCTTAGAAATTTACTTATGTTCATGTCCAGGACAACAGTTCCCTAAGCACAACCTAGAACATGTTGTATCTCTCAGCCACATGAATTCTACCCCTTAGTTACTGGCTGAATTTCATTTCTATGAAATTCAAAAGTATAAATATAGTCATGATCTATATTAAATAAAATTAGAAATCTATGATTGATTGCATAATACCTCTGTGTTTACTTTCTATCTTGTCTTCTGGTAACTTATAAGTATGCCCTAAAGAACAAGAACACTGTTCAAATGTATCTTTAGGTAAAACTGTAGTTTTAAAAGATCTCTATTGCCTAATATCATCTCACTGTGAGAATTTCACACCTTTTGGAATGTTTAATACATGACAGGTTGACTTCATTGCTTTGGGGCCTGTACTAAATCAGTTCCTCATAGCAACAGGATATGTTGACCACACTTCATGGCCAGGGCATCATTTTAAAAAATGAGGAAGACATCGAATCTTACAATCTCCTTTGAGGGTACAACCTCAATAACTTAAGCCCTCCTGTTAGGTCGCACCTTCTAAATATTCTATCCAATAGTAGAAAGGGTTGTAGACTGAGCTATAGCACATGTCTTTGTGGGGGAATTCCAAATTCAAAGTACTACAATATTTAAATGCTGTGGTATCTAATAGTGAACATTGTAAATAATTACAAAGTACTATACAGTTTTTATATTACAAGAGACAACATATTATAAAAAGTCTGAACATGATCTTTCTCAATGCCAGCACTTATTATTTTATGTCCAATCACCTCTTCTGACCAGTCTGTGAAAAAGCATTTATTGCTGCTTGCTTCCCATACAGTGTGTTTGACCTGCATGTCAAGTTGCCCTGAATGCTGTCCTCACCATTTTACTGACAGACAAAAATATGTTTAGCTCAGCCAAACAGTCAATTTAGAGGAGAAAGGTTATACCATCTTGTTACTACCTCTTTTCAACCTGTTGGCAATACTTCTTCTGTTTTCTTTCAATCAAGAGATATTAGTGACAATCTCATAAACCAAGCAATTAATATCCATGGAAATAGATTCACTATCAAAACATAGGTATTTAAGAGTAAAGTAATATGTCCATAAATAGGATGTTCTAGAACAAAATCGTGAAAAGTAATTTTTGCTCATATACTGATTAGAAGAATTTCATCTCAAAAATTATCTTTAATTCAGTACCAATATAAAGTGAATCCTAAAAGTTTTCACTGATAGAAGAGTGTGGTATGCATTCAAAAAACTCAAGACTGCAATAGTATTAAATGCCTAGTTGAGAAATCAAGTTCATGCTAACTAGAAACTTCACTACTACTTACTAATGTCCAAGGTGTTAGAAGGTACTTTACACACTACCGGCAGATAAAGTAATTTTCAGTGTCATTCAGCTATATCAATATCACCAGCTACAACATACAGCTAAGACCATCCTGCCTGTAATACATAATGGTGTGATGCTGGCGCAAATGTTATAGGAGTAACCAATCACTTTTATTGGATGTAAGGCCGACTCTAACCTCTATCATCTCTCAAACCTCATTAAATAAGCTTATTCTTACAGTAAATTGGAATTAACAAAACGATCCACACATGAACAATGTGCAGAGAGTGAGAAACTTTGGACCATTGAGCTGTAAATGGGACTTTGTTATGAAATCTTTCCCATCAAGTCTTGGGAATCTACATGGAACAGGAGGCAGAAAGAATGTAAATACTTTTTATTTTTTGTCTCAAGAGTAAATATAAAAGATAGAAAGAAATAAAGCAAGAAAATGAAAGTAAATTATTTGTAATCAAAAAAGTAGTTAAGTCTAAACTATGAAGGTGAAAATCCTCATCTTGCATAACAAGAAGTCAATAAATCATGTATAAATTTGAGAAAACAAAAAATTATTACAATGATATGAGTAAGTATGAAAAACTAAAATACTTGAAAGTGGTTGCTAATGGATAAAAATGTAGGGAAATTGGTGCTATCTCCATTTTTACTAAAGTCATTAAGCAATTCTTTTTAAAGACTGATCATTTTCAAAGTCAACTAATAACGATAAAAGATCATTATAATTAGAGATAAATGTTAAAAAATAGGTCTGGGGTGGAAATTTTGAATGGTTATCTCCATGACTTTGTGGATTAAATTAATTGTAATGATTGATGTTAAAGGGGTATATGCATTTTGAGCTTTAAAATATTGTTAAAATATTGGTGAACTTGGATTTACTATCTTGACTATAATTGGATTTTAAACCAAATAAATAATCAAACTTGAGAACTTGTTATTTAGTGATGTGCAATTCATTAAAAATAAGTTTTAATGATCAGTGGTTGAAAAATCCTATGTAAAAACTGATACCAATAAGTAGGCCATATTTATATGGAATAATATTATAGTCATCCTAAAATGTATTTTTTTTTTTCGAGACAGGGTTTCTCTGTGTAGCTTTGCACCTTTCCTGGAATTCACTTGGTAGACCAGGCTGGCTTCAAACTCACAGAGGTCCGCCTGGCTCTGCCTCCAAAGTGCTGGGATTAAAGGCGTGCGCCACCACTGCCCGGCTTCTAAAATGTATTTTCAAATAATGTAAAATTATATGGAAGAATATTCAAAGTAATTACAATGCAGTAAACACTTTTATAATCTTTCATTTTTTATAATTATTTCTCTATAAAATAGCACAATTATTCCTAAATAGTGAACAACACATGTTCTTCCTAATTGAGTTTTCTATCTCAGTTGTGGATGGAATAAAAGAGAATAGGTGTGTAATTTCCTATAGACACAAACTCAATCCAATTCCTATATTTTCCAGAAGGACTCAATTCCTTCCCCTTTTCCAGTTCCTCGTGTGTTTCTCTCTAGACTCTTCCTCAGTTTCTTAAATCCTGAGTGAAATGCAGATGACAAAGCAGAAGTGGGGTTCTAACAGAGTTTGGACATGCCATGTGGCAAATGAAGTAAAGGTGACCGCAGATGTGCTCTTCTCCTATTAGCACCCATTTGTATCAGGTTCCTAACTAATTAAATTAATTATATACAATACATTGTTGATTCATTCCTGGTTCCTAACTGGTTTGATTTCTGCAATATCTTTCCAAGCCAGTATTTCTCCATCATTTCCTTGGCCCCACCTGACTCTCTCTCTCTCCCTCTACTGCCAAATTTCATGGTTTCTACACATATTTTTTAAGTTGCCTATGAAAACCTGTTCCCTCATTTAAGGTTTGGTGAGCATATTCACTTTAGCAACACTGGAGAAAATGTGATAAGCATACCTGACTTTTTTATCTGGATACACGTTTTTCAAAAGGTGATTCTGATACTATCTGGGAATCACTTGGTACTTGTTAAAGTGCAGATAAATCATCTTGCTCCAAACTCCAAAAAAAATGCATCTTTAAAATTTGAGATTGAGTCTTTATGCAAACTCGGATTTATAAAACAAAGAATTCAAATGTCTATGAAAATCAACCCATGTGTTTTACATATAAGTAAATATTAACACACTTTTAGAAATTGTGAATTCCCTACTTCAACCTTCCATTCCCCCGCCCCCAAGTCTAGAATAATCAACCAGGAAGATTTTTCCCTAACTCAGCTTCTGGAAGGAACTCTGTTCTTAGCATGCTCCACTTCAAAGACAAATTCACAGTTAGCAAAGTGTATATAGTATAAATCCATGAGATAGATTTCACACAGCTGGATAGCATGAGATCCCATTTACATCACCTTGTCAGAAGGAAGGACAAAGCCATTGTGATGGACAATTTATTAACAGTAGCCAGACTGGGTATAATAAGGAAAATGACTGAAAAAGGTTAGCATAAGAAAAATTGGGAGATGGCTAATCTGTTTTGTATACTGATTACTTAGGTGGTTAAACAAATAAATGCACACATTATAAAATGTTGAATTATTCAGTTTTATTATGTTGACTGTAAGACAAGTTTTAGCTCAACTCAACAGTGGGTTTTGGGGGACTACTTACTTAGATGGCCGGTTACACCTTTGGACAGTGAGTACTAAGTCTGTAGAATAATCATTTTCCAGCCATGCATGTGCTCTGTGCTCAAATAAACACAAATAATACTGAATAAAAAATAAGACAAATAATTATGAAAATATATTTTTTTAAATAAGACAAGTTCTGGTGGAAGTCCATAAGATCACAAAGCTGGGTATGGCAGAGAAATGTGTGATTCTGGGTCTCTGGGTCCAGCTGTGGTTTGGAATGAATTCCTTTGCCATTGGTTTTTCATGTTTACTGTGGTAGTCTGAATGTAATTGGCCCCCTTAATCTCATAAGGAGTGGCACTATTAGGAGGTGTGGCTTTGTTGGAGTGGGTGTGGCCTTGCTGGAGGAAGTGTGTCACTATGGGGGGAAGGCTTTGAGGTTTCTTATGCTCAGAATATGACCCAGTATCTCAGTTGACTTCCTATTGCCTGCTAGATGTAGGACTCTTAGCTACCTCTCCAGTACCACATAAGCCTGCATGTTGCCATGTTCCCCACCATGAACTTTTGAAATTATAAGCAAGCCACCCCAATTAAATGTTTACTTTATAAGAATTGCTGTGGTCATGGTGTCTCTTCACAGCAGTAGAAGCATAACCAAAACATTTACTTTTAAGATGTCAGTCTCAGTGATTCAGAAATAAACCAGAAGTGCTCAGGAGGCAGAGACAGGCAAATCTTGTGAATTCAAGGCCAGCCTGGTCTACAGAGCAAGTTCTAGGACAGCCAGAGCTGTTACACAGGAAAATCCAGTCTCAAAAAAAAGAAAAGAAAGAAAAAAGCAAGAAAGAAAGAAAGAAAGAAAGAAAGAAAGAAAGAAAGAAAGAAAGGAGGGAGGGAGGGAGGGAGGGAGGGAGGGAGGGAGGGAGGAAGGAAGGAAGGAAGGAAGGAAGGAAAGATAGATGATAGAAAAGAAAAGAATAGAGGAAGGAGAGGAAGAAGAAAATCAGAAAGCGCAGTGTGACTCTCTCTCACAAAATACAACTATTGGCCTGGAGGTGTAGCTCAGTAATAAAACCCTTTGTCTGGCAAACTCAAAACCCTGGATTAAATCCCCAGTGCTAAAAAAAAATTGTCATCTCTATTGACATTTTATACTTTTTTTAAAAATGTAAATGTATTTTTCATCTTCCTTTCATATTCCATTGAGAACACTCAATAAACTTTTCTTAGCTTGCTGTGGAATGTAAATACTGCTTGAACTCATTGTAGTTTGTCTTGAATTCACAGCTTCTTTTTTATTGGTTTACCTAGTGAAATCATATAGAACACTCAAAAACATATATAAACAAAAACAGAATGTAAGGATCAGATAAGAGTTCAATTTTAAACATAGTATATTTAGTTCCCAATTAATAGGTACATTATTTTTGTTTTAATGTCCACCATAAGGTAATTATTATAATCCAGCTATTGGGCATATCCACCACCATCCACTGCTGTTGTTTGTGTTGTTATATAGTCAGAGCATTGAAAATCTACTGACTCAGGAAGTATCTCAGTGAATAATAATAATAATAATAATAATAATAATAATAATAATAATATATTAACTATAACTTTTGTCCAGGATCATTTATCTTACCTAAGTTAGCATTATGACCCAGATTTCCATTTCCTCCTTCTGTCTGTCTTTTTATTTGGTATCCTAAAATTCAATTGTTTTTACTGCCATGTATAAGGGACACCAGAAAGTCTTCTTTTTCTGCAGCGTAGTTTACATAGCACAACATCTTCCAGATTCATGCAGATTGTTCCCAATGGCGAGTGAAAAGGTTCTTAAATTTCATCATAGTGTCTATATACCAATTCTAATTAGCACTGTAAATGCTGAGCCAAAATAAAGACAAAAGAAAACTGAAAAATATTCTCCAGAACCCAGCTCATAATACACAGGAGATTAGTTTGTGACTACTCTTAAACTCACAATGTCTTACTCAAGGGAATAATATAAACAAGAGCAGGGAGAGAGGCACCCCTTGAAAAACTCACCATATTTACTCCCTCCTTAAATCAATATTCCTTTAATAGAAAGAGAGAGTAGAGTGCCATTACCTCACTGCCAACTGCAGTAGGAAAATAAACCCACAGAGAATAAATTGGGAGAAAAGAACAAAAGTGAAATCACACACATAGCGCTGAGTTAAGCACATTTATTAGAATCAGAGTATCAATGAGAAACACACAAAGGTTTGAGAAAACAACAGACGTCAACTACATTGGGAGTCATTTACAATAAGGTACAGTGTTTTAGAATGAACAACTGAGACTTATATTAAAGTTCTGTATACAAACAAATAAGATGGCTGAAGTCTGTAATCTCAGCACTTGAGAGGCTGAGGCCACCTGAGACTAAGTGGTGAGTTCTAGGTTGGGCTAGTTTACAGAGTGAGATCCTGACTCACAAAAGCCAATAAATAAGTAAGTAAAGTTCAGCACACAAAATCTATAGCAACTCTGCCCTTTCCAGTTCAATATGTTGAGAATATAAGCATGAATTTTATCACTTGGAATTTTCTCAGCAAACGATTGCTTCAAGTTTTATTTCTGAGATACAGTGAGATATGGTTCACATATGCAGAGGTTAATGTAAATTGAATGTCAAAAACAGTCTGCAACCCAATAGCTGGAAGCCACTCTATTCATGGCTAAATGCACAGCCCACAGCAGAGAGAGGCTGCCAGACCCAGAGCGAGCACCATCTGCAGCCCAGAAGAGCACAGCCACTCCAGGAGGATCAGGACAGAGGCTCACATGAGAACACTTTGCTATGAGCTAGACTTTAGTAGAGGCATGTTTCCTAAGAATGGTTTACACTGTCTTCCAGGGTCTTTCCCCATCTTTACTAGAGATGATGGTGTCAAATACCACTCCTGATGGCTGACATCCTCAGTGCTCTTTAAAAATAGTCTTGTAAGTCTAATGCACTCTTCATGAGTTTAGTTCTTACGATTACAGACCACCATGAATGGCATCAAGATCTTAAAGTAGACCCCAACTTACCACCAGAAATCAGCCTTCTAAATAAGCCAGAGTGTTCCCACTGTGTTGTCTACAATTGCTCAGAATTGTAGGCTACTAACATCTGTGGAGCATCCATAAGGAATTATTAGCTCTATGATACCTGAAGTTGAATATTTGCAAAGGTATTTCTCCTAGGAATTTTTTTAGAATGGCTTCTTAATCATAAAATGATTTCATATTTTTATATTAAAATACAGTTACAGAAGGCCATGTTCATGCAAGCAACATATAAGGTACATGTGCATATCCCCACACACCCTGCTGTTGTCCCTTTTCATTCTCCTTTTGTCAGTCCCCTTTGTTCTACTAGAATTTTGTTTCTATTTTCACGTCATCTATGTGCATATTGTGTTTTCATGTGTGGCTGGTGCCCGCAGAAGTTAGAACAGCCACCATGTGGGAGCTGAGAACTGAAGCCAGGTCTTCTGCAACCATTCAAAACGTCTTAACCACTCTAGCCCCTACGTGGATATATTTTTCCATCCATAATGTGTAAGATCCATAAGTTAGAAAAGTGAATACGCCATGTAATCTTTATGGGACTGACCTAATTCACAGTTTAAAGTTGGGGCTTATTAAGTCATCAGTGGAGGTAGACAAGATTGTGAGAAATAAGAGAGGACATTTTCACAGGGTCCATAGTTGATCTAAAATACACAGTCAGTGTCCCCATTTGGTAGGACTCTCTCTTACTCCTTCAGGTTTTATTCACTACTTGGCTGTCCACAAGCCAACACTCAGAAACATAAAAATACACATTAACCTTTAAACAGAGACCTAAAAATATCCATGAACACATTCTAATTATTGCATATATTTAAGTCACTCACTTACTAATTTCCAATCACTTAACTTTTACCTGGGGTGTTACCCACATTGCTAAGAATAGACGCAGTGAGTTTATTTACATAGGAAAGGAGTGTGCTATAGCATCATGATCCAAATTAAATAAAACAAGTATATGAATAGTTTTTCAAATTTTACTGAATTCCTTAAAATACACTATTGCTTAGGAAAGCACAGTAGAAGGCAGCTTGGGGCTTGGTGTGTATTTTGAGAGAATTAATGAATGATAATGCCTGAAAACAGACATACAAGTAGCATTATACACATTAAACAGGTTATATTTAGAAATATATGTGTGCATATACATATACACACACAATAAAAATTAGTCTTAAAAAAGAGGTAGTGAATTTGAAGGAAAGCAGGAAGGAGTATATGGGAAGATATAGAGGAAGTAAAGAGCAGGGAGAAATGTAATAATGGAATTATAATCTCATAAATTAAAGAGAGAGAGAATTAATGAAAAGAATATAGTCGCAGTTCTGCTGTTTGCTAGGTTTGTAGTGTTTAAAGACAATGTTGTTTGTACAGGGATTTCAATCATAAAAAGGGACACGTGTGCACTGAATCTAACAGTGGGTTGAGAGACAAAATACAGGCCTTAAAATTGAAAATGCAATTTCTAGCATGACAGTTAGGGTGTTTGGCCATCCGATAACCAGAGTAGGTCAGTTCAGGCTTCCTCTCGACCACTGCCAGTAGTCTATAGTGGAGGTATATTTGTGGATTTCTGGGGAGCTCTCTAACACTTTGCTCCTTCCTGTTCTCAAGTGGTCTTCATTTGTCATGGTCTCTCTCTCTCTCTCTCTCTCTTTTTTTTTTTTTTTTTTTTTTTTTTTTTTTGGTTTTTCAAGACAGGGTTTCTCTGCGTAGCTTTGCGCCTTTTTTCTGGAACTCACTTGGTAGCCCAGGCTGGCCTCGAACTCACAGAGATCCACCTGGCTCTGCCTCCTGAGTGCTAGGATTAAAGGCGTGTGCCACCACCACCTGGCTTATCATGGTCTCTTATTCCTTGTTCTCCCTTTCTGTTCCTGATCCAGCTGGGATGTTCCGCTCCCCTAAGCTTCATTACCTCCCCCTTACATCCAGTTTGTTCATGTAGATCTCATCCATTTCTCTGTCATTAGGCAATCTCTGTGTCTTTCTTAAGGTCCCCTTTACTAGGTAGCCTCCCTGGAGTTGTGAGTAGCAGTCTAATCATCCTTTGTTTTACATCTAGTATCCACCTATGAGTGAGTACAAACCATGTTTGTCTTTCTGAATCTGGGTTATCTCACTCAGGATGATTTTTTTCTAGATCCATCCATTTGCCTGCAAACCTCATGATGTCATTGTTTTTCTCTGCTGAGTAGTACTCCATTGTGTATATGTACCACATTTTCTTTATCCATTCTTCAGTTGAAGGGCATCTAGGTTATTTCCGTGTTCTGGCTATTACAAACAATGCTGATATGAACATAGCTGAGCAAGTGAGGAAAGCAGATGCAAAGATCCACGTCCAGGCCCCAGATGGAGCTCCAGGAGTCCAATCGATGAGAAAGAGGAGGGATTGAATGAGTGAGAATTGTTGAGACCAAGATTGGAAAAAGCACAGGGACAAATAGCCAAACTAATGGAAACACATGAACTATGAACCAATAGCTGTGGAGCCCCCAACTGGAGCAGGCCCTTTGGATAAGTGAGACAGTTGATTAGCTTGAACTGTTTGGGAGGCACCCAGGCAGTGGGACCTGGACCTGTCCTTAGTGCATGAGCTGGCTGTTTGGGACCTGGGGCTTATGTGGGGACACTTCGCTCAGCCTGGGAGGAAGGGACTGGACCTGCCTGTACTGAATCTACCAGGTTGAGCTGAATCCCCAGGGGAGTCTTGGCCCTGGAGAAGATGGGAATGGGGGGTAGGCTGGAGAGAAGGTGGGGTTGGGGGGGGGGTGGGGAGAGGACAGGGGAATCCATGGCTGATATGTAAAATTAAATTAAATTAGAAAATAAAAAACCAAAGGGGGAAAAAAGCTGAAAGATCAGAGCAGAGCATGTCACAGCCGTCATCTATTACCTCATCAACTCGACGAGTCCTCTGACTGAAATCCTTTGAGTCTTTGCCCAAGTGGGTCTCAGCTGAACTGATTGAGTTCCTGTCTCCTCACACCTTACATCTTTCTCCACCCAGCCATCACTCCCTGGGATTAAAGACATGTGTGCTTCTCAGTACTGGAATTAAAGGTGTGTGCCACTACTGCCTGGCTCTGTTTCCAGTGTGGCCTTGAACTCACAGAGATCCAGATGGATCTCTGCCTCCCGAGTGATAGGATTAAGGGTGTGTACCACCACTGTCTGGCTTCTATGTCTAATCTAGTGGCTGGCTCTGCCCTCTGATCCTCAGGCAAGCTTTATTAGGGTACACAATATATCACCACAATATGGGAACAGACCCAGAGACCTTGGAAGAATGCTATTTCCTGGCTTCCTTTCCAGCTTGCTTTTATATAACTCAGGCCCACCTGCCCAGGAATGGCACCACCCACAATGGGCTGGGCCCTCCCCCAAAAATAAATATTGATAATGCTCGGAAATGCTCCTTGTTCTCTTCAGAGGCAGCATAAGGTGCTCAAGAATAACTCCGAAACTCACATGTGCCAGCTGGGTTCCTGGCTTTGTCGCTCATGAGAGCATAACTCGGTCTGTAGGCTACATACAAAGGACCACAGTGGGGAGAAGCAGATTGGAAGCCAGACTGAGAGCTCTGTTAAGTTTCTGATCTTCAACAATGACACCTTGTCATTGCCTAGGTCAAGAGGTATAAACCAGAGGTAACTAGCTTGCCCAATTCATGATGTTCTTGTGATGCTCTTAGATCATAGCTGAATGCTCAATGACATCACAGTAGAGGGTAGATGAAAACAGGATGAGATCATAGGAAGCATTATAAACACATGTGGAGTGTCTTGTCTTCTGCTCATCCCAAATCTAACAGAGTCACAAATTAAAACTATTTGATATTCGTTTGATAAACCAGTTCACTTCCTGTTCTGTACTGTATTTCTTGGGCATGACACAATTAGGATCTTTCAGTGAAAAGTATATTTTATATTAAAAGCACATGTTGCTAACGCTACCCATCTTCAGATGAAAAAGAAAGGGAGCAATGTGGAGGCTGAAGAATTTTTCTTTCCAGAAACTTCCAAATTAATGTCAATGCTGCTAGTCCTGAGAGCACACAGTGAAAAAATACCCTACCTTTGATGGAGAGCTACAGGCAATCAATGGCTGCTGAGAAAGAGAAAATCAGTTTTCTCTGCAGACAAGCTCCCTGACAGGTAATCCAATCTCAAGTGGTGAGTGCTAAGCACATGTACATACAAGCAACACTGAATGCATTCAAATAGGATGTGTGTGCATGTACATGTGTTCATGTGTGTAATTAATTAAAGAAGAGGTCATGGATTTGAGAGGTAGTGGGTGGGCAAGCAAGGAATTAGAAGGGGAAGAGGAGGTGGAAATGATGAAAATATAGAACACATTTATAAAATTCACAGAAAATAAAAACTGGGGATGAGGGTTGGGTAATGGAGGTTAGGGGATAGGGGATGAGAACATAAGGGAATGGGATGGCCAGGCGGTGGTGGTGGTGGTGGTGGTGGTGGTGGTGGTGGTGGTGGTGCATGCCTTTAATCCCAGCACTTGGGAGGCAGAGCCAGCCTGTGAGTTCAAGGACAGCCTGGTCTACAGAGTGAGATCCAGGACAGGCACCAAAGCTACACAGAGAAACCCTGGCTAAAAATAATAATAATAATAATAATAATAATAATAATAGTAATAATAATAATAATAATAATGGAATGGGGTGGTTGAACTAGAACAAGGAGGGAGGGGAATACAATAAAGAGACACCATGATAGAGAGAGACATCAGGGGGATAGAGAGAAACCTGGTGCTAGAAATGTTGCCAGGAATCCCCAAGGATGACCCCAGCCTGGGCTACTAGCAATAGCGCAGAGGGTACCTGAACTGAACTGGCTTGCCCCAGAGATCAGACTGGTGAATACCTTACCTGTCATCACAGAATTTTTCTCCAATGACTGATGGAAGCAGATGCAGAGATCCACAGCCAATCACTAGACAGAGCTCCAGGAGTCCAATCAAAGAGAGAGAAGAGGGATTCTATGAGCAAATGCATCAGGATCATGATGTGGAAACATGCAGGAACGACCAAACCAAACTAGAGAGAACTCATGAAAGTTGGACCAATGGCTGTGGATCCCTTTGCATGGCGAGACAGTGGTGTAGCTTGATCTGCTTGGGAGGCCCCCCAGCAGTAGGATCAGAATCCATCTCTGGTGCATGAGAGTGCTTTGTGGAGCCCACTACCTATGATGGGACACCTTGTGCAGCCTTGATGCAGGGGGAAGGGCTTGGATTTGCCTCTACTGAATGTACCTCCCCATGGGAGGCCTTGTCTTCTTGTGGGTGGGAGTGGGGGATGGGTTGGGAGTGGGAGGCTGGGAAGGTGGGAGGAGGGAAGAGGGGGATCTTTGATTGGTGTGTAAAATGAATGGAAAAATTTCTTAATAAAAGATTTTAAATTTAAATTAAGAAGTGAATAAGAGAGAAATAAGCATACATACCCATATGAGTTAATATATTAGGTCATATTTTAGTGAATTTCAAATTGATCTCGTATATGCTATACACTTCAATAGGTACAGTATTTTTTATGTCAAATACTATTCAAATTGTTTTTATTTTATTATTTATTGTTTTAATGTTAATGTTTAAATAAAATTAATCCAAACCCTTCTTTTAGTTATCCTAAATATTAGAACAAATGTCTTTCAGCAGTCCAAAAATTCAGTCTTCATTTTATTATTCCACATAAAATATTATCTTGATGTTTTATGTTTTATGGTGTTTTTGAGAGAGAGTACCTGAAAGTAAAAGCACTATAAATATATTTAAACAAAAAAAATTAGAATAACATATCCCATGTACACTCAGGTTAGTTTTTGAAGAAAAAAAAACTGGACATAACCTCAAGATGTCAACACTGACAAATATGTGAGAAGTGAGCACAGCTCACATGAGAGCCCTGGCCCTAAGGACAGACTCTAGGAAAGTCTGGAGGCAGAAAGAGTAAGGTTCACATCTCAGATGAGTTGTCCAACATATAAGGAGAGGCTGCATTTGGCCAAGCAGCAACTTTGGGCTCCAGGAAGAACATCACCAGACTAGACACAGAAAAACTGAATACTCTGGAAGTGCCCAGTGTTAAGCTACACAGAGCAATTAGAAAAACTTCCAGTTTGCTCATGTAGATCTCATCTATTTCTCCTTCACTGGGCTATCTATGTATCCCTCTTAGAGTCTTCCTTGTTAGTTAGCTTCTCTGAAGCTGTGGGCTGCAGTCTGATTATCCTTTGTTTTACATCTAGTACCCACTTATGAGTGAGTACATACCACGTTTGTCCTTCTGAGTCTGGGTTACCTCACTCAGGATGATAATTTCTAGTTCTATCCATTTGCCTGGGGGAGGAAGGAGGCCAGGGCTGGGAAAAGGATGAAGGGGGGACCTGTGGTTGGTATGTACAATGAATAGAAAGTTTATTTATAATAAAAAAAAACTTCTTTGCTCAATATGTTCTACAGTAGTAGTCTGAAGGAAAGAGGCACTTTGCTCACCCTCTGCTGGGATGGTGCCTGAGACTCTGTACCCTTCTCATGGTACTGCTAATGGAAGATATCATTACACATTACCCAGGGGGGAAATAATGTGACCACTAAGCAAGATCCATGGCTATATCATGAAATGTGCTCCCTCCTCCCTTGAGACTCCCATATAACTTCAGCATAGCCTGTGATGAGAAACATATCTTCTCCACTCCTTTTCAAATTGATATATAGGATCTATACATACCCATGGCATGTGATGGACATATGTACCAAAATAATGAAATATTTAAGTCAAGGTAAGTATGCCTATATCCTTCACCTGGGTGTCACTTCTTTGTAGTGATAACACTCAAAATCCTTTCTTTGAAACCTCTATTGAAATTTATCTATAAGAGCTCTATTATGTAATCAGTTCCAAAACTTATTTATCCTAAGATTTGCTTGCCACCTACTGGTGAATGTTTCCCATCCATCCCTCCTCTCAACATCCCACCTACCTCTGGTAACCACCATTCTACTTCGTTCATCTCTGAGGCCAACTCTTTCAGATTTCACATATGAATGAAATCATGCCATCCTTATCATTATGTATTGGCTTATTTCACTTAATACATAATTCATCTCTATTGTTGAAAAGATAGGGTTTCATCTTTTTACAGCTGGATAGTATTCCATTTTTGTATGTATACCACATTTTTAATTCACCTATCCTATCCATTGGTATACACTTAGGTTAATTTTATTTCTTGGCTATTACTAATAGTCCTACATGACATACTTAATTCATTTCTTTTTGACATGTACCATACATTTTTTAGGTCAAGGAAAATAACATCCTCATTAATTTTCTAGGTCTCATTGAAAAAAAAGAAATAGATCCTCATTATTCATGAAAGAAGTTTAAGTTCCACTAACTGCTAGTCAATGAGAGATTCTACTTTATGGGTTTTGTACCTATAATGAGAAGGTACTGTAGTGTCTTCAAAGTGTCCCTTCAAACCAGACTCCAAATTCAGTCCTCCAATTATCTGACTTCTGAACAACAAGAAAATATGACAGCTGCAATGCCAAACCACGTTTTGGTCCCCAGGAATTTATTGAGCACCCTCATGCTTCAGGAAACTCTACCGCGATTTCAGAAGTAGACATCAAAGACAGTGCAACACAGCAAACATTCCAAACTAGAAGCCAAGGCAAAGCAGACAAGCCTACAAGTAAATGCATCCACATGTCATGGTTAGAAAACATGGAGCGGATACAATGGGAGAACAATTATAGTAACAGATTAAATACGTGGCAAGTAGTAGGTGAATGATGTTGAAATTCTGATGTTAGGACCAGCGTGGGTATAGCACGATGTTCAGCAAAGGGGCCTTTCTCATTGCATTATAAACTGCAACAAAAAAAGCAAAACCCTGAAGCAACCAAGAAAGCTCTGATACACAGCAAGCTCCCTCTCTTATCTCTTGGCTGCTGTTCTGTTTCTGAACCGTGCAACTTTGGAGGGCTTACTCATTTTATCATTCTAAGGCAGGGCAGGAAATCATTTTTGGCATTTATGAAGAAAAATGCTGAAAAGTCCTCTCTATTGGCTGTTTCTAAAATTCTAAGGGACAGTTAAATGAATGTCTCAGAAAGAGATTTTGTTCCAGCCTCTCTGTACACTGGAGAAACCATCTGAAACCATCTCTGCATTGTTAGAAGGATGTTTGGAGCTCAAGCTATGTATTCATAGGCTTTCTCTTGGATGCCACAAAAAAAATTAGTTAAATAGTATCATTTCCAGGTTTCAATAAATGATTATTTGAAAACATCATTACTATGATTAGAGGTTTAAAATATATTCATTTCCCATTCATATAATTTTTTACTAAAGACCCAATATAATGTATGAAAGTGGGATGTTGTATTTTAAGAATGTGGTGGTGACAAACACAGATGAGACACCTTTGTGGCTAATAGTTTTTAGTTCTTTTGGAAGCAATGGAAGTCTACTCTCTTTCATAAGGAGACAGATTTAAAAAGCTTCTAATAAACACACTCCAATAGGAAGTCCCACTCTGCCACTCTAAACCTGCGAAACTACAAATGTGTCAGTAGGAATCTCTCAATTTCAATAAATGCATGAGTGAAATTAGAACAATGGAACCTAGAATGACCTGCTACAAACCTAGAAATCAATTAAATCTTAATTCTCTTGCCTCTTTCCTGCTTATTTTTAATCTTGAAATCATGGTGTAAAAATATCTAAAATAAAGATTAGAAGAGTCATAAGAAATCAATAGTATAAAAACTTGCTCTAATCAAGCACTCAGCTCAAATGTAACTATGCTACACTAAGGACATACACCAACCTTCATCTGAGACCTGACAAGTTGTATGGTTGATTGGTTGGTTGAATAGGTGGATGGATGGATGGGAGGATGGATGGATAGATGGCTGGATGAATGGTTATATGGTTAGTTAGATAGTTTCAAAGTATAATTTATTTTCATATATGCCCTCAGAACATTCCATTATTCAAAATCAATTATAGTTTGAATCTCTGATAAGGGTCACCATTTGGTGGAAGGAGATTCTGGGAAATCGGATATCACATTAAGGATGAAGCATTTCCAGGTTCAAGTTCACTTTTTGTGTTTGAAGTTGTCAAAAGAAGTGCAAGGATAAACCTTCTTTAGATGAGAAAATAATTACATTTGAGAAAAATTATCTAATTTAAATGTTATACATTTATTCTTCCATGTTTGAGATTGTTAGAATTTGAATGTGCAATGTTCTGAGCAGGTTCTTGTGTTTAAACACTTCACACCCACCTTGTTCTTTTTGAGAGGTTATGGAACCTTGGAAATTGCAGCCTAGATAACAGGAGTTGTCCACCAAGGTCATGTTGCTGAAGGGTTTAACCCACTTCAAGACTTCCTTTCTGCTTCTTCATCTGCTAATATGTGAATGGCTGCTGATTCATGCTAACTCTACTAAAAATGGAGCCCTTGTGCCATGCCTTCCCCCACTATGATGTACTATGCCTCCTGAAACCAAGGGCGAAAACAAACCTCTCCACCCTAAAGTTGCTTTTATCCAGCATTTTGTCGTAGGAGTAAAATGGTAACTTATGCAAGTATTCATGATCCAGCCATTTTTATTGAGTAAAGAGAAGTTGATTTCATAAAGTGTTTGATCATCTTCCTTAGATATTCACTGGTGTCAGGAAAAAAAAGACAATTAAAGGAGGAAATGGATCTAGAATCTTTGAGAAGAATGAATTCTGTGTCTTTAAGTTTACCTGTGCTGTGGAGGATCTCTCTTGTCCTCAGTACTGAGACAGTGTTCACACATCCAATTAGGAACTGACTCTGTTTTGCAAGCTTGGATCCTCTGGTTCTCTAGGAAATAAGAAACTTGACAACAAAGCTATACCATGAAAGGTGAAAACACAAGTGAGTAAAGTGAGTGGGAGGGAAAATCATTTTATTATTTTTCTTACATGCATGAACAATGAAATGTGGTTATGGGATGCCTTACATCTAACAGACTCTGCTGTCTTCAGACTCATGACTGTCTTCTCTTGTGGGAAACACATTTACAGGTCGGTATGACCAGATGCACTAGTCACATACAGAATGCCACTCAGAGAATACTTCTCCAACCTTGGGAAAAGGTCAGATGATGCATACCTTCAAAACAACCTTTAGAGACCAATTAGGAAATGTTTGTTGAGACATAGAGCATCAGATATTCTGTTAAAATCAGCTCAGCAGATTCATAGGGACTTTAAAACACCACATTGAACCCAGGTGGGTAAATAGATATTAACATCTTCACATTCAGTTGCCACTGGTGAGTTATTCATGCTAAGTAAGCAAGGAGTTTCAAAGTCTAATGACCAATGTAGAGGGATTTCCTAAGATGGATAGAAAGCCTAAAAATGAGACACAGATAATCAAAGACATTGGAGATGTTTTTGATATGTAGATTGTGCACATGTTAAAAATAACCTCTAAAGAACGTTGAAGCATTTAAAAGCCTTTCCTTTTATGGAGAGAAGGTGGCTGTGGAAAAAAGTCAGTAAGAAAACCATAGACAGAATGGAAATCTCACTGTCCGAGGTTTAGGAGAGGATTGAAAAGTACAATTCTTCAACTCATAACTCATCAGAGAATTCTAAAATGACAGAATTCATCCAAGAAGAACCTCTCTCTCCTTTTCTTTCTCTCTCTTTATATACAGATAGTTGATAGATAGATAGATAGATAGATAGATAGATAGATAGATAGATAGATAGATAATAGATGGGTGGATGGATGGATGGATGGATGGATAGATGGATGGATGGATGGGTGGATAGATGGATAGATAGATGGAAGATAGATCGATAGATAGATAGATAGATAGATAGATAGGTAGATAGATAGATGATAGGTAATCTTCTGAAAATGAGAGGATTTCAATATTCAAATAAAAATAGTATTTTCCAGCTCCACAACCTTCATCCAGAGGGAAATCTCAACTAAGCATATCATGGTTATACAATTTGAAGACTTAAATGTTAAGCTATGAAAGAAAAATCAATTTGTGTGACTTTGAGAGAGGACCTTACATCATAAACCACACATGCATGAGGCTTGCAACCCACCAATGACTAAGAATTCAGGATGACTTATGAGATGTTAGCAAATGGATGCTTACCATCTTTTGTATGTTTTTTTATCAAACTTCAAGGTAATCCAGTTGACTATAGTGTGTCCTTGCACTGTATGCAGAGTACTGAATCTAACTCAACTCAAAGCCAAGCAGACCTGCCACTAGAAAAACCAAGCTAGCCACATTCCATGAAGAGCATCACTGAGCCCAAGTGTAGCACAAAATAGTCTTTCTATTCTTTCTGTAAATGTACTTACTGAATCTAACTCAACTCAAAGCCAAGCAGACCTGCCACTAGAAAAACAAGCTAGCTACATTCCATGAGAGAGCAACACTGAGCCCAAATGTAGCACAAAATAGTCTTTCTATTCTTTCTGTAAATGTACTTAGAAAAATGTACTTATTTTAATTTTATGATGTCTCTATCAGTATAGATGAGTCATCTTAGTTCCAATATTCACACTTAACAGAGGAACCTGAAAAGGACAAGAAATGAAAAGATTGTAATATAAATCTATAATTTTATGAACTTTTAGAACAAATTACTTGAATATTTTGGCTGTTTGGAACCTTGGGCTTACACAGGGACACTTTGCTCAGCCTGGAAGGAGGGGACTGGACCTTCCTGTACTGAATCCATCTGGTTGAATTGAACCCCCAGGGCAGTCTTGGCCCTGGAGGAGATGGGAATGGAGGGGAGGGTCTGGGGGGAAGGTGGGGGTAGGGGTGGGAAGTGGGAGGACAGGGGAACCCATGACTGATGTGTAAAATTAAAACACAAATATAATAAATAAAAAAGGTGGAAAAATCAATTTAGATTCTCAAGCACAATAGAAGTTCTTTTTGCCTTATTAGCTTTCCCAAGTATTATGTATTTTATAAAGATCCACTAGTAAGCAAAGTGAAATTCAGTCTTAAAAAGATTACCAACTGTAACTCAAAAGTGTGTCACAGTGGTAGTCTTGTCTTGTATCCCTGGGAGCCTGCAATCCATCCTTAGAACTGAAAAGAAAGTCAAACTACTTCAAATAGTGCAGAATATAGTCCTATTGCATAACAAAGTGAGAACCTGAAAACCTCATAATAACATAGCATATCATGGCATCTGGCTTCAAAACACTGGACTACTGAATCTCTGATATACAATTCTTTTTTGAACACTTGTAGACATTATATCCAAAAAGAGTCTCCAATTTGAAATATTCCAGCAGCCACCTGAGAACTGAGATTAAAAGGTACCCATCACACATGTGGCACTTAATACATGCAGTTTATTTCCTGGGTGTGAGAGTCATCCTTCTTTGCCCTATGTCTTGCTGGATGTGGTAGGAAGCTCTAAGTAAATGATGTTTCTTTACCAAGGCTCAGTTTTACAGATGACCCTGAACTTGGTGTTCCCAGAAGAATCATTAAAGCCATACCTGTTTTCTGATTTGCTGATAAGGTCTTCATGATCAGAGAGAGAAAGTTGCAGATTCAGAGCCAAAGTATCTTTAGTCTTCTTAATAGCCACTGATTTCCCAGCTTGGTGTCTGATCTAACATTATTTTAACTATCACATAAAACCTTTGGAGAGCATTTTTAGCAGACCACTAGCTTCCATCATCCCAAAAGCTAAAGATGACACCAGATAGCATCAGAAACTTACAGCAGAAAACCATCTCCCTGATATCCCCACCAATATGTTTAAAGCATGCCTTGATTTATGACTTTCTTACTTATCCTTCAGCTAAAAAGCTTCATAAGTTCTTCCAGTGTTGAAATGTGTTATTTTGGGGCAACATAAATCTGTTTGGGGGCCAAAATCACTTCTACTTGGTGAAAGAAAAAAATATTTCTTATTACCTTTGAGGTAAAAGCTTTGTTCTGTGTTGACATGATAAGGTGGGTAAAAAAAAGGAAAAGATGATAGACAGATGTATCTATATGTCTATCCAGACAGACAGACATATATATGATAGATAGATAGATAGATAGATAGATAGATAGATAGATAGATAGATAGATAGATGGATGGGTGGATGATTGGTAATATTGTGTGTATATGTTTGTATATTTATGTATGTGCAGTGTGCATTCGTGTGTGTGTGTGTGTGTGTGTGTGTGTGTATGTGTGTGTAGAATAGTTCCAAAACAGTGTTTCCTTAAACTGTGTGTGTCAAATCCCCTCTAGTATCCCTGAAACATTAA
The DNA here is from genome assembly GCF_903995425.1 of Onychomys torridus. Taxonomy (NCBI): domain Eukaryota; kingdom Metazoa; phylum Chordata; class Mammalia; order Rodentia; family Cricetidae; genus Onychomys; species Onychomys torridus. The sequence continues at coordinate 66,533,631 of NC_050454.1, forward strand.
CTAAAAGCTTCAGAATCCCTGGACCTTATCCAGTTGTGCACCAAGTCAGAATGCCTGGGGGTGGGTATAGATGTAACCATTTTATTAAATAAGAAACACAGAGCCAAATGCAGAGTTAAAAGCCCAAGAGGTCAGAGAAATAGCTAAGCACAGAGACTAAAACCCTTTCTTACATACCCTTCACTGCCACTGTTGCCCTTCCCCTCTGAAAGATAGCTACTTCCTGTGTATCTATCTTTTTATTGACTTTCTGTCCTGCCTTTTCATTGGTTGCAAACCCAACCATATAACCTCCTTGTCACTGCCTATCTATACAGACCTCCATGTCTTCTATGGTTGGTGCTGGGATTAAAAGAGTGTGTCTCCATGCTGGCTGTATCCTTGAACACACAGAGATCTATCTGTCATTCAATCAGGATTAAAAGTGTGTGCCACCACCACCCAGCTTCTGCTATGGCTTGCTATTAGCTCTGACCTCCAGGCAACTTTATTTATTAGCATACAAATAAAATCACATTTCAGTACAAATAAAATATCACCATAGGTGGGGTGTGAGATTTTTTATAGTTCACATCAGCTATGTGACTACTCTCCTGCATACTTCTGGATTAGAGGCTCTCTGGTATCTGTTGAAGCCCAAGACCTTATAGCAGTCAGCCATCATTCCAATCAATATATTTATTATTCCAATTATTTGATCTATTTTTTAATCTCTCTTACTTGTGCATTTATTTAATTCATACTTCTCAGCATGAGTTAACATTGTGCCTACTAGAATGAAGTGGAGGTTATATTGGCTGTGATAATGTCCATTGTTGTTAAAAAGAAAATGATATGCTACTAGGTATTCTTGACATTAATGTTTGCTAAAAGACATCATTGGGTAAAATGTGGTGGAAAAAAATCTCTTCTGAAGTGATCTCTCCAGTCTTTACATATTTAGGTTAATGATGTGCAGTAAAACCATTTGCAGATATTCAGTAAAAATGCAGAACTCATTCAAATTGCCCATTGCTGGAAATATTTATACCACACACAAAATGCTGTCAACAGGAGGATTGAGACATTTTTGACATGTCTTATAAAAGAGCTGTTGCTTTCTTCTCTACAGAAATAGAAAGAAAGGCTGATGTATCTCTAGAGATACTCATTTGTTATAGCTCATATCTTTTAATAGTGGAGCTCACTACCTGGTATTGATTCTTCAAAGATTAAGAAGCTTCCCATAGTTGTCTCTAACCTGTGTGCCTCTAAGCTATAAAGTAGACATCTAAGATTATTTGATACAGGGGATTTATCACTTCACTTAACAGAATCTCAGACTCCCAAAGGACATATGTACCTTCTCTATTACTTAATGCTCCAGAGTCCTTAAAGAGGGGACATAGTGCTAAATTCTGCAATCATTATTCCCTGGGAGAGAGATCACGGTGAGTTTCACCAACACTAACATGGAATAACTGTGAAAGTTGTTCCTGTGTTGGTTTTCTTAGGGACAGGCAGGAATAGTGAGTTGGGAGAGGGATCCCAAATAACCCTGGGTACATCCTTGGCATGAGAGATGTCAGATTCATAAAAACTCCTTCCTTGTTGTCTTATTCCAGTCCACAGTCCATGCCACATTGACTCACTGCATGGGGAAGGATCAGATAAGCAACTTTTTTCAGGATCAGTACCCACCCTCTTGCCAATTTACCCCGCAAGATCAAGGATGATTTGCCTCTTCACAACTCCTAAGGCTAAGTGATTAAAAATAAACGGTCTTCCCTCCCCGACTCAATGTATCAGAAAATATGCACATACCCAAAAAGGAAACTCCACTCAAGGATGGAAACATTATGCAAGCTGAAACAAATTTATTGAGAATTTAACAGACACAACTTCACCATGACAAGGAATCATGAGAGTCTTGAAAAATTCAAAAGCAAAGCATGTCACAATGATTGCCAAGCTTCTGAAAAAGTCCCAATAAACAGGATCCAGAAAAGGCAGCTTGAGGCATCATCTAGATTTTCAGTTCCTTTGCTTGAGACTCAGTTGTAAGATCTGAAAAACAGCTTCTGGGAAGAGGTTGATGAGCAAGTGAGGATGAAAGAAGAAGGTAAAGCTGGAACCTGGAGGTGCCCCTCGGCCTTCACGAAGAGATGAATCTACGCCAGGGAGATCACAGCAAATCAGTAGAGAGCATATGGCCAGTATCTTCTGTAAGCCCCACAGCCATTGTAGCCATAGCCAAGGCCATAGCCCACTGGGGAGTAGGTGCTACCATAGCCACAGCCAACACTGTACCCCAGAGGGTAGCCATAGCTGCCCCAGTAGCACCCTGGGAAGACAGAGCCTTCAAAGTCAGTGTAGTACATGATGTGAGGAGTGGAAGGCTTATGTAGGAGGGGAGTGAGTGTGATGGATTCTCTAGTCTCAGACGTCTTTATATACCCTGACTAAAGGGTGTGGCTTGAAAAGATACAGGGCCTTCATTTTCATTCTTGACACCAATTTGCATGACACAAAGCTTGTTAATTTGCTGTGCTCTTGCTTAAGAGTCTTTACAAAAGCTTTTGTGTGATATAAAGCAAGGAGACGATTCCATCAAACAAATTACGTGCCTTCCAAAAAGGGGTTATTGCGGGACTTCAAAGCCCTTGGTCTTACCGACCCTATAAGTAATTTCAGTAAGCAGGCTTTGTAACGCCAAGAAAGATTCCAATGTTGTTAACGCTAAAGCAATCATCTTGTGCTCTGAACTTATACCAGGGCTGGTTTTCAGTAGGTAGGTGTTGGACATTTGAAGTCAAATAATAATTCATGAGTTTGTCTTGTGGGCTTCAAGAATTCTCTCTCTCTCTCTCTCTCTCTCTCTCTCTCTCTCTCTCTCTCTCTCTCTCTGTCTCTCAAGGTACTCACCACAGACCTTCCCTCATCTATAGCCAATTGGTGGAGGAAACTAAACTGTGCAGAAAAGTTAATTTTATAGATCCCATCAGAATTGTATCTAGTAGTACATGTCTATACTACCGCTGCAATTAAAAATTGGTAACATCAAAGTATAATTTGTTGATTAATCCTAATACTAAATGTCAAACCAGTGATTTGCTGATCTGATACACTATTTCAGGTAAATAATAAAAGAAATAACATGGCAAAAACAGGGGGAAAAGTGAAAACTTTTGTCCTAAAATAAAGACTATTTTTCTGCTAGGTCCAATAAAAGCATTTTACCTGGAAAATATGATGATTTTATAAAGGGTCAAGTGATAATATGAACTCAAGGTTGCTTCATTTTTAGAATGATTATGTATTCTAGGCTGGGGAGCCTAGACCATTCCCCTTTAAATAGAGATTTAGTCTACAAATAAGAACTGGAGGCAGGATCAGATTTATCAAAACTGTTTTGGACTGAATATGATCTGGTAAATCATTCCCCCATGCTTGCATGGAGATTTCCCTTCATGGAACTTTGTGTGGAACTTAAAGAAAGTGCCACAGATGAGGGCACATAGCATGAAACAGAAAACAGAACAGAGTCAACCTAGATGGTACAAAGCAGACATGTGTTATACACCAGCTCCTAGACTTCACTTAACATCCCAGAAGTGACTCCATTCTGTCATCAGTAAGGGGGCATACGTTCATTCCAAGGACAAAGTGAGACTCTTAGAGAAACTCAAAGCTATGCCAGTGTTCTAACCACTAATTGTTTAATTACAGCAGAGGCAATTTTGAAAACACCTACAGAGTTGCCCTACCACCCTACTTCATAAAGTAAGGGGCTGCCTATGGTGATTCAGAACTTAAAATCAAATCCTTCATGTTATGTACAACTAAAAAGGGCCAGAAAATTACAATTAGTTTCATTGCTACATGTAAAGATATTAGACAGAAAAGCATTCCCTAAAGTCCTTAGAATGAGTTATATTATACTGCAACTTTTATCATATTGCTGCATTTAATAACAAAAATGTAGGTAACTTTGGGGAAAGAATTAAACAAAAATACATTGTATAGCAAGAAAAAAATATTTGAATCAATGCCAAGGTCCAATCATAAAAGCCTAATTAAATACATTCTTCACCCCTACCACCTACCTACCCAATCTGACACATGCTGATTTTTGCCCTTGATGGTATAATATATAGCTTTGTATATGAGTAATAATGGTGAACTAAGAATTTATATTTGCTGTCTTTTTAAACAACCATATGCCCTGATTAGAAAAAAACAGCTTGAATTCTATCCACAATTTATACAGAAAATAATGTAAAGAGAAAACTTTAGGGAAACACATTGTTTCTCAACAAGTCATTTTTTAAAATAATTGGCAACTCAACCTAATTGAATATATATAAAAGCTTTGTTCTGATGTGTGATTTTCAAGAAGAATCCATGTTTCACAGAGCCTGAACTTTGTACATATTGAGAGACTTCCTTTTTTTCACATTTTACATGCTTTTATTATACTGTTAACCCCTGTTAACATGAGAAGTCTCTGGTGCTTCTGATTGCAAAGGACATTGCATGGATCCAAATCTAGGGACTCAAGTCATCAATTAACTTCACACTTTTCATCTCTGTTTTTCTCTTTTTTTAATTTAATTTAATTTCACATATCAGCCATGGGTTTCCCTGTCCTCCCCACTCCCAACCGCGACCCAGCCTTCCCCCCAGACATTCCCATCTCTTCCAGGGCAAAGTCTCCCCTGGGGATTCAGCTCAACCTGGTAGATTCAGTCCAGGCAGGTCCAGTCCCCTCCTTCATGGCTGAGCAAAGTGTCCCTGCACAAGCCCAAAGTTCCAAACAGCCAGCTCATGCACATTGGGACAGGTCCAGGTCCCACTGCCTGGGTGCCTCCCAAACAGTTCAAGCTATTCAGTTGTCTCACTTATCCAGAGGGCCTGATCCAGTTGGGGGCTCCTCAGCTTTTGGTTCATAATTCATGTGCTTCCATTAGTTTGGCTATTTGTCCCTGTGCTTTTTTCAGTCTTGGTCTCAACAATTCATGCCCTTAAAATCCCTCCTCTTTCTCGACAATTGGACTCCTGGAGCTCCACCTGGGGCCTGGCTGAGGATCTCTGTATCTACTTCCATCAGTTATTGGATGAGAGTTCCAACACAACAGTTAGGGTGTTTGGCCATCGGATCACCAGACTAGGTCATTTCGGGCTTTCTCTTCCTTGTGAAAAGGAAAACAATATAAATACAAAATCAATGCAAAGGTAAATCACCTCAAAGAATTTAAATGCCAACAAAACCAACAAATGTTAGAAAATCCAGGAGCAAATACTGCTTTTACTACTTAGCTGCCTGACAAATGTCTCTATCTTTCTTCCCCATAAATGAGCTTCTGGCTCTGCCACTTCAAGCTCTTCCCTCTATCTTCCTGGACTTGATGTCATGGAAAAGATACATCCCAAGGCATAATCTCTAGCCATGAATGCTCACAACACATGCTCCAGGTGAGCTGGCAGAGCTGCTGAGAGGAGACTGCTCTCCCTACATGAAATAGCTTTGATGGACACATAAGTGGCTGAAAACCACAGTAATCCATCCTTTCCAGTCCCAGTTGAGTTTACTTCTCTTTCATGTCTTCTTAGTCAGACCTGGAAAGAAATCTCTTTGGACTTCCCAGTGCCTTCCAATGAGTTGTAGGAAACTCCAGAAGGAATCTGAACTAATCCAAGCTAATCCGCACTAATCAGCACTAATCCAACCCAAGCTCTGCTCAAATGTCACCCCTGAACCTCCTCCTCAACAGACTCATGCCATATGGGGGTCTCAGAAAGAGAAAAACATATTCACATATGCTGGGTTGTCATTTGCATAAAGCTCAGATGTTTTTCTCATGTAATGGTATTCCTAAAATTATGTGTAATCAATAGCTTTATTTCATTTTTAGTCCTCTTCTTTGATTTAAAATAAAGTTTAATCTGAATAAAGATGGGGAGGAAACCTGCTCCTTGCTCTTCTCCTAAGGAAAAAAATATATACACGAATTTCAGAGGAGGTGTCTATGTATCATCACCTTCAAACGTAATGGTTCTAGTCAGTATATTAGTTCCTTAAAAATATGACACAATTAGAAGGGAATGTTTTTGGTTTTGCTGTTTTTCTGATACTGGGAATCAAACTTAGGACCCTGACCATGTTAGGCAAATGTTTTACTACTGGAGAACATCCTCAGTCCACTAAATGAGCTTTAGTATATAGAACAGTGGTCATCCTAGAATACAAAATTTATCTTTCAATAAGCAAACATGTATTTAAAAAGACAAAAACTGAACATCTCTTGAATTCCAGGTAATTGTTAAGTGCTAGAAATTGTAAAAAGATAAAAATGGGTGAGAAATGGCAACTACATTGAAAATGATCAATAAACGAAATCTGTGTTATATGTCCTACTCTAAAAGGACAAAAGGAGAGAATTCTAGCTAAAGTAGTGGAGACCGACCAGGACAGTTCCATCATGGAAGAATAAATACATTAACTTTGTCTTGAAAATGGTATTTTACTAGTGAACACAGATAAGGAAAATAGTTGGATCTAGGTAATATTCAAAAATAAATAAATAAATAGTTGAAAGTAAATTCACAGTTGTGTAGCTTGATCTGCTTAAGGGGCCCCCTGGCAGTAGGATCAGTATCCATCCCTGGTACAATAGCTGGCTTTTTGGAGTACCTATGGTGGAACACCTCATAACCTTGAGGCAGGGGAGGGGCTTGGACCTGACTTTACTGAATGTATCAGGCTCTGCTGACTCCCCATGGAAGGCCATACCTTGTTGGAGGAGGAAATGGGGGTTGGTTTGGGGAGATAATGCTGGAGGGGTGGGAGTAGGGAAGAGGGGGATCTGTGATTGGTATATAAAATGAATTAAAAAATTCTTAATATTTTTGGTTGTGAGGCTAGCCTTTAACAGCTGAGCCACAGGGAGATGGGAGGGTCAAGCTGGAACAGGGACAGAGTGGGAGGGCAGGCAGGAAGATACCATGATAGATGAGGACATCATGGGAATAGGAAGAGGTAGGGTGCTGGGGAGGCTCTCAGGAATTCACAAAGTTGACCCCACCTTGGTCTGCTGGCAGTGGTCCAGAGGGTGCCTGGACTGGTCTACTCTGGTGACCAGCCTAGGAAATAACCTAGCTGTCATCATAGAGCCATTGTCCAGTGACTGATGGAGGCAGATACAGAAATCCACTTCAAGGTACCAGGCTGAGCTCCAGGAACTCAATTGATGAGAGAGAGGAGAGATACACTGCAGGCAAGGGACATCGAGACCATGATGGGAGGACATGCAGAGATAACCGGCCACACTAGTGGAAGCCCATGAACTGTGGACTGGTGGCTGTGGAGCCCTCATGGAACTGGACTAGGCCCTCTGGATACAGAAGATAGTTGTTTGGCTTGAACTGTTTGGAGGACAACAAGGCAGGGGGGTCGAGATCTGTCCCTGGTCTATGGGCAGCCTTCTGGAATCCGGTGCCTGTGGTGTGACACCTTGCACAGCCTTTGTGCAGTGGGAAGGGGCTTGGACCTGCCTAGGCTCAGTGTGCTGGGCTCTGCTGACCCCCCATTTGGGGGATGTGGGGATGTGGGGTGGCTTGGCAAAGAGGGCTGGGGGTGGGAGGAGGGAGGAGGGGGGATCTGTGGATAGTATGTGAAAGTGAGTAGAAAATTTCTTAATAAAGAAAAATGAAAAGAATTCTTAATAAAGTTTCCCTAAGGTGATGTAAAGTAATGATAAGGAGGTACCTTCTGGAAGTCACTAACAGTTCAACGTACTCTGAGACATAGAAGAAGGATGAATGAAGGCCAGTGCTGAAAAGGCAATCAGAAAGAACTGCTCTGAGCCGGGCGGTGGTGGCGCACGTCTGTAATCCCAGCACTCGGGAAGCAGAGCCAAGCGGATCTCTGTGAGTTCGAGTTCGAGGCCAGCCTGGTCTACAGAGCTAGTCCAGGGCAGGCTCCAAAGCTACAGAGAAACCCTGTCGCAAAAAACCAAAAAAAAAAAAAAAAGAAAAGAAAAGAAAAAAGAAAAGAAAAAGAGAAAGAACTGCTTTGAATGTCATCTGGACATAACAGGGCCATTGTACTCATGGTGATTGATTGCACAAGATGAGGCCAATAAACACCCCAACATGGTGGTGTTCACAAGTCCCTATCCCCAGCCAAGGCACTATTGATAGTTAGTGGCTGCTAGGGAAAAGAGAGTCAGGGATTTGGGGTTGTTTTGTTTAGTTTTTTTGGGGGGAGGGGGCATTTGGTCCCTGGCCTGGCCAGTTGGCCATGCTTCAATGGATGGATCCACACAGATAAGTATATAGGTAGCACAAATTGCATTCAGTGGGTTATAAAAACATATTAATAACATTTTTAAAAAGAAGTCATAAAGTTACTTTCTTAATCTGCTATCTACAGCCAAAATGTTTAGACAACAAAAAGTTTTATTATGTTAGGCGAGTGCACGCGCGTGCACGTACACACACACATACACACACACACACACACACACACACACACACACACACACACACACGCTTCAAAAGATTCCAATACAGTAACATGAGAATAAATAGCAGTGTATTATATCCCTGTCTTTCCCCCATCACCACACACATATACACACACACACCAACCAAAATTAGCTATCTACAAATTGTATTAGAATAACTCAAGAGACTATTAAAGAACCTTTGGCAACATGCTAGAGACAAAACCCTGAGGGTAATGAGGCAAAAAGATTAGAAACACCCATCACTTTACTGAAACAGCATGGTTTCTAATTACATTCTAAATATTTGTCATTATGCCCAGAAATAAGTGTACTCCTAACCCTTTATCAAAGTAACTTCTCTTTGCAACAGAGACCATTATAAGAAAATGCAACCAATCAAAATGCAGAGTTGTGGAACCCAGCCCACGTGATACATCTACAACACAATTCCTGAACCTAAGGCTCAGGAATCATTTTGGAAGCTGGAGTGGAAAGACTGTAAAAGCCAGAGGACCAGGGAGCTTGCTGTGAGATTGTGTCTCCTAGCAGTTTCAGAAGCTACACCCATAAAGTCTCACCACCATAGTTTCTTAAACATGAGCTGAACAGGACAATACCAATAGATGAGCTGGCATGGAAGGAAGAAGCCCATGAGGCCTCTGTAGAACACAAAGAACAACAGGGATCTAAGGAATATGGAGAATGGCAGAAATAGTCTTCCCCAGGGAAGAGTACACCAATTGGTTATACAATACCAAGTGGTCAGCCGTGACCACTTATATAAATAAGTAACATTAAACAGACTGAACGGATTGTATTTATATATTTTAATACATACATGTATGTGTATGTATATACCTATTACAACAATTAAAGAAAACAGGGCTATAAGTTAGAAAGAGAGCAAGGGAGGGTGTATAGGAGGGTTTGGAGGGAAAGAAAGAAAGGAGGAAATGATGTAATTATATTATAAACTCAAAAGTTAAAAAAGTTAAATAAAAATAAATTAAAAAATAAAAACCAATACTGAAAAATGAAAGAGTAGAAGCAACAGTTTCATGTTGTTCATTGAATCCCATCCCCTCAACTTGCACAATTCAAGACCGGGAGATAACTTCCAAGCCTCTGCGGTCCTGTCATGGGTAGACAGATGAAGTGAATTCAGAGGCCACATCCCCTTGAAGAGCTTGCTGTAGTGCTGACTCACTACATCACTGGGGAGACATGGAGAAACAGCTGGAAACAAAGGAAGCCAGGAACTGTCAAAATCTGTGACTTGGCATGATCTATTGAGGCTCCCAGTGACCTGCTTTTCAATGGCCTTAGCAGTCTTCACCAATGGGATAATTTCAAATGATCTGTTGCCAAGAAATGCTTACAAGAAATGCTAAAGAGAGTTTTTCCAGGGTAAATCAAAGGATATTAATTATAAATATGAAAACATATGAAAGTATAAGACTACCTGGTAAAACATAGCACACTGTTTAATTCAGAGCACTCTAGTACTGCAAGTGTGGTAATGGTATTATAACTCTGAGATAGAGGTTAAAATATAAAAATGTTAAAAAGAACTTTAGCCACATAATTTGCAGTGGTTATGCAATATGAAAAGTTGTAAATATTTACATCAAAAACATAAAAGTAGGAGAGGAAAGATGCCAAGCGTTTGTGTAAGATCAAAGTTTTAATGCCAGTTAAAATATTGTTTTATGTAACCCTCCTAACACAAAAGAGTACCTACAAAAAAAGAGTACGTACAGAAAAAGTAAGGAGGAAGACTCAAAGCAAGAAAACAAACATTAGGGAACAAAGGGAGCCAGAAATGAACGAAGAACCTATAAAACAAACAGAAAGCAGTCCCTAGGCAATTGTAACAACTGTGTTAAATGTAAAGGGATTAGATTCCAGCCAAAAGACACAGAAAAGCTGAATGAATACCAAGCAAGACCCAAGTATTTACTATGTACAAGAGAGTCTCTTTACTTCTAAGAAGACAGTTGGACTGAAAATAGAGATGACAAGATTTTACAAGAAAGTGGGAAACAAAGGGAGTAGAACTAGCCTCAGTTATAGAATGATGAACATTGTTTAAACTAAGAACTCTGACATGAAAGGAAGTCCAGCTTTGTTAAAAAGAGGACATGAATTAAGATATTTAGCCCTCATTTTAATTATGTCTATATACAACATAAGAGCTCTTAAATATATAAAGCAAATATTAATAGATCCAGAGGGAGAAATGGGTGCCAATATAATCACAGTAGAAGACTTTTAACATCCCATTTCAACAGTGAGCAGACCATTTGAGTGGGACACCAATGAGGAACCATCGGAGCTGAACTCTTCTTTAGACCAAATAGACTAACAGACATGTGCTGAAGTCCATTTAGGAGCAGCAGAATAGAATTTTCTGACAAGCACATACAGCGCATTCTCTGGGGTAAATCATCTGTTAGTATTCAAAGCAAGTTTTAGCAACTTTGGGATGACTCAAATTATATTAATTAATTTTCCATTAGCAGTAGTATATAATTTGAAATTGATGATGGAAGAAAACTGAGATTAAAAAAAATCACAAACAGGTAAAAATTAAGTATGCCCTCTTCCACTGAGAGAGTGATATTAGAAACAATATAAATGTGGGATACAACCATCAGATTAATAAGAGAAAAATTTATAGAAATAAACTCTACATTAAAAAAACACAAACAAATCAACTTCATATGTCAAGGAATGAGAAAGCCAAACTAAGCACAAAGTTGGTAGAAGAAAGGAAATAATGTTTGAAGTATAAGTAAATGAAGGCACTTAAATGAAGCATCAATGACACATTTTTGTAAGTTAAAACTGAAAGATCCTTGTCTCAACAATAAAAGAGAATATTTACATAAACTGAGAAATGCAAGAAAAGTTATTATGACTGATAACACAGAAATATAGAATCCTAAAAACTGCTGTAAACAATTATGGGTTAAAAGATTGGATAATCTAGAAGGAGTAGGTTAATTCCTATGGCTCGTAATCTAACAAAAATACAGAAGAAAGATAAAACATGAATACTCCAACAATGAAAAATGAGAGCAAATCATAGTAAAATATCTCCCCCCAAAATGAAATACAGAAGAAGATGACTTCACTCTTGAAGAACAGTGGACAGCAATGCTTCTCAAACTCTCCCCAAAACTCTCAAACTCTCCCCCAAACTGAAGTGGAAGGGATGCTTCCACACTCATTTGTCAAAGCCAGTGTCACCCCGACAGGGAAGCCAGGAAAGGTCCCATTTGCCATGAAAATTATAAACCAATGTGCACAGAAGTGTAACTACTCAGTAAAGTCTTAGCAAATTCAGTTCAACAACTTTATACAAACACCATAAACCAGAGAACAGAAATGATTCCGTTTACACAAATCAATAAATGTGGCGTATGCCATTAGCAGAGAGAAGGCTTCAAGTCACTTGGAAATCTTAACAGATATTGAAAATAAATCTGACACTATTCAACAGCTTCTCATGGTAAAATCATAAATAAACTACTAACAACTTCAAGAAGGAATGCACTTGAATAAAACAGAAAAAAATAAGTTAATAGCACTCTTAGAAAACAAAAAGTACTTCAGTAATATCTACTACTCATAGAATAAAAATTATAACCTCATGTTTATGGTTATAGGAAAGCCTCTAATTTATACTACGTAAGTCTTGTGTTTGAGTAAGGTATGGAGGTATGTGCCTTTAATCCCAGCATTCACCAAGGCAGAGACAGGCTAGTCTCTGGGAGTTGAAAGCCAGATGGTGTACACAGTTAGTTCCAGCCAGGCAGGCCTATGTGGTGGTCTCACTCATCTCAAAAGAGAAAGAAAGACAGAGACAGAGAGACAGAGAGAGAGGCCAAGAGAGACAGAGACAGACAGAGAGACAGACAAAAAAAAAAGATTCCCTGTGTTTTACTCCTCCAGACCTACCATGCATCTGTTCATTCTCAAGATTTGGCACATGGTGTTTGCTCTGTGAGGAACTTTTATCTCTGCAACCTTCAGATACCAACTTGGTCACTTCCTTTGATATACTTTCCCAGCCCCCTCAGCTAGCATTTACATATAGTCTCATATCAGACAACCATCTTTCTCACACATGGGTTATTTATCACAGCCGTCACTTAAGCATTACTGGTGGGCCTAACATCTACCTGCTTATTTCAATCGGAACAAAAGTAATGTTTTTAATTACCATGGATTTCCTTGTGTCTGGATTTCTACTGGCCTCAATGCAGGTTTTTCAGTAAATATTAATTGAATTAATTCATGAAAGAATAGGCTAGGCCTAAGTGGGCCATTCACTTGCTGTGAGAATGTAAGCAAATTACTTTTTAGGGCTCAAGTTTCTCAACTGAAAAATGAGATGAGCTGACCTCCTGGGACTTCTCACTTTATGCACTGTATGAGTCTCCCATCACAGTCACAGACAAGCCAAGATTACAATTCAACCTTCTGTCATTATAAGTTGTTCACTTAGGCATGTCACTGTGGGATGCGCTTTAGCTCACCTCATTACAATCCTGGGAAGACCAACTAATGAACTCCCACCTTCCTTTAACAGAGAAAGCAGTGATGTGAAGAGCAGAGAAGAAATGCTGAAACCATACCATGCATTTTATAGCAGAAGAGCACCATCATGGTTTTAAAAAGTTAGCTTACATAAGCATCTCCCAAGATACTGTTTAGAAATGAACATTTCTCAGTTCTATTTCTGTGTATTCTGCTTCCATGTATGGGTGTGGGGTAGAACCAAGAAAGCCTCCTTCTTATGGGACACGAGGCAATTCTCACCAATGTGGCATTTGGTTATGCCTAGAGTGGAGTCACAGTTCCCTGTGGTAAGGCATCTGAAGACACCCTCTCCAACAAAATGTAAAATAGTGAAGGACTAAAGAGAAGTACAGTCATACCAGGCTTATTAAGGAGAGGTGATTTGATTTTCAGCAAGTTTGCTCTCCTCGGGATGTTTACAATGTCTAGAGGCATTTTCGTCAAGACTAGGGGAAAGGAGTGTGTTACTTAGTGTACAATGGGTAGAAGCTATAGCTCCTTCAAACGTCCTGAAATGTGCAGGGCCATGCTCTTCAACAAGAATTATCTGGCTCAAATGTCAATAGAACTAAAGTCAAGGTGCCATAAAGCCAAATATAACTGTCAAATTGGGAATTATGCTACACTCCTGTGATCCCAGCATTGGGAGGTGGAAGCAGGAGGACCAGGAGGCTAAAGTCATCCTTTGCTTTATAGCAATTCAAGGCCAATTTGGGCTACACGAGACTCCTTTGTCTCTGTTTCTCTCCCTGTCTCTCTGTCTCTCTCTGTCTCACTCTCTCCTTCTCTCTCTCACTTGCTCTCTCTTCTCTCTATCTGTGTGTGTCTGTGTGTCTATGTGTGCTATATGAGACTATGATTACTGGGCCATATGCCAAAAGTGTGTCAGTTGACTTGATAGGATCAGAAACTCCTGACCAAAACTAGGTGCTAATCTGAGACACCATTTCCATACCTCAGCGCTTTAGGAGCTAACCACATTGGTGAGGCTAGTTCATTAATTATCAAGCAAGAGCTTCATTAGTAAGGCTTACTATTTGATGTAGAAGTCCTGTGGTTTTCTTAAGAAATAACACAACACCACAACAATGCCTGGGTGTGAAATAAGACTCCTTGACTCCTGCGGGGTGGAAGACCTCACATGTGATTCATTCCAACATGAAAAAGGTATTTCAAGGAAGGCACAGCTTTTCTTTTTTGGCTGAAAGCTTTTTATCATGAGTAAGACTGGCTCTCTTTACATCCATCTTATTCTTAAGTGGAACTGGGAGAGCTAAGGTCTTCTTCTGCAGCATAAGCGTGGTACTTGAACCAGACACTGAAAATGAATGTAAAGCTAGACGCACAAGCTGAGTTAGTAAGTTTATTTGAAATGTTCTAAGACAGGCTCACTTTTGAACGGAGTTTGATGTTAATTAACCATTCATCGGCCCCTGGAAAGCATAGGAAGTATCCCTCTCAGGCTTCTTCTGATAATGGCCATCTACTCAGCCAAGAGCAAGTACAATGACAAGCTCTGTCAACTGCCAGCATCATTCCTTCATAACCTGCACTGGCCAAAATGCACTATAAAAATAAATTTGAAATCTACCTTTGAAAACTAAGACCATAACTAGTACACCAAAGCTTCTCTTACAACCTAAGACGGCCGTGGGTGGGAGATCACTGGGTTAGTAAAGTGCTGCAATGCAAGCATGAATGGCTGAGGTCAGCTCCAAACCCCAGATGGGAGAGCTGGGCAGGGTCGCTTGTGCTTGTCATCACAGATCAGAGCAAGCACAGAGACAGAAGACTCCCCAGAGCTCGTTCTATAGCCACCATAGATGACCTGATAACTCCAGGGAGACTCTGTCTTACAAAGCAAGGCAGCAAATGCTCCTGAGAACTGGCAACTGAGGTTGACCTCTGGCCTCCACATACCTGTACATGTACACACCACACACACACACACACACACACACACACACACACACACACCTATACACACACACACCTGGACACACATCTGTACACACACATCTATACATACACACACACATCTGTACACACACATCTATACACACACACCTATACACACACATCTATGCATACATACCTGTACACACATGCACACACACACACACACACACACACACACACACATCTATACACACTCATCTATACATACACACCTGTATACACACACACACATCTATACACACATCTGTACACACACATCTATACATACAAACCTGTATACACACACACACACACACACTCACACATTTGAATTGTTCATAAGAAAAGACTTGACAGTACTGAAGTTACATTCTAGTGCCTTAAACATAGAAGCTTCCAACTGGAAATGATAAGGTATGCATGGAGAAAAGATTCCCAAGATAGGAACATGGTTAGAAAGGCAGAAAAAAATCAACTGTATATAATAGAGCAAATTGCATTCTCAAAGATAATGTCAGAGGCTGAGAGACAAGGCACTAGAATGAAATTGTTGTCTAAGAAACAACAGCATATTTTCAGAGACAACAGTACTTAATGTGCTTAGAGGTCTTGTAGAATACCCAATGAGCCCCCTGCCTATGAAGACTTAGAACCAAGAAATGTTTTCTTTTATGTAATACGTGGCTCTCCTGCTCCAGCTACCAGTGGCACTCCTATACTCTCCATGGAAATGAATAACATGATCTAGTTTTTCCTGTGATAGCAATAAAAACAGAATAGAAGTATAATAAAAATAATTTCTGAGAAGAAAATTTCCTTTTTGATGAACATGGTAATGCACACACCAGTACTTTAAGAATCAACAGTGAGATGTGTCTTATTCTCTCCTGCCTTTGGAATGAAAATCAATAAGACAGGGCCAGTGCTCAAATTTTATGTGTACACAAATCACCTGAGAATCTTGTTGAAGTGGAAAGTCTGATTTTACAGCAGAGGCTCCCAAGATGCCACACTGGACAAGGGGGATGTCTGTGGTTCTTGTCACTAGACTAAATTTTAAGTAGCAATGGATTTGACTTTTTCTATTAAGTTTTAAATAATTAAATTGCTTCAACTAACATTTAGCAAGGGTATAAAATGATTATGAGTATAACATGATGCTTGTCCTGGAGGAATTTCCAAAGTGCACATCACACAGAAAGAATCAGAGTTGGCAGTTAACAAAGGCACTGGTGGGGAAAAGTCACTAAGAGCCCTGCAGCATCCATTCCTTTCTTCCCATGCACAAACTTCAAGACTCCAAATCAAATGAGGCCACTCTTAGACAACGAAAATCAGCATTTACATTCCCTTCTATCTATCTAGACTTCAGAGCTCAAATGAGACAAGGTCACTGTGAGACAGTGGGAATGGGAGTAATAAGCCCCTTCTTCCCATAAGCAGCCTTTAGAACTCCAGATCAGATGAGGTCAGTATGAAACAGTGAGAGAGTATGCAAACCTTGCAAGTCCCTTTCTATAATTATGCCTAAAAAGAAAGAAAGAAAGAAAGAAAGAAAGAAAGAAAGAAAGAAAGAAAGAAAGAAAGAAAGAAAGAAAGAAAAGCAAGAACATTATATCAAACACAGCAATGATTCCACCACTTTGCTGTGAGCTTTGTCCTATCTCTTAAATAAAAAGTATTAACACAACCAATTACAGGCTCAAGTTCACTTCCTGACAGTACCTGGGGTAGGCAGAATAATGGTCTCTCAAGAAAGCAAGGACTCTAATCCCTACAAATAGGCTTATCACACACGAGAATTAAGGTTGACAACAGGCTGGCCTTGAAATGGGGAGGTTATTGTACTTTATCTAGGTTGTCCCAGATGGAATAACAAGAATATTTGTGAGTGTAAGAAGACAAAGAGTCCAGTGCTAGAATCTTAGAGTGATTTATAGCTGTCTTTGAAGAAAGGTGGAGATGTACAAGCTGAGATTGTTAGACGTCCTACAGAAACTGGAAAATCAAGGGATCAACTATCTTCTAGGAACTCTGAAATGAATGTTAACTTTTCAGTGACTTGATCTCTGAGTCCAGGAAGAACCATTTTCAACTCCTGGCCTCTATAGCTATGAGAAAATTAACCTGTGTTGTCTTAAGCTGCTAAGTTTGTGGTCGTTACAAGGGAAATATATAACAATTTTCTAATCCAAGTGGTACCCCTCTTTATTTAACATCCTCCAGACCACCTAATCCAAGTCCAAACTCTATAACAATCCCTTGAAGACATCTTCCCATTGAGACACCCTGAAGGCTTTATGTTATGTGGTCTCCTACTCTAGCAATAAGTTGATACATGCAATTTAATCTGAAAAAAGTATATCCCTGCAGCTGGGAGACTGCCTCAGTGCAGTGGGAACAATAATAATAATAAGCTGAGCTCTAACTTCTAAACTAGAACAGGGGAAATTACTAGAGGTTGAGTAAGACTTTCTGAAGGCTCTGTAGGAATTTTCTGGAAGAGGGTATAAGAGAACAAAAAATTATGAAACTCCCCATATCAGAATAAGGGGGTATGGGACCTTTATCTAGAACCTTTGGCCTAGAAAAAGAGTGGGCTTCTGTGTGCCTCTGATTGCTCTTTTTCCTTAAAACTATAAGGAAAAATTCAAAAACACAAACAACTTACAAGAACTAGCTACATGATTTTGTGTGTGTGTGTGTGTGTGTGTGTGTGTGTGTGTGTGTATGTGTGTGTGTGTAACTTATTATATGTATCTATGGAAGAGGGGTTAGGACTACCAGGTAGAATAGATCTACAGCTGAGGTAAGGATCTATGCAAGAAATGGTGAAGTGTTAATGGAACAGAAATACTAGGAACAAAGATTGGACACCACTTTCTTAGACATAATGAGAAGGAATTGCCATAGGAGTTGGCACTGAGATTAAAAATGGAGATGAATAATTATTTAAATCACCCCTCTCTGAGTGAATAAAAGCAGGGGTGGATTGAGGGGGCAGAAGGGAGGTAGAGGTGGGAAGTGGGAGGAGAGGGTGTAAAATAAATTAATTAATGAAATGAAAGAAGAAAGAAAGGAAGAAAGAAAGAAAGAAAGAATTTTTTCAAGCATATGACCATCTTGAAAAGATCTTAATAATGTCAGTTAGGGGCCAATTGGAAAGTATATAACTAAGGTTTTTCTTTTCTAATTAATGACAAAATAGTGGGCATGTGGGGCATCAGATGACTTCATTTTGGTATGTAAGTTCAAGACTTGTTTTCCAATTTGCTTAATATTTACCCACTGGGACACATCAATCGCTAGCAATTTCTTCAAATGAAGCCAGTCTCCCAAGATATTTGTCAGATTTAAATAAAATTCTATTTACACAATTTATAAGCTATAAACCACACTATATAATGAATGCATGATACTGTTGCTGACCAGAAAGAATGGGAGTGACAGTAACAATCAGGAAGGAGTAAATTTCTGCATGATAGAAAGAAGGGAAAACAGAAAATAAGAAACAGCAGTATGGCTTCTTCCCCTTAGCACTTGCCTGACACCTTCAGATACCATAAGAGCTCAGCCTCAGGGAGGAGGGTCCTAGTCAGTTCCAGCTCGGTTCCTCCAAGTCCTGTTTCTGAAGGGCACACTCTCCTCAGCAATTGGAGACTTGACTTTAAGTTATAGAAGGAAGTCAAGGGCAATGACTTTATTGATTTTGAATTCCCCCTGACCAACAACTCAAAGAGAGGATTCCCATGTCTGGCACTGGTATTTTGTTAAATCCTCCATGGCTTTGGAAAGAGCATTATGGAGCTAGAAAATGTATTAAATGAGTTATCCCAGACACAAAAAACAAATGTCATGTGTTCTTTCTTATTTGTGGATCTTATCTCTGAATCTTTAGATTTAAATATATAACCTGGAGTAAACAAAGAAACCAGGAAAATAAAAGGGGACCCTGTTGGGATGGAAGACCGTTAAAGGAAGTGTAGGAGGACACAGATGCTATGAAGGGAAAATTAGGAAAATGGGAGACTTTAACTAGGGTAGCAGATGGAGATTACTAAAGAAATCCACAACAGGTTAATAATGGACTGTGGGTGTCCAACTCCAATTGACACACCTCAGTCTCAGGGAACATCAGAAAGATACTAAGAGTCAGAGAACCAGAGTATCTGAGACAAGATAGTGTCTCCTATATATTACTGAGAAGTTACACCCAAGAAATACCAACAGTATGGTTACCCAGACAAGACCTGTTTAAAGACAACACCAGTGCATTCTCCAGTATGGGTGGGGGAAATCTTACAAGGCTCCATCCCTAGATGAAAAGCTATAGGCAGTTAATTGCTGCTGAGAGAGAGAACCAGTTTCTCTGGGGCCCAAACCCTAATCAGTTACCCAGTACCAAGTTGTCAGCCCCAAATATACATATACATATAAAAATAAATTATATTGAACATTTTAAAAGACTCAAAGAAAGAGAGAGGGAGGAGAATCCAAAGATGAGGAGTAAGCAAATGTTCCCTTCTAATTCTGAGACAATACAAAATAAAGAAAAATGCTAAGATTATATCAGAAACAGAGACAACATAGTAAAAGAGAAAATCCAGCTGAAGACCGGGAATGGAAATTAACAGAGTCACTAGTGACATGAGCTTTACAGTCTGTTGTTTGGAGACACTACCTCCTCCAGGCTGAAGGTTGGTCTCTTTCATAATAAAACGAATCTTGCTCATGAATGAGCTCTGTTCCTATGCATAGACTCCCGGTGCATCTTAAGAGCATGTCATTCTTAAATAGAAGAGGATTATGTACAATTGTGAGGATAATTGTTGTAGCATATTATTATTATATTGTTGTAGCATATTCTCACTATCAATGAGAATATCAACAATGACGTTGCTGTCAGTGAAAACACTTAACATAGATATGTACTTTCTAAATTCATCCCTACTGAAAGAACACTGGGATTCTGGGGAAATCCCTATGTCCACAACCAGAATAGAAAAGTCCAAGATGAGCCTTTGGACTAGTCTGTTGAACCACAAAGAAGCAGAAAAATAGTTCAAGAGTTGTGTGGGCCAATTCCACAAGACATAGGAGCAAGCATGAATGGCGTTTAATCCTCCATGTCCAGAATACTTTGAATATCAAATTTAACAACAATATTAATTAATGTAAATAATTGAATAAAGTAAGAAACCGTGAGCCAGTGGCAATATTGATTAAAATTTTTAAAATAAGCAAACACAATAAATGAAGAGAAGAAAAGCACTTTTATAGTGTAACATTAATTAATTAATACAATAAGGCTTAAAATTATTAAGTCTAAATGGAGAAATAACTTCATAGTGGAGAAACTTGAAGAAAACCTGTTCATATGTGATGAACTGACAATATCAACTGAAACTTTGTAAGCACACAACACAATACATCTCTGGTGAGGAGCACAGAGAAGGATACAGCTTCGTGTCTATAGTGGTTCTGCAAGATGCAACATATGAGTAAATATGAAGGAAAGTCAAGAACATTCAACAAAACCTTTAGTCCACAGTCTTCAAATTGGTTGATGCCAAGAAACACAAAGGCTGAGAACTGGTCCAGACTGAAAAACACTAAAGAGATACACACTATACAGGGTTGGGTCCTGAGGGGAAAGAGAGCTACCAGAGACAGTGTCAGACAACTGACTAAATTCTGAACAGTGAGTGTGCACGGAGAGTTGAAGGGAAAGCAATGGCTTTACAAAAGGACCTTGCCTCAACACAAATTGCATAATCAGATATTTTTAAGGAAACTATTAATGCCCTTATATATTAGAGAGTGGATTTAACATCTTTTTAATGCCTTTCATATGCTAATTAGTAAACACCAGATGGGAAGGACTGTGTTTTATCTGTGCCCCTAGAACTAAGAGTGCTGCTCAATGCTGTCATGGCATGGTGAAGACAGTCAGCTTCCAAGTCAGACTCTACCTGCTTGAATGTTTATATAGTCTCAAAATGCTAAACACAGCGGCCAAAGCCAACACTTTTTAATGCACAAATATATGAAATTTATAATGGACTGTATCATATTTACTCTTATAAAGCAGAAATTTATTTAACAAGTCTGAACAATTAATTGAGTATATTCTTAGATTAAGTGTATAATAAATACTTGACATATGAATGAATGACCCTTAATTCAGAACATAATCTGAAGAGAGTATTCTGTCAGTGCAGACCATACACCATCTCAAGTGCTCTTGATGACAACTATCATTCCAGAGAGTAAAAGCTTCATTTTTGTTACTAGATAGATGTATAATCAGAGGTGAAGAAGATGAAAAAAAAAACCCACCTATTAAAAATGGAAAATATACTATATGATTTCAGCAGTTGGCTTTGCTTTATTGATAGCATCTTATGGGTCCCTAAATACAGAGTTTCTTAGCTCAATCCGTTTAATTATAATTCACACACCAGTCTGTGGTATTCAGGTCTCACAAAAGCAAAGATTATAGATATGAATCCAAACTGAACTATTTCAGTAATTAAAAGAAGAATTTTGCTTTTACTTTCTTAGTATGCAACATTTTGTCTATGTTCATAATTGACACAGAGAAATAACAACTGCAGTTTGTTTGGAATAAGTCTGGGACATTTCCCTTCTCTCTTTTACATGTATTTTTATTAGTTATTTAAAAGTTTCATACAATGTATTTTAATCATATTCATGCCCCCTACCCCAACTCCACTTCTCTTTCCTTACCCACACAATTTTTTTGGTTTTTTGTTTTTGTTTCAGTTTTAGTTTTGTTGTTTTGTTTTGTTTTGGCTCCTACAAGGCCAGTTAGAGATTCCCAAATGTTCTTGGATGTGTTGTCTTCTATTCTGTGGTCAATTGACCAGGGACAACACTCTTAAACTTTTTCTCCCTCTCCCAGAAGCTAACATTGTTACTATCCTTACATTTTGGGTGGGATTTTATGCTCAGCTCCCATTTACATGATGAGATTTTCTCCGGCTTGGGCTTGAACGAGTATTGGGCATGCTGTCACAACCACTGTGAGTTCATAAGTGCAGCTGCCCTGTTGTGTCGAAAAAAAAAAAAAAAACAGTTTCCTTATAGTCCTCACCTGCCTCTGGCTCTTGCACTCATTCTGTCTACTCTTCCACAGTGGTCCCTGAGCCTTAGTCAGAGAATATTCAGTATATATGTCCCCTTTAAGCTTAGCATTCTAGGGTCTTTTATCCTCTGCACCTTGGCCAGTTTTAAGTCTTTGTATTAATCACCATCTACTGCAAGTAGAAGCTTCTCTGATGGGTATTGAGAGATGCATGGATCTGTGGATATAACAATATCATTAGTATTCAGTTTAATACTAAATCCATTTATTGAAATGATAGTAGGTTCTCTCCCCCCCCACACACACACACACCAAGATTTTGGCCCAATAACAAGATGAGTTTCATTTTGTGGCATGGAACCTCCATCCATTCAGAAAGTGGCTCTTGCTCTCTTGATGTCTGTACCACTTTGAAATAGTGGGTTTCTTTCTTTGGAGCTCTTGGCCAGCGAGGACTTAGAGACCCACAAACACCACAGTGTGTTGCAGTTGCTCTTGGTTACCCTACGATACTTATTTGATGGTAAGACCCCAATGCCAACGACACTGTATACTTGGGTCATAGAATATGAAGAAATCAGGCTGGGACTGACCTGGAAGCTTCACTACTACTGGCTAGCTTTCACAGCCCTGAAAGCTACTATGCACACTGCTGGGGAGAAAAGTGACCATCAGTCGCACCCACCTGTAAACTTTAGTTAAAATCAGCCACTAGAGATTGAAATGGTTGGTGAATGTAAGAACATACAAAACACAGTCAAATAAAAGGCCAGAACAAAAGTATGCATGCTGAATGAAACAGATTTATTGGGAGACTAACAGTAAGACCCTGCCCAAACACTCCAATTGGAAATACATTTAGGTTGATGCAATTCAATATATGAGCAGAACAGCCCAGGAGGTAAGGTACCTCCTACACTGCTAGATTTCAGTCTGTTGTAAAAAGCTGTGTCTTGCTTTCCTTAGCTGTAGATGAGTTTCAGTGTGGCACTGGCATCCTGTTCAGCATCACTGAAGAGCTATATCATTGTAAGTTGTCTGTATCTTCCAAGGACATGGGAGGCTGGGTGACAGACATTGTTTTTCAGGTTGTTCCTTGTGAAGATAACTGGTTGAGGGTCCTGTAGTCTTCAGAGCCATTGGTCCATCAATAGGTGCTGTAGCCAAAGCCAGAGCCAGAGCCCCATGGCCTGTAGAAGCTGCTGCCATAGCAACAGCCTGGATTTTGGTAGTTACTAATGCCTCCATAACAGAAGTTGCGGGAGCTATAGATGGTTCCACAGCCATGGTTCAGGGGAGAACCCAGAGGCACAACACAGTTCAGGGGAGTGGCTCTGTAGGTCCCATGGAAGTTGGTTCCATAGCAAGGATAACCTGGGAAGTAGTTTCCACAGCAGAAATAACGAGTCATGGTGGCAGATGTGGAGAGAGATTTGGATAGACTGTGAAGAACAAGTTACCCAAGTGTGAATGGAGCATCTCTCCCACACTGGACTTTTTATACCTTGAGTTGGTGGACATGACACACCAGTCACTGCACAACTTCCCACAAAATTTGCATAAATAAACCTATTATTTTTCTAATAAAATGTGCATAAAGAAACCCACAGACTCTTTGGCCACATTTTTGTTGGCTTTTCTGTTTACAAAGGAATGTGTGGTATCTTCAAAGCCAATGACCATCCTCGACACACCACTGAATTCTTTTCATCAGTTTAACTACTATCCTGATTGCGTCATTTGAGGCTCTCCATCTTCTGCTTATGAACTCCTCCCAGTTGATGTAACTAGGCTCAAAAAGCTTTGGCGATAAAATAAGCACTCACACCAAGACATGACCACCCTCTGAGATCTTTGACTCTTGGGTAAAATCATTCTAAAACAGTAGACAGAAACACTATAAACCTCATGAAACTCACTTCCTGTATTATTCCAAAACATTGGTACTTGTGGCTGAAGAATGCTATGAATATATTAGATCCCACTGAATTGCTGGCTTTAAAGTAACTTGTTTTGTTTTATGTAAATTCATCTCAATACTTTAATTTTCAAGAGCATTACTATAAAAATCATCTGAACAATTCTTTTAAAAAAAGACATGAAGTTGAGGGGGAGATAGGAAATTCATTGGTGGGAGGAATGAGGAGCTAGGGGGAAGATATTGTATCCATATGTGAGTTTTTAATTAAAAATGAACAGATCTTTTCATAAAAGCTGTAAGAGCACTGCAGTAATAAGATGGCTCAGGAAAATCTACCAGTAATTTTCATCTGTCTCCTTTATGAGCATCTTCCTTGTTAACACCTATTTTATTTTTTATGGAGAACATACAACCTTTACTTGTAAATCATCTTAAACATTGCCAGACTATCTTGTGGTGGTAGTGGTGGTGGTGGTGGTGGTGTGCTGGCACTGAGTGGAATGATGCCCATTTCAAAGTCATGTTGTATCGCATTTGGTTCTCAGTGGCTGTTGGTAAACCAAGCCTGAGTGCCATGACCCAGTTAAAAAAAAAAAAAAACAAGTTCTATTTCAGAATGCAATGGGCTCCCTTCTGCTCCCCACTGTGCTATGTGCAACTGTTCCTGTGATAAGGGGACTCATACCAAATGTGAGTTTAAAATGCTAAATGTGTACCAATTTAAGCATTTAATAAATAGTCATACTCCTGTGTGAGTGAAAATCTGTATTCATTAAAAGAAAAAGTAACAAAGTTGCTGGATATGGCTGGGCTTTATGATGCATGACTACATTCCTAGTGCCTCAGAGTTCAAAGCCAGCTTTAGCTGCAGAGTGAGACATTTTACAAAAACAATGTTGTGTATATATAGATTTTTTTTATTGTAAAACCATGGGATCCATCAGGCAAAAGGAATTATTCCCACCAGAACTGATTTACTGAGATTCTCTCCCAGGTTCTGTGAAAATAGAAGAAGAGCTATCTACAGAACATATTGTCAGGGGTTATCACTTCATAAAATTATTATATGTTATGAGTGTATTTATAGGAGATAAGAAAACCATCTTCTAATTCATTTTTAGGGAAAATGAATTTATATATATATACATATATATATACATATATATATATACACATATATATATATATTACCATTTTAATTCATTTACTGATATACATATAGATGTATATCATATATGTGTGTATATATACACACGCAATACACACATGTGTGTATGTGTATTAACTCACATAGACCTAGAGGAAAACCAAATCCTATTGTTCTGCTAAAGGAACAAAGCAATAAAATGACTTCTGATGACATTCTGTTATATCCATAATCAGTGGCTCACTCAGCCACAATAAGAGAAGCTTCCTCCTGCAGCAGATGGGAACAAATACAGGGGCCCAAAACTGGACAATGTGCAGAGAGTGAGACACTTGGGACAGACACTCAGTACTAAATGGGATGTCTTCATTAAACCTGTCCCATCAGGGCTCAGGGAACCCTGCAGAAAAGGAGGAGTAAGAGCCGGAGGGCCTGGAGAACACAAAAAAATCAACAGGATCAATACAAATGTGAACCCAGAGAGACTGGGGCAGTGTACACAAGGCCTTCACAGATCCAAACCAGATGAGGTTCCAGCACTGAGAGGAGACAGTGAAGACAAGCCCCCATCCCTAACATCCAATTGGCAATGGTTTACAGAGGAAAAATTAGTTTCTCCAATGGGTTCACACTGGGTAGACAAACCACACTTAAGGGCAGGCCCATGCCCAGCAAGAGATGGTCAATCCAAAATGATCTCAATGGTATTTTTGGAGGTTTCTGTGTCTGCTACCACTTTGGGAATTTTTTTTACCTTACTGGTCTTTTGATTAAATATCCTAGCTCCTGATTTTGTGTTGTTAAGGCGTGTGTGTGTGTGTGTGTGTGTGTGTGTGTGTGTGTGTGTGTGTGTGTGTATTTCTCATACTTTTTCTTTTGCTTTGTTTTTTGTTTGTTTTCTTTTATTCTGACTGGTTTTTTTTTTTTTAAGACAGGGTTTCTTTGCATAAAAGCTCTGGTTGTCCTGAAACTCACTTTGTAGACCAGGCTGACCTCAAGCTCACTGAGATCTTCCTACCTCTGCCTCCTGGATGCTGGGATTAAAGGCAAGAGAAGTAGTGATTAAAAATGAGCTGTGACTGCTGAGTGGTGACTGCTGAGATCATTGGAACCTTCAATTCAGACATGCTGCCACAAGATGACAATGGTATTCCATTTACAGAGACTACACTTGGGGTGGGGATTTCCAGGGTAAACCAGGTAAAGAGTCTCCAAAAGAATGTGTTGGCAATTTAGGATTCCAGGATCTCCCCCCAACAAAACAAACAAACAAAGACAAAATGAGATTTTGGAAGCTATTACTCTTAGTACATCAGATGATTTTTATGAATAAAACCATTCTCATAAACCCTAGGGTCAATCTTTCCAGATGCTAAGCGTCCTTGCTTGGCCACTGTGTGAGGCAGTCCTGAGCTGTGTATCTCACGTGAGAAGGAGTGTTCCACATGCATTGCAGGTATCCTGTTCCCTGCGACTGAGTGATAGAGATAAACAATACAAAGTCCTTGTTTGTCTTTTCCATTCCCTTTTGCTCTCTGCTTCCTGTCTGATCAGAAATGGAGGGTAGGCTAAGAAGAGTCCAGACATCTCCTCAGAGAAAAGTCCCCCTAAATGGCCTCTGCTTTGGTTAATCAGGTCAAAAGAAAAAGACTGATTTTTCTCCCATTTGCTTGTTTTTCTGTGTCCTGTTAGCCTTTCCTGGAGCAAATTCTCAGCCAAATATTTTATTATTATTCAATAATTTTTATTCTAAATATTAGTAATAATGAATATGTCTGGGGAGCTCATTCTGTGTTAAGCTCTGCTATAAACACTACATGTAATACTTATTTACATATTTTTCCAAATAGAATGCTAGATGATAAATAAATGAGATGTACTGTGCATTCATCCAAGCACTTGACAAACACTAATTTATTTAGTTTTTATAATGATCTTATAATGTGAGTATTATGATATCTTATATGAAAACTGGTTCCAGAATGCTGAAGAAAACTGCCTGAGGTGACAGGCTTACAACTCAGCAGAATCAAACTTCAAGCCCATGTGACCTGCTCCATGGCGTAATCATAGTTGCTTCACTATGCTGTATTTAAAATGTCATTAAAACTTTAAAAGGCGCCAGCTTGCAAAGCGCTTCAAATATATAACCCATTGTGTTGTTTTCTTAAATGCACCAGCCAGTAAAGGCTCATTTTGGCTACAGGAGCAAGCCACCCCCAAACTGTCACGCTTTGAAAGACCTAAACAACTTCATATCTACATCACTCACATTTCTAAGGCTGGTGAGTGTCTCAGGTGCAAGTAATTATTATCCAAAGACTTAAGGCGGAGTAGCGCTTCCATGATCTGAAATATCATGGACAGGGAGGGAATCCTGCCACAAACAGGACTAACTCATTCCTGGAGGGTTTCTGCAGACAACAAGCATTGTTTCCCTTCTCCCTTCTAAAGTCGGGCTACTCCCCAGCTTCCAAGTTAGGAAAGGCAGCACTACCTCATACGTGGCAGGAGAGCATTCAAAATGTGTCCATCAACAGCAGTGACCTCCGCGGATGGTTCAGATTCCTTACACAGCCTGAACAACTCGGACACACTTTAAAATAAGGGGTACAACACCACTGCACAGTGCCACATACATAACACACTGCCATGATTTGGGCCGAAGAACTGTGGGCTTTAAAACAATATAACCTCCTACCAAAGCCCATATGGCACCCTACTACCCAGGAATTATGTTTGACCCCAAATCTAGTTAATGCCTGAATGCTCTTAAGACTGCCAATCCTGTCTCAGTGTAGAGCGCAGCATACAACCCTCACTGGAGAGTAGCCAGCCCCAACCCAGGCCTCCACCAAAGGTCACATTTGATCCAGTAGAGAGTAGATCCTGCATGTCCTTAAGCAATCCTACCTCAATGAGGAGGCTGTGCTTAACCCACCCATTGGGACACCAGCATAGACTTCAAAAGAAGCCAATGAAGAATTCATAAACCTTGATGAGATCACTGAAGCTAAGACACTAAGTGTGGCCTACATGACTGCAACCATAACCAGCATGTCCCACACAAGCAACATCTTAACACACAGCTATCCTTAGAGACCTTTCCCTGTGAAAGCATCTCTGTAAAATCGGAAAAGTTGGGGACAACCTGTGGGGACCACAGGGACATGAGGAACATGAAAACACAAAGGAACACGACACCACCAAAAAAGCATGTTCACTTTCCTACAATTGACTCCAAAGAAAGAAAATTGCTGTAAAAAGATTCCAAAATAATGGTCCCCCAAAATAATGGTCCCCCAAAAGAGACTCAGTGAGATCCAGCAAATACAGACAGACAGTGCATCAAGGTCCACAAAACAGTTCTGATCTGAAGAAAGATACAAAGAGGGAACTAGAGACCACTGACTTTCTCATTTTACAGGAGTGAAGACTCTAATTATCAGAGTCAAAAGAATATTCGAGAGCTCTGGTAGCAAAAAAGACCAGGCGAGGGAAAAGAGCTTTTGAATTTGAAGGTAGAGTTTTGAAATAAACTCGTTAGGGAAAAAGAAGGAAAGAGGAATGAAAAAGTAAACAAACCAAAGACATCAATCCAACAAATATCCAAAATGTGGATGTTCCCCAGGAGAAAAAAACACAGACAATTTAATGAGATCACAACTCAAATTTCCCCAAGTCTTGGGAAAGATCCAGACATAACATTAAAATACAGTGAATGAAAATTCCTGGGAAGGACTATGTGGGTAAAGGCTGATGGAATGATTAAAACTTCAATGAATGTGGAGAGACTGGAATGCTGCTGGTCCAGGTCTGTGTTATCATGTAACTCAGGAGATCATTAGCACACTGCATAGTCAATCTCTGTCCAGCTCTGTCCACAGGTAGCCCCCGTAAATAGCAAGTAAAGCTGAACCTAACACCTTGACAAATAGATTTTTAAAAACTTCTAAACTATATGAATTTACCAAAACCCTATTCTCCACCAATGGAAGAGCTAAGACTGCTCTCAGGGAGCATCTGAGGCTGGTAGTTGGGATACCTCTGCCGCTGTGGCTGCCCACTTAATGTTTTCACTAAGGATTTTTTTTAATGCCTTGATTTATAAATTCCTTTATTCTGTTACTAGAGATGCTCCATGAAACTGCTCCCATGTTGGAACATTGTACCTGGAGAAATCTGTATCCCCAGCCATGCTCACTCTAAATTGGTTCCAGAATAAACTGTTATTCAGCTGAAAGCTGTGCTTCTTACATCAAGAATACAAAGATGAAAATTTATAATCAATTTCAGAATTCTCCATTATTTGAATAGTGGAGATCACTTTAATGACACATGAATTCTTGTGTCTCTAGTAAGAAAATTAAAAATAAAAATTCAAAATAACAACAACCACAGCTACAACAAAATGATAAAGAATGTTAAAAGGCAGCTCTTGAAGTAACTTTCTTACTTTATAAGATTTTTATGTAAGCCGCATAACACATATAAAAGTTGAAAATAAGAGCTTATCACAAAAAAACAACCCAGCAAACCACAAACACAAACAATGAAGTAGGAAAATAACAAAATATCTACAAAACAATCAGAAAATGGCAACAGTACAGGAATAAGTGCTTCACAGAAGATTCCATCTGGCCACAGCAAAACACACACTCCTCAAGAACAAATGGAACATTCTCCAGGATAATTTACACAGCAGACCCCAAAACAAATACGAGTCACTTTAAATCTTTTCTAGTTTTTTTCCGGTCATGTGGTACCACACTAGAAATCATTTATGGGTGGCCCTTTGGAAACTTTAAGGAATATAGAAAAATTGAACAACATGGTCTCGTGTTGAAGGATTTTAATTTTTTTTAAAGAATTCTATATGCAACTGAAAATAGACACAACATACGAAAGATGAGGAAGAGAATGGGGGGGAAATCCCTAAAATACACTATCAAGCCAGCACCACCCTAGGAAAAGATTGACCACTGGGAGGGGACGAACCGTTCCAGTATGCTATTGCCCAATGGGGTGACAAGGTCAGCAAGAAGACATTGTGCCTTTCAAAATTCCTGAAAAAGAGGTTTCTAGGTGCTCTCTTCCACAAGGAGCTAATAGATTTAAGAGGTTGTAAGTATGCTCATTATCCCAATTTAATCATTAAACAATCTATGCATGTAAGTTAATATCACATTGTACCTCACAAGGGTGCATAGTTATTACATGTCAACAAATAAAATTTCAAACATATTTCAGTATTGGTTTTGGAAGCACTCTAAAAGATTATATAACAAGATGAAGAGCAATATAAAAGTGTTTTAGGATTCATATAAGTTGAAAAGATTTTAAATATATAGATTAAATTTCTTATATTGAGAAATTTAATCTGCTGCTGTTTTACATTGTTCAGTAGCTTCTTCTCCCCTTCCTTCTTCCATAATCACTCACCATGTGATATAACTGAGGAAAAGGTGGCCATAACATTGTTTTTTTTTTTTTTTTCAAAGAAAACCCCTTAATGATTACTGGAAAAATAAGAATTTAATTATTGTTTCTGTTTTTATTTCATTACTTGTATGTATATAATATTTAAAGAAACAATCAATAATTTAGTACCTATATGGAAGAAATAGGCTAGGAAGGATAATATAAGCTTGTCAAGCAGGCTATATTTAGCAATATATATGTATATACATTTATATATCTAACAAAAATTTTTAAAAGAGCTATGAACTTGAAAGAGAACAAGAAGGGGTATATGTGAGGTCTCAGAGAGGAAAAGGGAGGGAAGTAGTCATAGAACTGTATTATAACCTCAAAAATAAAAGAAAAAATGAAGTATGTGTGTGTGTGTGTGTGTGTGTGTGTGTGTGTGTGTGTGTGTGTGTGTTCGTGTTCCTTTAAGGGATATAATTTTTTGAGCTTTAATGTGCTTGGAGTTGTACAGCTACTACTTTTATCACTCCAAAAGGAAATCTCATGATCAATGATACTCATTTCCCATTCTCAACCATTAAGCTAAACTCTGTCTCTATGGATTTTCCCCCTCTGGACATTTAGCACAAGTGGAATCGTACATTACATGGCTTGCAGCGCCTGGCTCCTCTCTCCTCGTCTATGTGGTAGCTTTTATTAGTAACTCACTCTTTTATTTCCAAGCAGCACTCCACTGTACATTCTTCTTGATTCATTAGTTGACCAACATTTAAATTACTGACAATGTGGGACCTAGCATGAATACTGACACTATGCGCATTCACATGCAGGAGAGTTGTACCATGTGAAAACTGGGTGTCTTCGTTTTCTTCTACATATCTACATATGCTTCAGTCTGTCACATCTCAGTAAGTAACAGTCACCTCACTTCTCAGAAGTGAAACTTGGTTTTCTTCTTCATCATAATTTCTTCATCCAGCCTGTCACCAGACCTAATCAGTTATGCCTCCGAATTGAATCTCATTTCCACTAGCCCCTGCCGTCCCCACTGTTGACACATGGTTGGACTACCAGCACCCTACCCCAGCCTCCTGCCACAGCCTGCCTTCTGCTTTCCTGCTTCCTCTTTCCCTCCTCCATAAGACTCTTCAGCCACTGGAACCTTTTCAAGATAAACTACTTTGCCCTACTTAAAAAGCTTCCAGGGACTCCCTATTCTTAGAGGAAATAAAGGTTAAATGTCTTAACATGACCTATTTCCAACCTCATTTCTCATTGCTCAGTTTCCCAGATGCTCCCCTTCCTTCTGTCCTTCATCCACATGGGAGGCATCATTCTTGTGCTCCCCACCCTTGCATATCCACCTGTGTCTTGTGTTATCCCTGATGGAGCAGCAGAAGGCAATGAGACCAACATCCAGTCAATGTGCAGAGAACAAGAGACTATGAAGGGCTTGGTTCTAGATGGAACATCTATATAATATTCCTTTCCCTCAGTCTTGAGAATCATTGCAGAAGATAAGGTAGAAAGATTGTTAAGAACAAGAGGGAGTGGATATCTGTCTCCAAACCATATTTTCTGGACATGATAGCACAGTTGCATGCATGAATTCTTAATGGCTACGACTGTATGCACAAGACTTGAACAAAATCAAGCCACATACATACAGCTACACCACCTAATGTCATGATAGGTCTAAGAAGAAGGGAGGGCATCCACTGAATTTGTCAAGATGATGATATCTAGTGAAGGAGAAGGAGGAGGAGGAGGAGGAGGAGGAGGAGGAGGAGGAGGAGGAGGAAGAAGAGTAGCAGATGGAGGAAGGAGAAGAGGAGAGAGAGAATGGAGAGGAGAAAGAGGAAAATAAGGACTCTCATCCCAAGAGTGAAAAAATGAAAAACAAAAACCAGCCACTTGATGTAAAAGACCACAGGTCCCCAAATTCTGCCAGTGATGGTGTGAACTTGGTAGTGAGTGAGACTGTGAGATTGCCAGCAATGCTACGAACTTGGTAGTGAGCAAGATTGTGAGGCTGCAGCCCCAGCAGATACCCTAATGCAGAGTACAGAGTATATAACAACATAGTTCCCAGAATCTTGACCTGATAGAAACTGAGATAATAAGAGGGTGCTATTTTTACACTGCTAAGTGATACTGGTTACACAATAATTAACAAATTTAGTACACACACACACACACACACACACACACACACACACACACACACACGCTCCATCTCTAATCCAGTAATTTTAAAACGTTATCTCATATCCATGCAAGTGTCTCCACCTCTGCTGGCACCGGCCACCAAAGGACATTGCATTCTGACTCCCTACACTCTCTGCCTGAACTTGAACTCTACACATTTTGCTTAGCACAAGAAACGGGGTGCCATGGTGTTCCAAAGCAAGTAGCCTCCCTCTGCACTTTACTCTCCAAACAGCCCTATTGTTCTGCACATGCTCAGTCTTGACTGCTTTTGCTCTTTCAGGGAGTCCACATTTCTGTTCTCGTCTGACATAAATCTTTATTTTTGCAGGGTTGTTGTGATTTATTCCTTTTTAAAGATGTCATCTTTTTCTATCATTTCTAGGCATGAGGAAAAGGAGTAGGAAGTAGGTGCCTGTATTTAGCCTGACAGTTTGATACAATATCCTTTCCAAAGCAATTTTCAAAATATTATGCTGCCTCCCCCAAAATCCATTTATAGACATTTTTCCTGAAACTGAAGTCTGGCAGGGACTTTTTATAATAGTTCTTGTAAGTACTATGCACCACTATAAATTACATTTATGAAGAACAGATGATGGCATTTCCAAACATTCATACTATAAGGCAGTACAAACCTGTATATTGAGGCTTTGTCCTCCTTGAAGTCAAGCATTAAGCTGTGTGAGTAAATGATGCCATTTTAAACTAGAAACAACATCTCAGGAACCATTCCCCCCTCCCCCAAGAGATTTAGAGAGACAAAGCTGTGCAGAGAAGGAAAATAAGAGACACCAGTCACTAAGAAGGATCGTGGTCATTCTGGAAGGCTTCCTGAACTAGGGCACAAGTGAGCTGATTCATAAAGGTGAAGAGAAGGGAGCCAAGAGAAGTGACCAAAGGAATACCAACAGATCAGGAGAGCCACAAAGAAAAAGATCTAGGAAAAAGCATCCAATGTGTGGCCTTAGAGATGCTGATATTATATAGCCCAGAATACAGTAGATTCCAATAAGTATTTTGATATATTAGCAGATCAACTAACAAAATCAGTGTAAATTCAGTGTTGTAGATGTTTTAATAACAGCCAAACATAAAATTCAGACATGTACTCTTGGACAGGACTCTGCTGCCCTCTGTAGGTCATCACCATCACCTGCGTGCTCAGAGCTGTCAACCAGGCACCAGACAGCTAGTCTCCTTGGTAAATGAATGGGAGCATGCTTGAGTCTTTGAAGCTGGGCAGTATCTCCACAGAGAATGTATAGACAGAGGCCATTGGGAGCCACAGAAAATGTACCTAAAATAATGAAACCATTTTATTAAATATTTCAGATTCAATCCAGCTATGTTTCTTGTGAGAGAAGACTGTCCCAGAACAATTATCCTGATGCTGTCTCTTGCTGAGCCTGCTGTCTTTGCTGTACTTTTGCTTGGTTTTATCAGTGGAGAACATGGCATGGAGTTCAGGGAGGAACCTAGGGACATGTGTTGGCTCAGTTAAGTCCAAGAATGCATTTCTCCAGTTTCTCAAGCAAAGAAACTGAGTGTTGTTTGTTAGATGTCATCATCGTTGTTGTTATTGCTGCTGCTGCTTCTGTTATTTTAGAAATAGGTTATCAAGGATCCAAAATATCAGGAAACAGCAGGAACTAGCCTGAAGGTGGTTGTTATGAAATCCAATGCACTCTTTCATGTCCAAATCAGCAGATCACTGTACATAGACGTTACACCCAAAACGTTCAGTAATTTTCCTCTTCCAGCTTTGTTCTCTCTCTCTCTCTCTCTCTCTCTCTCTCTCTCTCTCTCTCTCTCTCTCTCCCTCCCTCCCTCCCTCCCTCCCTCCCTCCCTCCCTCCTTCCCTCCCTCCCTCACTGAAGTTTGGGGGAATTAGAAAAAATTTGTAGCAAACTCAAAAAATAGTATTGAACAAGTAAACATTGTACCTGGATAATTGTTTTTAAAATCGCTACTGAAGTTCCAGTCTCACTCCAAAGAAGAATATTTATTAACTGTATATTCTTAGTGAACATTTGTTCAGAATCCTTTATGGGTAAAGCATGTCCCTTATCACTACTCCAAGTGCACAATTAAAAGACACAGTCTTTCAGATACAGGAATGTGGTGAGGTAGGAAGAAGAGGGAAATGGATATGAATCCTGTTCATACCAAGAACACAAAGTGTCATTGGGAAGAAACAGCACAGTTCCGAGTGCAGAGTGGGGTGGTAGGGAGTCAGGTTAGAGACTTGATATTCACTGAAGCCATTTCGAGATACTCTGAGGAAGGGACAAGATGGCAAACATAGGGAAACACAAAGCAAAATCTCACTTCTGCAAGGCAGAGAGAAGGCACAAACAGTGGCAATGGTGATAAGCTGGCAAGTGTTATTTTTACAACGCCATTAGTGGTTGATAAGCAAGCCCACAGAGAAACAAGTTATCAGCATTAACTAGAGAACCAAACTATCTTCCCAGATTGGCCCAAATGGACTTGTCAATCATAGAACCACGCTTAATTTTAGCTTGCTGTAGGCAAGTTGCCTATGTGTTCCAGATCTAGACTATTTTACCATTTTAGAGTACATGCACTTGGTAAAGATGGAGAGTGGAGGTTGTTTGAAAGCTTGAGGCTTTGTTAAGAAGCTATGGGATTCAGACTACTTCCTGAAGCAAGGAAAGAAACTCTCACTTCTCAATAGTCCGGTGGTGGGGAGAATGGAAAGAAGTGAAAACGCTGTACCTGTGGTCATTAGTCAAGATCAGAACCTCCTCGAGGCTCCAATTAACATAAACTATAGTTTTCCTTCAGACCGGTAATGCCTGCTATTGTATGTCAAACAGTAGTTCAGCTATAGAGTCAGAAAAGACTGACCTGATTGACAGATCAATAATCCTATACCTACTGCAATAACAATAAAAAACAAAAGGGTTTTTGTTGTTGTTGTTTTTTGAGACAGGGTTTCTCTGTGTAGCTTTGAGCCTTTCCTGGATCTCGCTCTGTAGACCAGGCTGGCCTCAAACTCACAGAGATCCACCTGGCTCTGCCTCCCGAGTGCTGGCATTAAAGGTGTGCGACACTACCGCCTGGCTAAAAGGTATTGTTTATTGAGCACTTAATACTAAACAGATCAGAGAGACCCAACCCTCTCTAAGGCCATTTGGCTGGGAATTAAGTACTGTTAAGAACGTGAACTGGCATGGAGCCTACATGGGACTGGACTAGGCCCTCTGCATAGTGAGACAGTGTGTAGCTTGATCTGCTTAAGGGGCCCCCTGGCAGTAGAATCAAGATCCATCCGTGGTGCATGAGCTGGCTTTTTGGAGCCTATTACTGATGGTGGGACACCTTGCACAGCCTTGAGGCAGGGGGAGAGGCTTGGACCTGCCTCTGCTAAATGTACCAGGCTCTGGTGACTCCCCCTGGGAGGCCTTACCTTCTTGTAGGAGGGAATTGGGGGTGGGTTGGGGGAGGGAGGCTGGAGGGTCAAGAGGAGGGAAGAAGGGGATCTTTGATTAGTATGTAAAATGGATAAAAAAAATTCTTAATTAAAAAATAAAGAACATGAGCTCTGGTGATGAAGAACTTGCCTTGGAAACCTAAGGACTGGAGTTCAATACCCAAAACCCATGTACAAATTCTTGCATAGTAATGCAATCTCAGTGCTGAGGAGATAGAGATGGGAGGATCCAAGGGCAGACTGGCTAGCCAGTCTAGCCAAATATCTAAGGTCTAGGCTAAGAAGAGAACCTGTCTCAAAAGAGGTAGATGACATTCCTAAGGATGATGCCTGAAGTTGTCTTCAGGCTTCTGCGTGCAGGCACACACGCGCGCACGCGCACACACACACACACACACACACACACACACACACACACACACCTATATGTATATGCATTAAAAAGTTTTAACCTCATATTAGGGCTTTATTTCTGGCACTGTTCATTCTCTCCGTCTTTAAGTGGCTAAGGCTGTGTGGAAGCTTTGGGACTCTTTAATTGACAGTTGATGGCCTCTTCAACTGACTGTAACCAAAGCTGTCTTAGACAGTAGCCACTTGAGGAGTTGCAGAG
Organism: Onychomys torridus; assembly: GCF_903995425.1. Classification (NCBI taxonomy): domain Eukaryota; kingdom Metazoa; phylum Chordata; class Mammalia; order Rodentia; family Cricetidae; genus Onychomys; species Onychomys torridus. The sequence goes on from NC_050454.1 coordinate 66,570,532, forward strand.
AGTCACTGGGAATGATCAGTTCTGGCTGCCAAGGAGTCACCTAGTGTGGTTAGGAGCTGAGACTCTCAACACGCAAAGCTTAGGAACTATCCAAGTAACCACTGGCAAAGTCCAGAGCAATAAGCCTCTCACTTTGAGAGCATAGAGCCATAAGTCTCTGGCTTTGAATGCTTAGGACTAGGAATGTCTGCTTCCCACAGCTTTAAACTATCAGTCTTTAAACCTGGAGCTAGGCATCTATAAGCATGGAACTATAAGTCTGTGGATTTGAAAATCCAGCCACTCAGCTTTAGCATTTAACAGCACAGTGTTACCAATACTACAGAAGCTAACCTTACTTGTTCTTGATTTCCATTCAAATGGAGCAAAGGAACCCATCTAGGACACATACATGGCATCTCTTTAAGGACTCTGGGTACATTCTTTGTTTTGATCTTGGGGAACTCGTTTTTGAGGTGCCTACTGTTCATAATGCATTATGGCTGAGGAGACTGAGGTGGAGTAACTCATAGACACAAAACCCTTACTTGGAGAGGAAAAAGCAGAACACAGGCAGCCTGAATGACAGTAATATTAGAATAGACAAGTCTGCCAATATCAATGAAGTGAGGCTTGGGTCAGTCACATGAGCTAGTAACTACTTTGTTGTTATAATTTATTTTGTTATTGTTTGGTTTTGCAGTAAACGATGCTTCATGATGAAGACAGCAGTGACTGGTGAATCCCTAGGCTGGATCTTGGATAAAAAAAAAAATCAAGGACATAATGGTAGCTGAGATGTTGACCTCCATCAAAAAAAACAATTAAAGTGGTAAATTATGCTATCAGGGGCAAATGAATTGTCTGTCAGGCAAGCATACAGGCCAGAGGAAGCTAGAATTCTTCTGTTGTGTAACTTCAACGGTAGATGTAGTTGTGTAACATTGTGAATTACTCTCTTGTCCATATCCAAAAGGCAAAATAACTTAACTCTTGCTGAGGGCAATTTTCAAATCTAACACAATTACAAATGCATTTACATTTTGATTTAGAGGTTTCCAGCTAAATGTATCTACCAAAGATGTGATGGCAGAAATTGCAGCAGCCAAATGCACAAAGCTCTCAGCTACATTGCTATGTGTGAAGGTGAAAATTCAAACAGCCTACATACTCAGCAGTAAGAGACTGGCTGAATAAACTATGGTACTCCACATACAGCCAACAACTAAATTGAATAAAGGAAGCTCTCTGTGTAATAACAGGGAGTTGCAACCAGAATTTTCTCGATGAAAAGGCCTGTACTGAGTGATTGCATTTCACTACATTTTGAGTTTGAAATGAAAATGGTAATTCATATTTTTCTACAGTTTTTAAAAGGAAACAAGAGAGTGACAAATCAAAACCCAGTGGTGAGGGTTGAGAACATGGGAAAGAATGTGTCTCTCTCATTTTCAGTATTTATTTTGGAATCATATAATTCTTTTTTAAATAAAAATATCAATCTAAAAATATAAACCCCTTGTCTGTAGAACAGTGATTAGGAGGAGGAGGCTGAGGAGATAAGCATGAGTAACTAAATTGGAATCTCCAGCATCCACAAAGAAGCTGGGCGTGCCTGGGTCCTAGCATTGAGGGAATGGAGACACTTGGAATCTGGAGAGCTTACCAGCCCAGTTTGATCGGAAACAGCAAGTTTTTGGCTCAGTTGGAAACCCTGTTTCAAAGGAGGACTACAGTAACACACTGTTTTCCATACATGACAAGCCACATGAACTCACAGCTACTGTGGTTGGGGTCAGGCATCCAGCACAGATGGAGACAGAGCTTATAAAGTTCCACCCCTAACAGAGAGCTATTGACATTTGATGGCTCCTGGAGGACTGAGAGTCTCTTTTCTTCAGGGATGTCTCCCTGGTAGATTGCCCATGCTTCAGTGGATAGCCCTACTCCTGTACCCATACTGGAAGCCCTAATGAGGCTCAATTGTGTTTCAGACAAGAGGGCATGAAATTGGGAGAGAGACTGGAGTCTAAGAGGACTCAGAATAGGGAAGCAGGGACACACTGTATGCATGTATGAAATTCTCATTGAATAAATAAGCAACATATTTAAATGGATAAAGGGATAAAGCAGGCTGTGTGTGTGTGTGTGTGTGTGTGTGTGTGTATGTGTGTGAGAGAGAGACAGAGACAGAGACAGACAGAGACAGAGAGAGAGAAAGTTTGTGTGTTTGGAGCTGAGACCCAAACTCAGGCTCCTGAATTTACTAGGCAAGTGCTCTACCATTGAGTGTTATCAGAACTACAGACATCTAATGCTGAGAGACAGAGAATCAGCCCCTTCTGAGGATGAGCCTGCCAACTGGTCGTCCAATAAAAGTGCTCAGCCCTGAAATCATACCAGCCTCACTAAACAGATTCAGCAGGCATATATATATAAAATGATCAAAAAGAGGCCATCAGCTTGAGAGGGAGGGAAGGAGGGAAAGGAGAAGGGCGGGAGGGAAGGAGGGGGAGAGGGAGAGAGGGATGTGTGAGTGGTTGGGAGGACAGGGAAGGCGTAGTGATGCAATTACATATTAATTAAATTTTTATAATAAAAATATGAATAAAGTAGATAGTTGTAGAAGATGCCTGGTATCTTCTTGTGAAGTCCACATGCTCATACATGTCCAGGTATACCAGCACACACCCACACACACACAAAATTTAAGTAAAAATGAACCATCAATGTTGGGCAGTTTGCCAGGAGAAAGATGAATAAAAAGGAAACCAGATTATTTGATCAGTATGTAAATAAAAATGCCACTCTAAACCCCACTAATTATATATATGTGTATATATCCGCATATAGTGTATATATAATAAATAATTATTTATATATTTAATTATATGTTTATTGTGTTATATATGGATATAAATAATGTCATATATTGTGTATTATAATATAATATAAATTATATATAAAAACATAGTTATTTAAAACATGATAAAACAAAGATAAATTATTTGAAAACCATATGGAATAAATGAATGTAGCTGCAGGCCTGATGGTGTTAACTCAGAGGATACTTTGAGTAACCCTAAAACATGAGATTTTGACTCTGCCCCTATAGACTCAGTACCCTAAAATGAAATGTAAAGGAAACTATTCAGTAACTGCTCATAACAATATTGCTTTTGCTACTTTGAAGTTATCATAGGCTATGTTATTATACAAGAGAGTGCAAATTAAAACTAAAACCTTCAGCTTAAGGATGATTAAAAAACTATAGGAGTTCAAACAGATTATATAAAACCTCTTAAATTTGATTTATAAATATCAAGAGACAATCATTGCTTTTTTTCCCTTTCAAAAGAACTAAGATTTCCTAGTTTTGCCTATTAAACACCTCAGCCATGACAGAGCAGAAGCAGTGAACTGTGTCGCACCCCAAGTCGCAGCCTCTTAATGTTGTTTTGTATGAAAAGGAAAATTTTGTTTGGGGAACTGAGGGGCTGGATGAGTCCAGTTCTGGAGCAAGGTGAGCACAAACAAGCCACGGAGACCTTACACAAAAGCAGACCATCTGTCTAATCACAGTGATGCCACCAGCATGACTTTGGACTTGACCTGACTGGAGCGATGGGGGATAAAAAAAAATGACAGACACAATTAATGCAAAGCAGGGATCAGGGGAGCCACGCACTCTGAGAGGCACCAGCAGTAGCCTAGAAAATCAACGGGTTTATGACGTACAGCATGAACAGGGGGCAGGTTACCTGATCTGGGTTAGGATTCTTGGTAGGGAAGCTGTCTTGGGCAGCAGTCACCACGGAGCAGGAAGCTGCTCTACTTTCTGCAGGGTGCTGGTTTGAGGTAAGTGTCAACTGTTTGTCAACATCTGGTCCAGGGGAAGGCCCTGCCTTTCCCCTGAGTCTGAAGCATTGGTATTCTCGACATAGCTATGCTCAAGTCCATCATACATATTCACTCAGGACTTCATCCATCGCCCACACCACAGCTCAAAGAGATAGATGGCTGCCTCAAGCATTCTCACTAGGCAACCTTTGGACAATACAAACACAAAAAGAAAGATGAGAAAAACGAGTTGAAAAAAATCAAAGGTGATTAATTCATTTTCACAAATTTCAAATGACATGTGAATCAATTTCCAGGTGACCAGGGCACCAAATCAGTTCTCTAGTAGTTGAAAAGGCATTTATCTCCTTTATATGAACTCAATTTAAGACATCACCAATAATTCATGAGTGAAAGTTAATGATCTTCATAGAACAATTTTAGCTAATTAATACACAAAGAATGACAGGGAAAATCTACTAAAACTATACTGCAGCAATGCTCCCCAAAAGATGTTAAGACAATTAGGCAAAGGTTGATGGTGCACTATCCAGAGAAGCCAAGAATTCCTCCAACATTGATGAGGCTTTTGCCTGTGATTGGAGACTTGGTGGCCACCCAAGGACTGGGATCAGACAGAACTTGAATTTGACAACATTTCTAGAAGTCAGTCAGCCTGTGCCTTCAGATGCTAGAGTGACATTCAGTACACAGAGTTACCTACTAGCTAGTGAGGGGAGGGGAAGAGGGGGAGGACAATAAGGAAGGAGGAAGCAAAGAGAGGTGAGGAAAGAAAAGAATAAGAGATTTTTAAAACAGCTGGAAACTTACCAAGTCCCTACATTGAGGTTTCTTCATATGCTATTTGGGGGCCTGGAACTGGCCTAGCTGGAGTCAACTATCACCCACGTTTGTTCTTTACTACTCGCTTTTGTGGGTGACCATTGGTCAGTCCTTCCCAAAGCTAACCTCCTGCATTACACTGGCACTTGGGTCTATGCAGGGGAGTTGTATGGAAACATCTGATACATGGATTCAATGCTTTATGTTTGTTTTAAAATATATAAGAAATGAAAAGTGAGGGCTTCTGGAGCTGGAGTAACAGGGCATTAGGAGCTGTGCAATGTTGAGTACTTGGCTCCCCTATGAAAGAATTGCACATTCTTAACCACTGAGCCATCTTTCCATCTTCAAGGGTTCTTAATAAAATGCTAAGTAAGCAGTGTTGTTGCTTTTATTAAAATCTATTATAAGAAATTTTAAACTTACACGAAACCAGAGAAGCCAATAATAAAATACTTTTGTCCCTCACAACCTTAGTATTTATCAACATTTCCGTCTTACCTGTCTTCCCTCACTGTATTCTTGGGTACAAACCTATGCTTAGACATACACATATACACCTAATTAAATAAAAATAAAATATTTTCATAAAAATGAATCCTTGATTTCTTTGATTCTATATCTTTCTTCTCCTTGCCATCCATATTTTGACTTCCCATGTGTTTGTTACCTCTTGTATCATTAAAATAATAGAGGAAATTTTTCCTACTTTGATACTTTATGCTATATGCATAATTTGAATCTGGCTATAATAAGGATTTTTGATTATTTTATAAAAATATTTAAATTGGAGAATGGGCTCTGTGCCTTGGATGGGCAGTACAATGGAATTGACCCTGTAGACGGGGGCACTGGTGAGCCAGCCCTAAAAGCATGAGAGGAGCATGGCTGGTACCACCTCCCTTGTCTGTGATATGGTGGTGAGGGCAAGGGAAAGATGCCTCCCCCCAATCCCCCACCCCTACCGCCTCCAACGGGCAAGGGAGCTAACCCTCCTCTTTACCAGCTCCAACACTTGGGAATATAGGCGCTGCACCTCCTCTGGGCAGCACACCAGAGCTGACCCTGTTGACAATAGCAAAGGTGAGCAGCCCAGAATACAATCATGAAATCTCTGGCCCTGCCCCTCATCTGCCATATGGCAGCATGGGTTGGGAAGAGATGACCTCTCCTCTGCCCCTCAACATCTGAGGCAGCTAGGAGAGCTTGCCCTGAAGTCATAAGGGCAGGAGAGCTGCCCCTGCCCCCCACTAGCTCCAGCACTCAGAAGAGTCTGTCCTGTGCCTCTCCTGGGCAGCACAATAGAGCCAACCCTGTTGGCCAAGGTGTGGGTGAGCCAGCCCAAGAGCTGTGAGCATGGGAGAGCTGTCCTCACTACTGTCTATCATGGGCAGTGTGAGCTCAGGAAAGATGCCACTCATTACCCTTCACCCCTCACCACCTGAGACAGACAAGAAAACTGACCCTCCCTCTTACCAGCTGTAGCACTCAGGAAAGTGGGCCCTTCTTCTCTCCTGGGCAGCACAGTAGAGCTGACCCTGGTGACAGAAGTATAGGTGAGCTGGCCCTGAGGATGTATGAGTGGGATAGCTGGCCACACCTCCTTCATCTGGCATGTGGTGGTGAGGGCAAGGAAAAGATGCCCTCCCTGCCTTGCTTCTGCTTCCTGTGCTGGGTGAGGGAGCTTATCTTTCCCCTTACCAGCTGAAGGACTCTGGAAAGTGAACCCTGCACCTCATATGGGCAACCCAGTGTAGCTGACCCTGTTGAAGGAGACAGAGGTGAGCCGACCTGAGACCATGAGCATGGGAAATCTGGTCCTGCCCCTCATCTGCCATATGGTCCCCACCCCTCACAGGGAAAGCTGATCCTGAGGTAGTAAGAGCAGGAGAGCTGTCCCTGCCCCTTACCAGCTGTAGCACTCAGGAGAGTGTCCCCTACACCTTGCCTGGGCCACGCAGTAGAGCTGGCCCTGAAGATGTAGTTGTGGGAGAGCCAACCCTGAGGTTGTGAAAGCAGGAAAACTGGCCCTGCCCCTTGCTCTGTGCTGCAAGGAATGAGCTAGCCAAGGCAATGCTGGAGAGCTCACACCCTGGTGGTGAAGAGAGGAAGAGCTGGCAGGCTGACCAACCCTGCAACTATCCAGGCCCAGAACCAGGGTTATGGGTTGACCCTGCCCAACATCCACCTCACCTATGATCTGCTGGAGTACATGAAGGGGACAGTCCTCCAGACCCAAAGCTGCAGGATCTCCATGACACAGGACAACAACAGGATACACAAGAGGAGTCCCAGCGAGGGCCCAGCATCAATACTGTAGCAGAAACGAGAGGCCTCAGACCAGACCAATGCCTCTACAAAGAACATTTGCACATAAAGATGTATGGATAAAGGGGTTTGCTGCGCCATTCACTGTGTCACACCACAGCTTCCATGAGGAGATTTTTCCTGATTTTTCTTTTCTGCCTTGTTTTTCTCTTAAATTTTATTTTTATTGGGGGGCTAGGTCGCAAGAACAGAGTGTAAATTCAAAGGGACAGGAAATGGTGCATGGCGTAAAAGACACAAAGAACAAATCCAAAGAAAGCTTAAAACTTAGAATTCAGAAAAACAATATTCTAACTAAGACAAATATAAATTAGATATTAAAGTTTTAAAAGTTAATTTAAAGAGCTATACACTTATGGCTTAGAGAAGAAAATGCCCAAACATCACTAAAAGAAAATTATAATATTAGATATTAGATTTAAAAAAGATGAAGTCATAAGCAAGTTTAACACATCCATACCTTCTCCTTGAAAGACTAAGATAAAGAAGAAGTTTCAGGACATAAGAGAGAACAATTAAACCATTGTTCCCAAGAGTAAACTGATCTATGTAGACTGAGAAACTCAAATCAGTAGCTTCCTGCTAAATAAAAGGATATATTCCTTTAACCTGTTTTCACTACCAAGAATGGGGAAGGAATCTCATGAGAAGTTTTTTAATGTTTAGCAGCGTTCATTTCTATTTGCAACACCCTTATTTGCATATCTGTGAATGTAAGTTAATCTGATGAACAGTTCTTCTGACTTATTCTAGTCTTTAACTTGTAAGGCTCATCTTACGTATTTTTAGGTCTGTTAGTAAAACACTTACTTGCCATTTAAATGTAAAGACCTGAGGGTCCACAGCACCCACATAAAAAGGCTGGCATGGTGGCACATGCCTGCCGCCAGCACTGGGGAGTCAGAGACTGGAAGATCCCTCAAGCTTGTTGGTTAACTAGTGTTGCTGAATCAATCATGTCTGGGCTTCAGAAAACACCCCATCTCTAACAATCAGGTGGAAAGCCGTGGAGGAAGGCAGCCAGCATTGACCTCTCTCCGGTTTCTATGTGTATATACACACATGCATGTGTACCTGCACCACACATGCACAAGCACATGTATATGCATGTAACACTTACACATACACGTACCTAAAGCAAGAAATCCACAGAGTTTGCTTAAAGGGCAAAGGGATTTATTAAGAAAGGAAAACTCACAAGACAGAACAAAGGAATTGTTGATAGGTCCTGGAAAGATGAGGCACAGTCCCACGCTGTTCTTCCACCTGAGACTGTCCCAGTATCCAAGTTCCACAAGGGAGAGAAGCGAATGTGTCTCAGGTCTTAAGGGTAGCCCTGAGCCATGCCCCAGGGGCAGGTACTTCAAGGTCATAGGTATGTAGGACAGTTACCTGCTACAGCTCTAGGGTCGGTGCTTCAAGGTCATAGACAGAACAGCTATCCACTACACATACCACACAGTTCAGTGGGCATAGCAGTGTGACATTGTGCAATGTAACATTTCAATAAACAGCAACAGTTTCATTTTCCAATAATTCCCAGAACCAGTCTTTCATCTGTTATCTCAATGGGAAAGCTGATTAAGCTTATAGATTTTCCATACACTCTTTAGTCATTCGTTCACTTTCTAAATGTTGGTCTAGAAAATGCAGGGGTTTGTGCTTTAACTTTCTGTCAGCAAGATATGGAGCTTGTAAAATATTTTCCATGTAAATGCTCCAATTGGAAAGGGATGCTACTAAATGAACCATCACAACTGTTCAAACAGGAACCCAAAATGTGTGATCTTTAAATAACTGTGCAAGAAAAGCAAGTAAATGAAACTTTCTATTTGTTTAACTTTTGGTGAAGAAATATCAAATATAGATTCACAAAATGATTAGAAATCATTTTTCTTCCAGTATCAGAATAGCTAGTAATTATTTTCCATCTCGTCCTCATGATTGTTCTGCAATTTTTCCAATGAACCTTTGTAAAGCGTGGCATCTCTATTTTATTTCCCTGTTTGTTCTCTCTCATTGGTCTCTTATCACTATTGAAGTCTGAACTTCTCATCAGCAGGTAAAAACTTCAGCAATCTGACCCAGGAAATGTTCCTGAGCACAGCACCCCACCTTCTTCTGTTCTGTGCTCCAGATAACTGAGATCACTACCATGTCCTACTTTTACACTGTCATCTCCTACTCTATATTCTACTGACCCCACTTAACAAAATGTCCCATCCTCTCACACCATCTCTGAATTGGAGATTGGGATAAATATTGTCACTCTCAAGACAGTAACTCGAAGCCATTGGAAGAAATTTGCCTACCTCTGAATTCTAACCATGGCTCTTTGAACCAATACTCTAACAAAGGTACACTTCATGCCTTTTCTGGCCCTAATTATATCATAAGCTCTTTAAAGTGATGGTTGGAGACATTTTCCTTTGACTTCCCTAGCTGTGGGTTTGCCAACTTCCAACAAAATGTTAAGCAACTGGAAGGAAACAGACCACATCTTCAGAAGACAAAACCATCTACCTCTCAATTAATTAATGATGGCTGCTTCGATGAACTGGCTGAAGGATGGGGTCAAGCTTTAAAAAACTGACAAAAAATTATCAGGGACATTCCCTGAGAAGATCTATAACAGGATGTGTTATAGAAGAAAGCACCAGAGGGAAGCTGAAGTAGCCACTGCTACTACAGAGGGGAGCAAGGAGACACTGGATGGAGAAAAGGGCAAGAAGTGGCCAGGGAGAGTGGAAAGGCTGCCAACATGTCAGATTTCCACATGAGTGCAGAGAGGGTCCAGAGGCCCTACTCTTGAAGGAGATCTATTGACATTGAGAACCCTCATCTTTGGGGACATGGCAAGTGGTAGGATGCCCTTGCTCTAGTAGATAGTCTCACATCTATACACAATATTGATTGGACTTAAGGGGGTTGTTGTCAAAAAATGGAGAACATGAACTTGGGAGGGTAATGGGGTGAAGGGCATTAATAAGAGTTAGAGAGGGGAGTGCCTGGGTTATAGTCAGAGAGGCAACTACGCCTGGGTCCCACCGCTGGACACAGGCCACCCTGGGAGGACCTGACCAACTTGGCCCCAGTTTCCTACCAATAGGTGGGCTCTGCGGGAAGGTTCCCCTTTTCCAAGACTGCAGTCAGACACTGCAGTCTCCACACCCTGCCCCCACACCCATTTGCCCAAGACCCCAGCTACTTCCTGAAACTCAGAGACCAGCCCCCAGCTACATCTGCCCCAGAACTCCCATCTGGACCAGAGACCCCAGCCACAACCTGAGACTCAGAGACCAGCCCCAAGCTTCCATCCTGCCCTGGATGGGCAGACATCAAGGCAGAAGTACATACAACAAAATCAAGAGCAATACAGCATCACCACAACCTAGCCCTTCTCCAACAGTTAGACCTGAATAACACGGAATGCAAGAAGAAGAAAACAACCTTTTAAGTAACATCATGAAGAGGCTAGAGCCTTATATAGAAGAAATCAAAAATAAAGTAGAGGAACAGACAAACAAAAAATGGGGGAAATGCTATAAAAACTAGAGGAAAGGATAACTAAAGCAGAAGAAAACAATAAATCCTTGAATGAAAAAGCAAGGGAGACAATCCAAGATCTGAAGAGGGAAATAGAAAAAATGAAGAAGACACTAGCAGAAGGAATGTTGGAAATAGAAAATCTGAGTAAACAAACAGGAACTTCAGAGGCAAGTATAACCAAGAGAATGCAAGAGATGGAAGAGAGGATCTCTGGTGTTGAAGATACAGTAGAAGAAATAGATTCATCAGTCAAAGAAAACACTAAAACCAACAAAGTCATGACCCAAAATGTCCAAAAAATTTGGGATACCATGAAAATACCAAACCTATGAATAATAGGGATAGAGGAAGGAGAAGAATACCAACTCAAACTCACAGAAAATATATTTAACAAGATCATAGAAGAAAACTTTCCCAACTTAAGGAAGGAAATGCCTATGAAGATACAAGAAGCCTATAGAACACCAAACAGACTAGACCCCCCAAAAAAGTACCCTTGCCACATAATAATTAAACAACTAAACATACAGAATAAAGAAATAATATTAAGGGCAGCAAAGGAAAAAGGCCAAGTGACTTATAAAGGAAAACCCATCAGAATAACACCCGATTTCTCAATGGAGACGTTGAAAGCCAGAAGGACCTGGACAGATATAATGCAGAGACACTAAGAGACCATGGATGCCAGCCTAGACTAATATACCCAGCAAAACTTTCAATCACCATAGATGGAGTGAACAAGACCTTCCAAGACAAACCAGATTTAAACAATACTTATCCACAAATGCAGACCTACAGAAAACACTAGAAGGAAAATTCCAACCTAAGGAAGGCAGATACACCCATGAAAACACAGGCAATAGATAACACCACAGCAGTAAACACCAAAGAAGAGAAGTACACACACACACTACCACCAAACAATAAAACTAACAACAGGCACGAACAATCACTAGTCATTAATATCCCTTAATATCAATGGACTTAATTCACCTATAAAAAGACACAGACTAACAGAATGGATAAGAAAACAGGACCCATTTTTCTGCTGTATACAAGAAACACACCTCAAATTCAAAGACAGACACCTCCAAAGAATAAAAAGCTGGGAAAAGACTTTCCAATCAAATGGTCTTAAGAAGCAAGCTGGTGTAGCCATCCTAATATCCAGCAAAATAGACTTCAAACTAAAATCAATCAAAAGAGATGATGAAGGACATTACATACTCATCGCAGGAAAGATCCACCAAGATAAAGTCTCAATTCTGAACATTTATGCCCAAAACACAAGGGCACCCACACACATAAAAGAAACATTACAAAAGCTTAAATCACATATAAAACACCACACATTAATAGTGGGAGACTTCAACACCCCACTTTCACCTCTGGACAGATTGGCCAACTGAAACTTAACAGAGACATAATGGACTTAACTGATTTATAGCTCAAATGGACTTAATATCTACAGAACATTCCACCCAAACAAAAAAGAATATACCTTCTTCTCAGCACCCCATGGAACCTTCTCTAAAATCGACCACATACTTGGCCACAGAGCAAATCTCAACAGATACAAGACAATTGGAATAACCCCCTGTGTTCTACCAGACTTCCATGGTTTAAAGTTAGATTTCAACAACAGAAAAAACTACAGAAATCCTACAATCTCATGGAAACTGAATAATGTTCAACCGAATCACCAATGGTTTAAGGAAGAAATAAAGAAAGAAATTAAAGACTTCCTAGAGAGCAATGAAAATGAATGCACCACATAACCAAACTTATGGGATACTATGAAAGCAGTGTTAAGAGGGAAATTCATAGCACTAAATGCCCACATAGAGAAGCTAGAGAAATCTCACGCTAGTGACTTAACAGCACTCCTGAAAGCCCTTGAACAGGAAGAAGCAAAGTCTCCCAGGAGGAACAGACACCAGGAAATTATGAAATTGAGAGCTGAAATCAACAAAATAGAAATAAAGAGAACAATACAAAGGATTAATGAAACAAAGAGTTGGTTCTTTGAGAAGATCAATAAGATAGACAAGCCCTTATCCAAACTAACCAAAAGACAGAGAGAGAGCATACAAACTAACAAAATAAGAAATGAAAAGGGGGACATAACAACAGACAATGAGGAAATCCAGAGAATCATCAGGTCATACTTCAAAAACAAACCTCTACTCCACAAAACTGGAAAATCTAAAAGAAATGGATAATTTTCTGGATAGGTACCACATACCTAAGTTAAATCAAGACAAGATAAACCACTTAAATAGTCCAATAACCCCTAAGGAAATAGAATCGGTCATTAAAAGTCTCCCAACCAAAAAAAGCCCAGGACCTGATGGTTTCACTGCAGAATTCTACCAGATCTTCAAAGAAGACTTAATACCAATACTCTTTAAATTGTTCCACACAATATAAGCAGAAGGAATATTACGAAACTCCTTCTATGAGGCTACAATTACCCTGATTCCTAAACCAAACAAAGATGCAACAAAGAAAGAGAACTACAGACCGATCTCCCTCATGAACATTGATGCAAAAATACTCAATAAAATTCTGGCAAACAGACTCCAAGAACACATCAAAACAATTATCCACCAGGATCAAGTAGGCTTCATCCCAGGGATGCAAGGGTGGTTCAACATATGAAAGTCCGTCAATGTAATACACCATATAAACAAACTCAAAAAACAAAACCACATAATCATCTCACTAGATGCAGAAAAGGCATTTGACAAAATCTATCACCCCTTAATGATAAAGGACTTGCAGAGATCAGGAATACAGGGAACATACCTAAACATAATAAACGCAATCTATAGCAAGCCAACAGCAAACATCAAATTAAATGGAGAGAAACTAAAAGCAATACCACTAAACTCAGGAACAAGGCAAGGCTTTCCGCTCTGCCCCTATTTATTCAATATAGTACTTGAAGTTCTAGCCAGAGCTATAAGACAACATAAGGAGATTAAGGGGATACAAATTGGAAAGGAAGAAGTCAAGCTCTCCCTATTTGCAGATGACATGTTAGTATACATGAGTGACCCCAAAAATTCAACCAAGGAACTGATACAGCTAATAAAAACCTTCAGCAACATTGCAGGATACAAGATCAACTAACAAAAAATCAGTAGCCTTCCTATATATAGTAGACAAACAGGCTGAGAAGGAAATCAGAGATACATCACCCTTTACAATAGCCACAAATGATATAAAATACCTTGGGTTTATGCTAACTAAGCATGTGAAGGACCTATATGACAAGAACTTTAAGTAGCTGAAAAAAGAAATTGAAGAAGATGTCAGAAAATGGAAAGATCTCCCATGTTCATGGATAGGCAGGATTAACATGGTAAAAATGGTGATCTTACCAAAAGCAATCTATAGATTCAATGCAATCCACATCAAATTACCAGCACAATTCTTCACAGATCTGGAAAGAATAATATTCAACTTCATATGGAAAAACAAAAAACCCAGGATAGCCAAAAGAATCCTGCACAATAAAACAACCTCTGGAGGCATCACAATCCCTGACCTCAAGCTCTACTATAGAGCTACTGTAATAAAAACAGCGTGGTACTGGCATAAAAACCGACATGTGGACCAATGGAATCTAATTGAAGACCCTGACATTAACCCGCACACCTATGAACATACAATTTTTGACAAAGAAGCCAAAAATGTACAATGGAAAAAAGAAAGCATCTTCAACAAATGGTGCTGGCATAACTGTATGTCAATGTGTAGAAGGCTGCAAATAGATCCATATCTGTCACCATGCACAAAACTTAAATCCAAGTGGATCAAAGACCTCAACATAAATCCAGCTACTCTGAACCTGATAGTAGAGAAAGTAGGAAGTACTCTTGAATGCATTGGCACCTGAGATCACTTTCTAAATATAACACCAGTAGCACAGACACTGAGAGAAACAATCAATCAATGGGACCCGCTGAAACTGAGAAGCTTTGGTAGAGCAAAGGACACAGTCAACAAGACAAAGCAACAGCCTACAGAATGGGAAAAGGTCTTCACCAACCCCACATCTGACAGAGAGCTGATATCCAAAATATATAAAGAACTGAAGAAATTAGACATCAAAATGCCCAACAAAATGCCAATTCAGAAATGGGCTATAGAACTAAACAGAGAATTCTCAACAGAGGAAGTTCAAATGGCTGAAAGAAATTTAAGGAATTGCTCAACATCCCTAATTATCTGGGAAATGCAAATCAAAATGACTCTGAGATACCACCTTACACCTGTCAGAATAGCTAAGATCAAAAGCACAGAAGACAGCTTATGCTGGAGAGGATGTGGAGCAAGGGGAACTCTCCTCCACTGCTGGTGGGAATGCAAGCTTTTACAGCCACTTTGGAAATCAATATGGCGCTTCCTTAGAAAATTGGGAATCCATCTCCCCCAAGACCCTGCTGTAGCACTCTTGGGCATATACCCAAGGAATGCTCAATCATACCACAAGGGCATTTGCTCAGCTATGTTCATATCAGCTTTGTTTGTAATAGCCAGAACCTGGGAACAACCTAGATGCCCTTCAACTGAAGAATGGATGAAGACAATATGGTACATATACACAATGGAGTACTACTCAGCAGAGAAAAACAATGACATCATGAGGTTTGCAGGCAAATGGATGAATTTAGAAAAAATCATCCTGAGTGAGGTAACCCAGACTTAGAAGGACAAACACGGTATGTACTCACTCATAGGAGGATACTAGATGTAAAACAAAGATTACTAGACTACTACACAACTCCAGGGAGGCTTCCTAGAAAACAAGACCCTAGGAAAGACCCAAGGATCACCCAATGACAGAGAAATGGATGAGATCTACATGAACAACCTGGACGACAGTGGGAGTAATGAAGGGCAAGATTTGAGGGAAAGAAAGCTTAGGGGAGCAGGAGATCCCAGCTGGATCAAGAACAGAAAGGGAGAACAAGGAATAACAGACCATGATAAATGAAGACCACATGAGAACATGAATAGGCAGAGTGCTTGAGAGGTCCCCAGAAATCCACAATGATACATCTTCTGTAGACTGCTGGCAATGGTCGAGAGAAAGCCTGATCTGACCTAGTCTGGTAATCAGATGGCTAAATACCCTAACTGTCGTGTTGGAACTCTCATCCAATAACTAATGGAAGTGGATGCAGAGATCCTCAGCCAGGCCCCAGGTGGAGCTCCTGGTGTCCAACTGTCAAGAAAGAGGAGGGTCTGCAAGAACGTGTATTGTTGAATCCAAGATTGCAAAAAGCACAGGGACAAATAGCCAAACGAATGGAAGCACATGAATTATGAACCAATGGCTGTGGAGCCCCCAGCTGGATCAGGCCCTCCAGATAAGTGAGACAATTGAATAGCTTGATCTGCTTGGGAGGCACCCAGTCTGTGGGACCCATACTTGTCCTTAGTGCATGAGCTGGCTGTTTGGAACCTTGGGCTTACACAGGGACACTTTGCTCAGTCTGGAAGGAGGTGACAGGACCTGCCTGTTCTGAATCCACCAGGTTTAAATGTATCCCCACAGGTGCCTTGATCCTGGGAATGGAGGGGAGGGGCTGGGGGAGAGTGAGGCTGGGGGCGGGAAGGGGGAGGACAGGGGAACCCATGGCTGATGTATAAAATTTAAAACACATAATAATAAAGAAAAAAGAATAAAACATCAGAGATTAGTCAAATCAAAAATAAAAGAGTTCGAGAGGTGTAATCAGGAGTATATATGATTAAATACAGTAAGTAAATGTATATTTAAGAAAAAGAATGAAAAGCATTATTAAAAGGAAGTATAGGGATAGGAGTAGAGTTCAATGGCAGAACACCTGGACAGCATGTGCAGTGTCCTGGCTTCAATCTCTAGCCCATCCCAGAAAATAATTCTAAAAATGTTCAGGGAGAGGCACTGAAGAGGGTGCAGGAAGATTGTAAGAGCCAGCAGACCAGAAAGTCAGCTTCGAGACTATGTTGTCTAGATGTTACAGTGGAGCTGCAGAAATCTCAACATGGCTGCCTAAATAAGACCTCAATAATGACAACACCAACTGACATGTCAACATGGATGGAAGAAACCTCACTGAGTCCCATCTCAGGATGAAGAGCTACAGGCAATTAACAACTGCTGAGAGAAAGAAAATTCATCTTCCACAGGAATGAGCTCTGTAACTGGTTATCCAATGCCAAATTGTCAGTCCTAAAAACATACCTATAAGCAACACTAAATTGACTCAGCAGGTTGGATTTATATATGTATTTGTGTGTGTGTGTGTGTGTGTGTGTGTGTGTGTGTGTGTTGTTTATATGTGTGTAAAAGATTAATAATTATAGAAAAAAGCCATGAATATGAGAGGAAATGGGAAGGATTAGAGGGAGGGGAAGAAAGAGAAAAATTATATATTTTAATTAAAAATAAAATAAAGTGATATACAGGGAGAGCCTTTTATATTATTATTATGTGTTTTAATTTTATACATCAGCCATGGGTTCCCCTGTCCTCCCCCCTCCCGCCCCCAGCCCTACCCTCCCCCAGCCCCTCCCCTCCATTCCCATGTCCTCCAGGACTAAGACACCCCTGGGGATTCATTTAAACCTGGTGGATGCAGTACAGGCAGGTCCAGTCCCCTCCTTCCAGGCTGAGCAAAGTGTCCCTGAGTAAGCCCAAGGTTCCAAATAGCCAGCTCATACACTAAGGACATGTCCTGGTCCCACAGACTGGATGCCTCCCAAACAGATCAAGCTATTCAATTGTCTCTCTTATCCAGAGGGCCTGATCCAGCTGGGGGCTCCACAGCCGTTGGTTCATAATTCATGTGCTTTCTTTCGATTGGCTATTTTTCCCTGTGCTTTTTGCAATCTTGGATTCAACAATTCACACTCTTGCAGTCCCTCCTCCTTCTCGACAGTTGGACACCTGGAGGTCCACCTGGGGCCTGGCTGAGGATCTCTGCATCCACTTCCATCAGTTATTGGATGAGGGTTCCAAGACAACTGCTAGGGTATTTAATCATCTGATCACCAGATTAGGTCAGACCAGGCTTTCTTTCGATCTTTGCCAGCAGTCTACAGAGGGTATATTATTGTGGATTTCTGGGGACCTCTCAAGCACTCTGCCTATTCCTGTTCTCATGTGGTCTTCATTTATCATGGTCTGTTATTCCTTGTTCTCCCTTTCTGTTCTTGATCCAGCTGGGATCTCCTGCTCCCCTAAGCTTTCTTTCCCTCAAATCAGCCTTCTATAATAGCAAAGATAGCTCCATGATATTAATGATAATCCTTGTCTTACATCATGAGGTGATACTTATGTAGAGTTACATTATATCTTTATCAAACTTGTTGAATGTTTTTACATTAAAGTATGCATAATTTTGCCCAAAATATAAAGCTTGCAAGGAGAATAACCCATTTGGTGATTCCAGTTGAAAAATAAATGTAAGAGCAAAAAAATGGAAGAAAAGAAGGAACTCAGAGGAATTCACTGAAAGACAAACTAATAATCCCTCCCCTCCACTGCTCTATCCATCATTGACTGAAGTTTGTGTTGTCATTTTATCCATTGGCAGCTTGTAAATCTGGTGCTAGCATCAGGACCAGATAAGAGTTGACACTGGATAGCCCAGTTACAGAATGTTCCAGTGGGTCCCAGAATCACACTCTGTTTCTATACCACCTTGAAGACAGTCTCTGACAAGGCTGGGTTTGAGCAAGCTCATTGTAGCCTTGCCACTTGCTCACTCCCCATCGCTACGTCCATTTTGTTTATAATATTTCCTTGTCAGAGGAAGCCCATTGGGCTTCAGGGAAGGACAGCCGCTGCCACGTGGTCTCAGAGATGAATTATTGTTTGCAGCCGAGTTCCATTTCGCTGTGGAGCAGCAGGCGGCACTGCCTTTTGCAGGATTTAGCCTATACCGGGTCTGTTAGTATTGAGGTAGGCTGAACTGGACTTTAGGACACGGCAATGAAGAACAAGTGGGAGAATATGAATATATGACCTTTAAGAAATTGACTTATTATATAGCTGTCAGTCTTTCACTGGAGAAGGTTTGACCACAGAGAATGGTAAGAATTTGGTTGAAATTTCAGTTCAGAGGACCTTAAGAGTCCTCTAGTCCTATCTTTCCTTCAGTGACACCACTGCTGAACACAGACTGTGTGAGAGAAATCTGCACACCCTATGCATCTCCTCTTCTTTAGCTGCCAGCCAAAACTGCATCTCCTGGTCACTAACTAGGCTGATGAAGACTGCTGACATCTGAAAGAGCAGCCTCTTGTCCACACACGGATGTTTGAAAATCTTGAAACTAAGACTTAGCATAAGACAATAAACCACTGATCTCCCTGAATGCAGTGGAGAATTAACATGCACCCTGTCATCCCTGCAAAAGCAGTCATCTACATAAAGCATAACTTTCCACATGGTGCTCATTATTGTCATCTAAGAGGAGATGCTTTGAAGAAAACAGATAGGAAAATAGTTCTTTGAGCTGTGTTTAAATGGCAGGCCCCAGGAACACCACTTGAAGCAATTAAATGAGTGAAAAGACAGGAAGCCATGCTCGTGCTACCAACTGTGACTGTTTATTAGAAAACAAAAACAGAAAATCTTTAAACAGAGGAAAGAGATAAATAGACATCTCTGAAAATCTAGAGAAGCGTGTCCTTGGCCACTCAATATTAATGAGGCAACTGCTGGATAATGATCAGCTGATTCCATGCTTGCAACTGTTGCTGTTTGCAGCTGATATCCTAGCAAAACCTTAAGTAAAAGTCTATCTCTGAGCAAGTCAATTTGGAGATGCTGTTCAAGAAATACACATTAGTCTTGGAAGCAGCTTTTCCATGCCCTGACACCCAAGGCCATCAAGTTCCACTACTGCCCCACAATGACCAGGGTCTCTGACCAACAGCTAGAAGCATTGACATCCCACTGAAGACATTAATAGTTGACTAACACACTTAAACCCACTGGTCACAGCAGGATGAGTGAAAAGTTCAAGATCTGACTTCAGATGACCTGGAATAAATGTCTCCCTCACCTGGATACTTACTACCCACTGTTTGCACAGCCCTGATGTTAAAAGAGTATGGAATCACTATTGGGGTTTATATCACATGATGGAGGAGAGGCAGTCAAAGACCTCAGCCAGTAAAGAAGAGCTGAGTTTGATCCGAGGGACAACATAAACATGGACAGAGGAAACAAACTCCATAAAGTTGTCCTATAACCACTATGCCCACCGTGGAACATATGTACCTCCAATATAAATCACACACACACACACACACACACACACACACACACACACACACACACTCACAAAGGTAATAATAGTAATAAACATCATAAATGTTTAAAAATAACATGGAGAACTACAAAGGAAGAGAGACAGTGTTGACCTCCAGACTCCATACAAATAATTGAAAAAGATGGTAAGTCATAGTTGCTCTATCAGCCATGACTATTTATGAGAAAACAAAACCAGAATTTTTTAATCTTTTGCTTTTTATTTTGTTTTATTTCTGTTTATTTTATTTTATGTTTTACTTTTTAATTTTTTTTAATTCTGTGTGCAGATGAATATGTGCAAGTGTGAGTGTAGGTACCCATGGAGTCCAGAAGTGGGTGTCAGATCCCCTGGACCTGGAGTTACAGGCCACCCAACATCAGTATTGGGAACCAAACTCTGGTCCTAAGCAAGAATAATATGGGCTCCTAAGTAATGAGGCATCACTTTGACTCCTCCAAAACAGAGCAACCTTAAATAGATGGAAAAAGTAGATAGCTCCAAAAATTTAGAGAAGTGAGTGATTACACACTCTCTATCTGTCTGTCTGTCTGTCTCTTTCTCTCATACACACACAC
This sequence comes from Onychomys torridus, assembly GCF_903995425.1. Lineage (NCBI taxonomy): Eukaryota > Metazoa > Chordata > Mammalia > Rodentia > Cricetidae > Onychomys > Onychomys torridus. The sequence continues at coordinate 66,590,969 of NC_050454.1, forward strand.
ACACACACACACACACACACAAATGACATTAAAAAGATGAGATGATAGCCCAACAAATAATAAAGCACCATTTGTTATTATCAATTACTCACAATTGATGCAAGTAATCCTACATCTTACAGTGGGTTTATAACCTAGGGAATAAAATTCCATTTGTTTTATGCATTTCAACCCTAAGGGAGCCAAAACAAAGAATATCTTAACTCTCATATCAGTTAAGAAAACAAGATCTGGTATGCACTAAGGAATCACTTTCTCATAAAACTTTATCATGTTAAATTAGATATCAATTATCCAAAGTTCAGAATTTTAAACATTTGTATCCCACAAATTATATCTTAAAAATAAAAGTTGATTCAATGACTAAAATTGTAATAATATTTATAATGCAAGTACAAAAGTTTGGACACAGTCTCTAAGGGCCTGGCTGTTCCTTTGTGTTAGGTTTTATTATGAGAATTACAATGTGTAGAATTATACTATGATTTTGCCAGACAATGGCTAGAGTGCTATGATAAAAACCTTAGAATTATGCCTTAAGAGGAAAATTAATGAACACTAATGTGGCACAGGAGGCTTGGATACTTGAAAGCACATTTATGTGCATAGAGGTTAAAAGAACTTGGGCTATTGAGCTTAGCTTTTAAAAACAAGGAAGAAATAACAGTTATCTCAAAATATTTGAATAGCCATTATAATTACTCCCAGAAAATAGAATTAGACATAATTGCAAGCAGCTTCAGGCAAATAGACTTCATCTGTTTTCTGAGAATAGTGAGTGATATCAAACTAAAGAATGGACAGCTACTTGGACACTGCACTGCTGAAAACATTTCAGCTTTAAATCGAGTCAGAAAGAAAGTTGTGCCTCATTTTATAATGGTCTGTCAAATGCACGTTGTGTTTCTGAAACCTTTGTTTCTTCTGCAGTTCTGTTTAAAATATAGAGTTGAAAGATGCCCATGATATTACAAGGTCCTTGGCTGTATTGCTGTTACCTAACTATATGACTCAAGAATTACAGTATATTTTTGAGTTAAAAAAATGACTCAGAGAAATTGTCTTAAACTTCAAATACATAAAAAGTAGTCCATCATACACAGAAACACACATGACACATTATGACATTATAAACATCCTTTCCCAAGATGCATACAATGAGTTCTTTTTTAATTTATTATATTTGTGTTTTAATTTTACACATCAGCCATGGGTTCCCGTGTCCTCCCCCCTCCCACCCCTGCCCCCACCTCCACCCCAGCCCCTCCCCTCCCCTCCATTCCCATCTCCTCCAGGGCCAAGACTCCCCTAGGGATTCATTTAAACCTAGTGGATTCAGTACAGACAGGTCCAGTCCCCTCCTTCCAGACTGAGCAAAGTGTCCCTGTGTAAGCCCAATGTTCCAAATAGCCAGCTCATACACTAAGGACAGGTCCTGGTCCCACAGCCTGGGTGCCTCCCAAACAGTTCAAGCTATTCAATTGTCTCACTTATCCAGAGGGCCTGCTCCAGCTGGGGACTCCACAGCCGTTGGTTCATAATTCATGTGCTTCCATTTGTTTGGCTATTTGTCCCTATGCTTTTCCAATCTTGGTCTCAACAATTCACACTCTTATACTCCCTCCTCTTTCTCAACAATTGGACTCCTGGACGACAGTGGGAGTAATGAAGGGCAAGGTTTGAGGGAAACAAAGCTTAGAGGAGCAGGAGATCCCAGCTGGATCAAGAACAGAAAGGGAAGACAAGGAATAACAGACCATGATAAAGACCACATGAGAACAGGAATAGTCAGAGTGCTGGAGTGGTCCCCAGAAATCCATAATGATATATCCTCTGTAGACTGCTGGCAATGGTCGAGAGAAAGCCTGACCTGACCTAGTCTGGTAATCAGATAGCCAAACACCCTAACGGTTATGCTGGAACTCTCATCCAATAACTGATGGAAGTGGATGTAGAGATCCTCAGCCAGGCCCCAGGTGGAGTTCCAGGAGTCCAATTGTTGACAATGGGTTCTTGTAGACTTTTGCTGATGATGAGCATTAGGCAACATCCCCACTGCTGTTAAAAATATATGCTCCAACAAAAATGATCAGCATGGCAAAATATTCCTAAAGGTAAAATGGTGACACTTACATCTTGGTGGTAACCAACAGCTAGCTGTCTATCTGATTGGACTGAAGGCCCACTCAAAATGAGAAAAATTAGGACTGGTATTATAAACCTAGTCAAGTACTCATGGTTAGTAAAGTCACAGATCTTAAACAATACCCTACTACTGCCAGTTTCCTAAACCAATATAATTTCTAACCCCATTCTGAATACACACATATAAGTGTAACCCTCCCCTCTTGTCTAAGAAGCTTCTTTTAGCAACAGATAGAGACTATTACAGAAAGTCACAACTGGTCAAAATTCAGAGAGCAACTAACTAAGAGTTCCTGAGTCCAACAGATACATCTGCAACACAACCCCTACACCTAAGACTTGGAGAATATTGCAGGAAAAAAGGATGGGAAGATTGTAAGAGACAGAGGGCCAGGAAGTCTCGTGCAAAATTGTATCTTCTAGATGTGACAAGGGAATCTACACTCATGAAATCTCAACAATATGGCTGTCTAAACAAGACCTGAACAATGACAGCACCAGGCGACATGCCAAGGGGGACCCCACACCTAGATGAAAAACTACAGACAATAAGACTTCTAAGGGATGGAAAATCAGTCTTCCCTAAGAATGAGCTTCCTAAATGGTAATCCAATCCCAAGTGGTCAATCCCTATAAATATATACATATAAGCAATAGAAGAAGAAAGAAGAAGGTGGAGGAGGAGGAGGAGGAGGAGGAGGAGGAGGAGGAGGAGGAGGAGGAAGAGAAGACTGAGAGAAATGAAATACACACAGATTAGTCTCAATTCCTTCTAAGCTGTGATGCAGGAATTACACTTTCTCCTTTGCCATGTGATTCTCCACCTGTTCCAGATGCAGTGACCTGCATTATCCAGTATTTACCTGTGATGTAGTATTTACCAGTAAGTGGAGAAAATTGCGAGAATTCAGTTGTGCAAAAGGTGCATTTAAAAATTAAATTTATAATTAACAAAGCCAATGTTTTTGCTTCAGTCACCATCTGCTGGAAATCTGTTTCTTTTCTGAAATTAGCTCTTGATGATGTGGTGAGGGAAGTTGGTATAATTAATTATTTACTCTAAAACCTGCATAAGTTTTGCCCAGATTACAGGAAAATACCACATGAGATGCAAATCTACATTGGCATTGTAAGTAAGCCTCTTACCTGAAAAGCAGAATTATACACTGAACTTAAAAAGAAGGAGAGAGAAAATATATCTACACTAAATTTAAAAAGAAAAAAATATCTCCCTTAACATAGAGTGAATCTCTCTGCAACATAAATAAAATTTGGATTACAGGATGTTACATGTGGCAAGCCCTTGACTGAATTAAGGAGGAAGCATTGACTGCATGTCTATATAAATAGCTGGAAGAACCGCAGCTGGCCCTAGCAACTTCACTGAAATTTTACCACAATATGAAATGACTGTGGTGCCTCTGAAAAGTCTCTGCAGAGAAAGAAAGGAAACATGGCACTCGAGAGAAGAAAGCAAGACATGGTAAAATAGCTGATTGTAGAAAAGGAAATGTTTCAGAGAATGCACATAGTGTTACCCCAAAGTAATTCAGTTAAATAAAAATTGTAAGAAAGAAAACATGAAGATGACAGAAAAGACAAAGTGAGATGATGAGAAAACTTATGGACATGAAGTATAGAGAAAATGTTCTACATAGCATGCAGGGGTCATGAAATTCATATGGTTAGCACAGTAGAGAAAGATTAATGTAGAAAAAATCTATACTGTGAAACTATGCATGAGAAATACTTTCAAATATGGAGGCTAAAGGAAGTGGGGGGGGCAGAAGTGGTGGTTTCCTACTTCCTCCTAGAGATGAATGGATCACAGCCAAGTGGAGAAGAAATAAAAGACAATGAATTGTGAGATTCTCCCTTCAATATTTGGAAAATTAAAACTGTTTGCTGATTGCATTAAAAAGTCTAAATCAATGATGAGAAGCTCAAATGTCTATAAGAATTACTAAAGAATATAAAAATATAAATCAGGTAGCTGAAAAGCAATCCATAATTAGAGGTTACAGTAAAAAGATACATTTTCCATGTAAGTGTCTCTAAAATTGAGAATCAGATTTAAAACAAACAAAAATGAAGCACACAGCCAAGGTGGCAGTGGCACACACCTTTAATCCCAGCACTCAGGAGCAGAGCCAGGCAGATCTCTGTGAGTTTGAGGCCAGCCTGGTCTACAGAGTGAGATCCAGGACAGGCACCAAAACTACACTGAGAAACGCTGTCTCAAAAAATCAAAAAAAAAAAAAAAATAAAATAAAATAATAAGCATGCATAGTACTATATAAGAATTACTCTCTGCCAGTTGGTAACCCTATACAGTACTTCTTTTATTTTCAACTTTGAAATCTCTGTCTTCCTCCCCTTCCCCACTCTCTCTATCATATGTGTGTATGTATATGTATATATATATATATATGTATGTATATGTATATATAAATACATATGTATGTATGTATGTGTATGTATATGTATATATATATATATATATACATATACATACACATACATACATACATAGATATAAATACACACAATCTTTGGGGGAGCCTGTTCCAAGACCACACCTAGGGTTTCCAAACCATACACAAATGTAGGTGAGGGCTAAAATGTTCTGAGGGATATTAGGGAAAAAACACACATGTTCTGATGGTAACTTTCTCTTCTACATCTTGGAAAAAAATCCCTCTTTGAAAATCTCTCCTGAAAATCTCTCCTTCTCCACACAGTTACATCTCTTTACACAGCTACATCTCTCTTCCACACATCTCTCTCACACACACAGAAGAAAATCTCTGGGCAATATATGAGTTACATTTTGAGGGTAACATAACATTTTTTTAGTAAACAATAAGAAGCAGAAACATTCTGATAACATGAGAAATCACACAGCTTTCTCAGGCTAGGCATGTCACGCTGACTGGCCAGTGAGTGAGTAACTATGGCAGTGCTTGGCTGACAGCCAAGTTCCCTGATGTACAGTCTGTAAAGCAAAGTCAGGAGACATGTAGACTGAGTAATCAGCATTTCCCAACCTAAAGAGACATTGAAATTCTGGACCTAAACAATAAACAGTTAGTTGGCTGAACCTTGATCCTGCATCATAAAACTGATGTTAAGGGTATTTGTAGAGTCAGTTGCTGAGAAAATCTGTGCAGGGAGTTATGTCTTTAATGTTGTCAGCCAGACTTTTCCAAGTGAAGAGCTGGCACTGAAGTTGCTTCATCATGCCTGACCTTAGCTCAACAGACTCCTGGGAATCTGTCTATGTGCAATTCATTTGCAGGGGCAACTAATTTGCTTTGAATTTGTTTTGAGGTCTTAAGTCAGCTAATGGTGTAAAAAGCTGTCTTTCTAATTCAGAATATTGTTATTTTTCTATATTAGTCTCAGCTGTGAGAAACATTCTAGTATTATTTCTATTCCTCAAAACTATACAGTGTAAGAAGAAATCATCTTCCTGGCCATTCAGATATATGTGTGCTCAGTAGATAGAACATATTAATGAGATAAACACACAGGCAGTGGGAAAATATCCATAGCTCTTTTTTATGGAAAAAATGTAATGGCGCATGAGAAAAATTACAGACAGAAGCAACCAGTTTTCAGAGTCTGTGGTCCCATAAGCCTTGCTTGATGAGGTTCCTCCATCAGAGAGTTATTCATCGGGTGGGTCAACACCTGAATTATTAATTGCCATCTGTGGTATTTATGTCATGACCTATGACAATATATTTATTTCTTTATACATTCATATATTTACATATACAGCCACACTTACTTCTGAACTGGTGGGTTAATTTACTTCAATAAGCATACACACGCCTTATATGGCTCCTAAAGCATAATTTTGAAAGCAAGAGGTATGGAAATCAATACACTGATAATGGCAGATTCCTGAAGCCAAGTTCCTGGGTAGCAAGCACAGAATTGGGCTTCCTGGCAAGTTCTTTTTAAACTGGACTTTAGTTTTAGAACAGAGAGTTGAAATCTAAAAGGAGCGTAAAATCCAACTGATTTATCAATTGTGATTTAACCAAAACTGAAGACTATGAAAAGAAGTCATGCTGTACTTCAGTCAAAACATTTTGTCTTCATCTGCATAAAATGGGGGTGCGTGGGCGTTGCAAACTCAAACAAGTGAAAAAAACTGACTAGAAACACTCAAATATTAGTGACTCCAAAATCTCCATTTAAAGTAAGTGGCCATGAAGTCTACCACATTACAGAGGCTGTTGATGGTGCTCAGTGACCGACATGTAAATGAATATTGATGACCTCTTACATTTGGACCTTCTGACCATAAAACATGTCCATAAGATTTTGACACCAACAGAATAAGAGCCTCCTTCACCAGGACCTCTTGCTGCTCTTGAAATGTATGCCAGGCAAGTGTTTGCCTAAAAGAGAAACCATTGCTGCCTGTATCCATCTGGAGAGTGTCAACTCCATGTACTGATAGGAAAACCCAAGTCTGAATTGGTACCTAAGACAAACCATAGTTCATTGTTGTCTTCCTTGGGCCTGTAGTAAAAATTACAGGTGGTTCTATTCCTTATACAATAGTTCCAGATAGAATCAGACATTGGGTCATGTTACCTAATCTGGCTATGGCAACAGTCTGAAACTCATATAGACCCACTGAAGTCTTCTCAAAGGTCAGAGAGAGCCTGAGCACATGATCATGATCATAGCTGGAAATTGTTCCTCCTTATCATGTATTTTACTCTCTCTCTCTTTATTAAAACTGACCTGAAATGTACTGAGTGGAGACAATAAAAAATTAAGTGTGCATGGTCACCTCAGGACATGCAATCACATGATCAAAAAGTCACAGCACTTAAGAAGGAAGAACTACAGAAATAATTAAGGTGGAACCCTCAGGATTTCCTTCTACAAAAGTGAATTCATTCATCAAAATAAATGAAGCTCAACCTCAATCAAATAAAGAAATTTTGACAGCTGCAGATAGTGATTTCTGCATTGAAAGGAACAAGAAAACAATTTGTCATTTATGGAAGCCTAGGAAAGTATAAAACAATAGTGCCAATCTCCATAAAGCAATCCTTGGAATCTACAATGTGCATTCAGTGGACACAGTGGGATCAGATTCAAATGATACTTCAATAACCACCATGTCAGAGCCAAATCCCCACCCAGACAATCCCCTTGTTAGCACTTCTATGGCTTCTTTCTTTCCCCCTAGAATTATGATTGACTGAGCCAAGGTCACACACCATTAGAAGTAAAGCCACCAGATCCATAACTACACACAGCTTAGGGAAAATAATTCAAAAACCTATAGTTAAAAAAAAAAACACATCCCAGCTGGGATCTCCTGCTCACCTAAGCTTTCTTTCCCTCAAACCTTGCCCTTCATTACTCCCACTGCCATCCAGGTTGTTCATGTAGATCTCATCCATTTCTCTGTCATTGGGCAATCCCTGTGTTTTTCCTAGTAGCCTCCCTGCAGTTGTGTAGCAGTCTAGTCATCTTTGTTTCACATATAATATCCTACTATGAGTGAGTACATGCCATGTTTGTCCTTCTGAGTCTGGGTTACCTCACTCAGGATGATATTTTCTAGATCCATCCATTTGCCTGCAAACCTCATGATGCCATTGTTTTTCTCTGCTGAGTAGTACTCCATTGTGTATATGTACCATATTGTCTTTATCCATTCTTCAGTTGAAGGGCATCTAGGTTGTTTCCAGGTTCTGGATATTACAAACAATGCTCTTATGAACATAGCTGAGCAAATGCCCTTGTGGTATGATTGAGCATTCCTTGGGTATATGCCCAAGAGTGCTACAGCAGGGTCTTGGGGGAGATGGATTCCCAATTTTCTAAGGAAGCGCCATATTGATTTCCAAAGTGGATGTACAAGCTTGCATTCCCACTAGCAGTGGAGGAGAGTTCCCCTTGCTCCACATCCTCTCCAGCATAAGCTCCAGGAGTCCAATTCTCGAAAAAAAGGAAGGAATGTAAGAGCATGAATTGTTGAGACCAAGACTGGAGAGGCACAGGGACAAATAGCCAAACGAATGGAAGCAGCACATGAATTATGAACCAAAGGCTGTGGAGCCCCCAGCTGGAGCAGGCCCTCTGAATAAGTGAGACAGTTGAGTGGCTTGGACTGTTTGGGAGGCATCCAGGCTGTGGGACCTGGACCTGTCCTTAGTGCATGAGCTGGCTGTTTGGAACCTGGGGCTTACACAGGGACACTTTGCTCAGCCTGGAAGGAGGGGACTGGACCTGCCTGTACTGAATCCACTAGGTTTAAATGAATCCCCAGGAAAGTCTTAGCCCTGGAGGAGATGGGAATGGAGGGGAAGGGATGGGGGGAAGGTGGAGGTGGGGATGGGGGGGGGAGAACAGGGGAACCCATGGCTGATATGTAAAATTAAAACACAAATGTAATAAATTTTAAAAAAGAAAAAAAAAACACATCCCAAGAAGCCCCATTCATTAAGACTAAATACTGAAGAACCAAAGAGAGAACATATCCTAGACACCAGAACAGACTCTCCCCCAGAAGAGGTTCGGGTTATCATGTTGAAAGCATTTAGATGAACCCTTTGAAGATGGAAATTAAAAGAGGTTCATACTTGTAAGAATGGTTTACGTGAATATACAGTATGTTAGAAGTCAAATTGCTTGTGATAAATTAGAACTGTCCCTTTAAGGGATGAAACTTACTAACCAAAAGAGACAGATCTTTGGGGACTTGGTTTTCTGTTCTTGGTGGGAGTATGCGCTATATGGTTATGTCTTTGGGAAAATTTGTGTTGCTGTACCCATGTGCACAATTTTGTTTTTTGTGTTCTATTTCAGTAAAATTTGCATTTTAAAAGCCAAAGGGCAGATGCAAACTTGCAATTCATTCCTCACTGGAGTAATTTCAGAACATTAAAGCATTCTTATTCATTAACTCCTATTAGCATTTATTTAATATGTTTGGCATATATCTCACTCTACTTAAGTCTTCCCCTATCGCTAATAATTTCAAATTAACATCTGACTGCAACATATGGTAAAATGGCGCCTGGCTGCACATATTTCTTATCTATATAAGCCAGATACCATAAAGCATTGCACAAATAATAAACAGTACATCAAAGTGGCTGAGAACTTGGGCCCTGGCATTAGAGTTTCTGAATTGAAACTCTTTACTCCACTAATTGTGCTACGTGAATTGGGGCAAGTTATTCATCCTCTTTGTAAATTTATAACTTTGCAGTAGTGATAATAATAGTATTGCATTCCCTATAGGATTGTGGTGGAGATTAGTTAATACAGACCAAACATCAGAGGTTTAGAGCCTGCCTGGCATGCACAAGGCTCTTGGTTCTATCCCCAGCACTACAATAATAATAATAATAATAATAATAATAATAATAATAATAAGTTATAATTAATAAATCTGTAAAAAAAAACTCTTAGAACAGTACCAACTCATGTTAAATTCTATAAGCACCAGCCACTGTCACTCGTATAACTATCATTGTTATATATCTTAGTATAACCATTTTGCTAGTGAATTTCATAGATAGGGAGTCAATTTTTCAGTTACTACAACAGAGCCAAAGAGAATGATATCAGAAACATAGATGGTAAAGGCCTTTTATATGATCTTATGTCACTGGACAGTGAAAAAAAAAGGTGACTTTTGCTATTAAGTGACAAAATTTGACTGAATTTTGTCCATGCTCCAGTGTTATGGAAGATAGCTAATCCTTATGAACAATGAAATTAGAAATTTAGCTGAAGTTATTGCCAATCAAGGTTATGAAGTATAGCTTGGCTCCCCCTGACTAGTCATGGAAAAAATATGATAAAAAGAGAAATTACATAAGGAACAGATTGCTATTCCAAAGAGAAGCCAATCAGATTCTGAAAAAAAAAAATAAATGCTAATACTAATCACACTACAGAGAGAAAGAGAGAGAGAGAGAGAGAGAGAAGTATGTTCTAGAAAGATCGCTAAGGATATAGTTATGTCCCTTTCATAAAGAGATTAGTATGGACATGAATCACTATGGCCTTAATCAGCATGGCAGCTGGATGCCAGTTTCAAGGGAGAGGGAACAAAGCTCTAGCTGGCTGAGACTGTGTGCTGAAACGAGGAACCCAGACCTGACTCAGAATGGTCAGGGTTGATTCCTAGTTCTCAAAGGGGGGATCGATGCCTTGCTTTCAACGTGCCTGAATGTCTCTGACCAAAGCCATCCAAGCAGAGTCATTTGCATGGAGTGACTCCCCAGAACCCCGGACACATAACCCCTTTCAGGTAGTACTGTAAGACTGAGGCCTTCACAGAGCATCTAGAAAATGAAACCCCGCCCCAGTGAACCCCCATAAGCCTGGTTCTCAAAACCAGGTCTTGACCAATGCAATTTTCCTTGCAGTTTGAGTGGGACTGTCGATCTCACACTTATGTTTTGGAAGTATAACTTATATGGATACACAAACTCATACCTGGATAGTAATCTGCCTCAGAATTAGCTGAATATTGAGTCTCACTCACCTCCAGCTTACTGATATTTAGATGCAATGCTGAGATGCATTAAGACCTTTAGAATATTGAGATGTAATTCATTTATTAAGCACAGAAATTAGAGAACAATAATAAATACTATGTTTATATCTGTCCAAAATACATAATGCTGAATTCCAGACTCCTCGGTGTGAAGGTACTAGAAGGGGGTTCTTTGGGAGATAATTTTAAATTTGATTATCATTATTGTTAATGACAGGACTGTTTTATTAATGGAGTGTTTATTATGAATGGGATTGTTTTATAAATGGGATTACTGCTATAAGAAAAGTGTAGTGGTTTAAATGAGGATGGCCCAATAGGCTCAAATATTTGAATGCTTGATCACCAGAGAGTGGCACTATTTGAAAAGATTAGGAGGTCTGGCCTTGTTGGAGGAAGTGTGTCACTGGGAGTGGGCTTCGAGGTTTCAAAAGCCATGCCAAGGCCAAAATCTCACCCTCTTCTTGCTGTTTACAAATCCAGATGTAGAACTCTCAGCTACCTCTCCAGCACCTCATCTGCCTGCATGCCGCCATGCTTCCTGCCATGAGGACAATGGACTGAACCTCTGAAACTCTAAACAAGCTATAATTAAATGATTTCTTTTAAAAGAGTTGCCTGGATCATGTTGTCTCTTTACAGTAATAGAACAGTGAGTGAGTAGGACCAAAGACCACAGAGAACATGCGCAACACCTTGCACTGTGTGAGAGCTCAGTGAGAAGGCCCCACTGATGATCTGGAAAGTGAGCCCACACCAGTCACGACTTCTGGTGGTGCTGCAATCAGAAGTATGAGAAATAAATGATTCTCATTAAAACCCCATAGCCTGTAGCACTGTGTTATAACAGTCCAGGCCAACTAAACCAACATCACCGAGCAGCTCAAAGACAGCAAACTTGGAAAGAAAAAGGAAGATGTTTCTTCACATGTTAAAACAAAATAGGAAAGCATCAAATTGGTGAAAGAAATTAGGACATGATAGAAATAGAATCCAGGGCCATTCAAAGTATCATGTTATTGTAAACAGGTAGTAACATGATGTAGTTTACCAAAGATGTAAAAGAATCCCAAAATGGAGGGAAGAAAATCACAAAAATAAGAAGACATGAAAGATGATTTCAGAATATTCTGACCTAACTGACCCATCAAATGTTATGAAGGGTGGATAAGAAAAAAAAATGTTAACTTGTTATTTCAATGGTCTGTTGTTACATCAGCCTCCTAATAGTTGGTGATGTAAAACTACAATCACTGCACTGTTTCTAAGCTGACAAGAAGTCACAGTCCAGTTTCACTCAAAAAAACAGGATATGGATTTCTCCCCTCAATAAGAGAAGTAATGATCTTGGCAGCCATGTTATAGAACTGAAACTCCTACATACACACTGTGGAATTTCATATCAATAATAAAGGAGTACCTAGATGCTTCCAGGAAAGAAGGGGGAAATGATCACCTACAAAGACACAAAGAGAGAGACTTTGTCTGATAAACCACACTGAGCCAACATGGTTTCCAAAAACTGGGGCAGGAGTGGGAAGGCGGGGTGGGTGGAAGACAGAGCAAAATTGTCTACATTGTGATACAGAATTACTTTGAACTTAGTGTCCCATATCTTCCATTCAAATATGAATACATAAGATGCATCCACCTGAGAGTTCACAAATTTTATGCCCTGTGTATCCTTAGGGATTACTCTGAGAATTGTTCCAGCAAAACAAAATATTGAACAAAAGAGAAAATGGCGTGGGATCCATCAAACTACAGCCCCAAGCAGGAAGAGTAATAGAGAGGAATCTGAGAGTGACAGATGAAAATAGAAATTAAACCAGTTTACTGTGAGGGGAATTAGAAAACAAAAAGGAGGAGGGTTACTGGAACCCAGTGGAGTTTCTCATACAAAGGGAAACAAAAAACAAGACATGATAAGGGCAAAGCCCGTAAGTCACATATAATGAAATGTGGAAAGGTAGAAAATAGTTAAAGCATGTAGGCTAGTTTAGTTCTTGGATCTTCAAAACATCTGTGTAGTCTTAAAGACAAATGCTAATTGAAATATGAATTAAATAATAAATAACAAAAGATTTTTGCCACTCAGGGTGAGTCACACCAGGATATATAGAAGAGGAGCAGGCAGGAGGATCATAAAATAGGAACTTGGTTGATGTGGTCACATAAGAGACCAAATCTTTATTGTCAAAGTAAAGAGTCAATAGCTAATAGAATATAAAAGTGGAGGGATGTCATATCAGTTAGAGATCTAGCTGCATCTGAGCATAAACTAGCTAAACTACATCAGTGGGATAGCTCCTGGGAGAAAAGCTCTGAGAACAAGCGGGAAATGGGACTTTTACTATGGGTTTCAAGTCACTCCACTCAGCTTAATGTGTTAACTAGTTTAAAATCTTCATATTTATATTGGGACTGCAATATTTGAATGACGGAAATCAAAGGAAGGCATTTAAATGATTGTGGCTTCATGGAATTTTATAACTTTTAAAATACAGATACACTGCCATTTATTTATGAGTTTGATATACAACAAATGGGAAATTACTAATACACAGAGGAGAACAAAGCATGACTGAAATAAATGGTGCTGAGATAATGAATTTACATTTTGAGGGAAAGAAAAGACGTCATTTTAGATCATAAACTGTTGTATTGTTAATTGACTTGAAGAAAAATTTTAAAATTCAACTTAAAAAGCTTAGAAAATAAAGGAAAATAACATGAGTGCCTTCTTATTAGATAAAAATCAGCTGAAATGTCTTAAAAGCCAAGTTTGATTTGATTACATGAAAGCATAATTATCTTGAAAGGACAAAATGAGATGGAATAGATGTTTGCAACATAAGAAAAATATTTAATTCATCTGATGTCTTCTTCAATTTCTTATACACCACATGAGAGTAGAAAATGAAGTATTTCAATGAGGAAAATTGATAAACTAATTTAACACATCAGAAAAAATTGATGTTATCATTGCATTGCTCCATATTTCTCAAAAACTATTTACTCAGAGTCTACATTATGCAAAGCATTTTCAGAAAAAAGTGAAAAAGACACATTTTTTGAGGAAAACACAGATCTGGTATAAGAAAGTGCACTTTGAGCCAGATGGTGGTGGCACATGCCTTTAATCCCAGCACTTGGGAGGCAGAGGCAGGCGGATCTCTGTGAGTTTGAGGCCAGCCTGATCTACAGAGCAAGATGCAGGAAAGGCCCAAAGCTACACAGAGAAACCCTGTCTCGAACGTGTGTGTGTGTGTGTGTGTGTGTGTGTGTGTGTGTATACACACACACACACACACACACACACATATATATATATATATATATATATATATATATATATATGTATATGTATATATATATATATTTATAATATTTTTAAAAATAAAGTGCACTTTGTGGATATTTTATTTCTGCTATTGATGAGGGTTGATTCCTAAATATTGAGCAACTATTTTCCTTTCTATGTGTTTAGAGATGTTGATAAAGAGCTAAATGATTGAGTCTAGAAATGGCAAGTTATTTCTGGTTGTCATTTCTTTCCTGTTTGATGAAATAATTATGATGACCAAAAATGATTCCAATCATGAAAATCTGCTGCAACATAAGTAAAATTATCGATATATGTGTTTTATTTGACACAGAGTAATTATACATATGTATGCATATACATGAGCACTGGGATACCTTAATCCACATATGTAATAAGTAATGAGTAGATCAAGGTAATAGGTATGTATCACTATCACTTCAGATATACATGAATTCACTCTGTTGGGAACAACTGCAATACTTTCTAATAGCTCTTTGAAGTGATAGATTATTACCCATCATAGTTGTCTCACTTTATATTAGGAATTACTTCTCTTACCATAGCTACACCCCACAGCCCACAGTACACATTAACTATCTTCCCTCCATTCCTCCCTATGGGATAACCTTTCCAGAGTCTCATAACCACCATTACATTATCCATTTCCTTAAGACCAACTTAACTTCTTCATTGGCATGAGAACACCTGGTATTTTTCTGTGGGTGCCTCATCTGTTCCATTTTACATGATTGCTTCTAGGCCCTGCTAATAGAAGACATTCTGTCTTTTTTATGATTTTAATCAAATCTATAGTTGCTGTTGCTTACTTTGGGTTTCTCTTTGCACGCTATACAATTTTTCATTGTTCTCTCTGTATGTATGTGTTAGATAAGTAAGTTTCTTGCAGGTATCACATCACTGGGTCTACATTTTTTTTTGGTTTATTCAGCAAATATATGACTTCTAACTTGGAAATTTTATCCCTTTGGATTCAAAATTATTATTGATAAATACTCACATTTTGTTAATTTTTTCTGATTGTCCTATGTGCCCTTTATTCATTTGTCCTTCACTTGTTGACGATCTTTTTTATTTGACTCTCTCTTGCAAGCCTGCTCTATTACTGAGTTTTGGATTTTCACATATCTTCATGATGTTTCCTATCAAAATTATTGTTGTGGGATATTTGATCGCACTCTGACCCTCCCAAGACTGACACAGTTGACCTTGAATCAGAGGGAAGAACCAGCTACTAGCTGACCAGAATTAGCCATAGAGGTTTTGGAGGACCAAGGACATATAGACAGACACAGAAAGTAGCAGGAAGGGGTTTAGAAAGACTTGTGGGGCCCCTTTTGGACCGCAGAAAGAGAGAGAAGGTCACTGGTCACTTCGCCAAGTTATATTTATTAATAGAACAATGTAAGTATTTGCCTCGTCTGGTATCCAGTGTGGGCATAGGCTCAAAGGCAGCCGTTTGCCAAGAGGTTTGCAGCCACCAGACTCACCACTGGAAGCCAGCGCTGTCATTAAGGTGTCTCTGAGCCCTTACTTCCCGCCTTGCGGGTTTCTCCTGTATTTCCGCATCTCCACTTTTCAGGTGACTCCCTTCGTATCCCTGAAAGTTGTGGGCCTTTCCTGGACACCATCCCTGGCAGCCATAGTGCCAGCCCACCACCCCAACACCCACATGCACCATGTAGTCTGCTCCTGCAGCTACCACTGGCACACACCCTCAGCCCCCACCCCGGGCTACACCGCAGGCAGCTGAGGTGCCCTCAGCCTAGCCAGCAGAGTAACTGTTGTGATCACAGGACCCACTGTGCTAGCCTGGCTGCCTGGGCACCCTGCCACCCTCCCACACACAGCCAAGCATTGCCATCACAGCTAGCTAGGCTCACACTGATGGCCTTCTCTGTCATCCTCAGCAGATCTCATGAAACAACTAAGAATTCTTAAGGGGGGAATTGGTTTTGTTTGTTTGTTTGTTTTGTTTTTATTTGTTTGTTTGTTTGTTTTAAGTTTTTCCCCCAAAGTGATAGCACACGCCTTTAATCCCAGCACTTGGGAGGCAGAGCCAGGTGAATCTCTATGAGTTCGAGGCCAGCCTGGTCTACAAAGAAAGGCGCAAAGCTACACAGAGAAACACTGTCTTGAAAAAAAAAAAGAATTGGGAACAATATTATGATACAGGGAGTTAGGGAATTAGGACTCCATATGGTTCCACAAAGGATGGTTTTGAAATGGAAAAATTAAATGAAGGGATAATCAACTCAGTTGGGATTGATGTAACATCAATTATAATTATTATCAGTTTGGTAATTCATGTTTTATCCTTTAAAAAAGTGGTTTGATATTGGTGCCAAATGAGAAAGAAATGACTAATAAGATAAAATACTTAGAAAGACCTACTAATGAAACTAAGAAAAATGCATACACACACACACACACACACACACACACACACACACACACACAGGAATTTAGAGCAGAACCTACTGCACCATTGCATTATGAAACTGAAAAGGAGCAGCCCAAAGTTATTAGAAGACCAATCTTAATTTATCCAGTTGACATACAAGAATGTCCACTAGATTATAGTCACCCCAAGGCTATGCAAACATTAACTGGTCCTCTGAAACTGCAATAGACCTAGGCCCTCTGCATGTGTGTGACATTTGTATAGCTTGGTATGTTTGTGAGGCTCCTAGCAGTGAGATCAGGACCTGTCCCTGGGGCTTAGCTGGCTTTTGGGAACCTCTCCCCCATGCTAGATTGTTTCAACCAGCCTTTATGCAGGGGGAGGAGTTTGGTCCTAACTCATTTTGATGTTCCACGCTTAAGCCCATGGAAAACCTTCCCCTTTCTGGTTGGAGATGAAGGAGGGGAGGATGGGGATGGAGAGTAGATGGGAGTCAGGTGGGTGGAAATGGGAGAAGAGAAAAAATAAATTGAAATAAGAAAGAAAGAAAAGAAAAGGGATGGTAGGCAAGTCATTCCTAGAAATAATTTTTTTTTTCTGGAGATAATCCAAAAAGAAGGCCCCAGGTTTCTGGAATATGCAAAAGGTGTGGCAAAGGCCAGTATTGAACTAATGAATGCAGATCAACATGGGACAGGCAAGGTAACCCTTTGCCGTTGGGAAATACCTTAGGGTGCCTCTCACAACCCCAGTGTCAAATTTGATTCAATCATTCCCTGTCACCATTGGGGAAATTCCTCCACAGAGCAATTAAAATACTTAATGCCTGTTATTAAAAATCGCACTACTCCAGATGACAGAACAGCTTCAGTAGATAAAATAATATTTTCAGAGGAGACCATAAAACAAGTATTTTGTCAAAGTTCTATAAATGACCAAAGACCAAAGCTGAAAATATGAATAAATGGCGTTATAATTGAAGGCTTACTAGACACAGGCATGAATGGAACAATAATTTCACCAACGCCTTGGCATCCAGATTGGCCTATTAAGGAGGTAAATATTCAGCTTCTAGGGATTGGAATTTTATCTTAAGTAAAACAAAGTACAAGGTAGGTCATGTTTGTAGGGCCAGAAGGACAGATAAGGAAATTAAAGTCATTTGTGGCTAACATAGCAATGAATTTGTGGGGACGTGATCTATTACAACAATGGAAAACCCAGATTAACATTCCTCCCATTTCAGAAACAAACTATAATATGAAGAATGCTTTGGAAAGAAATATTAAAAGGTATTATCAAGAACCATCACAGACCATTAAGTTTGTACATAAGCAGGACACAGCAGTTATTGGTCTTTCAAAGGTACCAACAGCAATACCTTTAAAATGGTTAACTGACAAACCTATCTGGGGAAACAATGACCTTTGACACAAGAAAAATTGCATGCATTAGGACATCTGGTACATGAGCAACTAAACGTTCAACATATTAAAGACTTGCCCAGTCCTTGGAACTCTCCTATATTTACAATTTAAAAGAAATCTGGAAAATAGAGAAGAGTAACAGATCTATGAGGTATTAATAGGGTGATCTAGCCAACAGGCTATTTACAGCCTGGAATTCCATTGCCTTCTCTATTTCCTAAAGGATGGTTTATTATACTTTTTGATTTAAAAGACTGCTTTTTTTACTATATCTTTACAAAAACAGGATAGAGAAAAAAATTGCCTTCACAGTGCCTTCTTATATTTCTCAGCCTGTTAAAAGATATCAGTGAAAATACTTCCACAAGGGATGTTAAACAGCCCCACCTTGTATCAATATTTTCTACAACAGCCATTGGAAATAATTTGTAAACAGTTTCCTCAACCTATAATTTACTGCTGTATAGATGACATCTTACTATTTGATTCAGACACAGGTATCTTAGAAAAAATGTTTGAAGAAATAAAGAAGTTTGCCTTATTGGGAATTATAAATTGTTCCCAAAAAAATACAAAGAAGATATTCTATTAATATTCTAATTCTGAATTAATATTCTATTAATTACCTAGGATATAAGTTTACAAAAAATTCAACCACAGAGAGAGAATAAGGAGAGATCAATTACAAACCCTTCATACTTCAAAAATTCCTGGGAGATATAAACTGGTTATGACCCACAATCAAAATAACTACTCAATAACTAATTTATTTCAAATTGTGTAATGTGATAATGACTTAATTAGTCCAAGAAAATTATTAGCTGAAGATGAGAAAGAATTGGTTTTGGTAGAAGAGAAATATCAGGATGTACATGTGGATCAGTTGGATCCAGAGCTTGATTGTATCCTGGTCATATTACCTTTCACACATTCTCCTACAGGAATTCTTATACAGAGAAATGATAATATTTTATAATGGATATTTTTAAAACAGAGTGAAAAAAATAAAGACCTATGTAGAGAGGTTTCTGAGTTGATTCTGGAAGGAAAATTGAGAGACTTCATTAACTAACAGGAATAGACCCAACAAAAATTGTGATACCTTTTACCGATGCTGAAATTGCCTCATTGTGGGCAGAAAATGAACATTGGCAAAGAGCTTGCAGTAATTTCTTGGGAGAGACTAGCAACAAATATCCAAAAAGCAAGAGACTTCAGTTTCTAAAAGGAACTAATTAGATATCCCCTCACATAAGTAAGAGGAACACCAATTTCTAGAGCCCTAAATTCTATACTGATGCAAATAAATCAGGAAAGGCAGGTTATAAGTCAGGAAATAATATATAAATTAAGTAAAATAGATTAGAGACCTCATGATTCTGTTCAAAATTCAAAATTATATGCTATTCTCATGGTATTTTTAGATTTTCCAGAACGTCATAATATAGTTACTGACTCTCAATATGCAGAAAGAGTTATTTTTATATGGCTTTCTTTGTCTGTGTGTGTGTGTGTGTGTGTGTGTGTGTGTGTGTGTGTGTGTGTTCTCTTACCTTCAATAGTACAAATGTAGGCTTGCCTAATGGTCCCCACAAACTTCAAATGTGCTCCTCATCCTTTCAATATGCTTTTCTTTTCACTTTTATCTGACTTAGTTATTCCAAAATACTTGTTCACAAGATTTATCCTCCTTAATCTAGAATGCTGTTGAGGCTTTTATGTGGATTGTTTGTTTGTTTCATTTATTGAGTGGTTTTGGTCCAAGATTTCTGATTGGTTCTTTTATGACATCTATGTCTTTGCTGATTTTCTCATCTATATCATGAGTCATCTTCTTAATTTTCCTATACTGTCTATATTCTCTTTTTTCTTGTTATGTTCCCTTAAAATCATTCTTCCGTATTCTTTTTCAAGCACTTTGTCAATTTCCTTTTCTCTGCAGTCTGTTGATAAATAATTTCCGGGTCCCTTTAAAGGAATCCTGTTACCTTGCTTCTTAATTCCTGTTCCCCTACATTAATATTCTTTTTTTAATAGAGTTATCATAGTAAAGAACTTCCTCCTAGTTTTGTTTCCCTGGATGTTAGTTGGCTAAGCTGTACTAGTTTGGTTCCAAATGACTATAATATCCATGTAACTTCTCCAGTTGTAAAGAACATACATGAGCGATGTTTATGGACATCTCAAGGTTGTCTGTACAGGCTAAGAGACTATAAACCAGAAGGGAGCCATCTCCATGAAATCAATTTCCTGCAGTCCTTGAGTGCAGCATGCTCTGGTGTAGTCATGAGGCCCCATCATATTCTGAGTGTTGTAGCTGATCTGGTAAGCTCAGGTAATAGTCATCAACAAATGGTGTGTTGAGGTTAATACCATTGTATGAGGGCTTCCCTGTAGCTGGGTCACTCCAAATGGTCACCCATCAATGTGTGAGCACTACACGGTGCAACTTGCTCAGAGTTCTGTCAAGATGCTTCCCATAGCTGAGTATGGGGTGGTGGGGGCACATGTCTCATTCTCAGGGGTTCTTAGACAAGTCTTATGATGAAAGACTACTGAACCAGTTTGAGGGTTCATACAAAGTTAGCTAAATTGCCTACTTTCTTCCAGAAGGCCTGTCAGCAGCCTGAGATATTCATGAAAGGCCACTAGATGCTTCATAGGATCAAAAGTTGTGGGACAGACTCCGATTATTAAAGCTGTGAAAAATGAACAAGGCAAGCTGCCTGCAGAGCAGTAGAACTATTCTTTTAAAACTCCTGTGTAGGCATGCCACTTAGAATGAGACACCCAGGAGATTTCTGGGATGTGGGAGGCCAGTCAGGGCCTCCTACATCACAGGTCTTAGTTGGTTGAACTGGTGGAGTGACTGAAAATTGTTCCACAGGACCCTGTGTTAGTGGGCAAGGTCTTAAGATGGCCCTGTGCAATAAGAGCCTTTGTTGGAGAGGACAGAGAATGGACTCTTTCTACAGGGCAATATAGCAATGTTAGTACACTGGTAGCTCCCCCAAACTGGGCTTAGGTAGTGTGAAGTCTGCAGAGTTCTCAAGCAGTAAATGATTTGAGTGTCTGTAACATAAGTGGTAGACTTCCAGGGCCCTCCTGCTTACCCTGTTCCTAATGAGTAACGTCCCTCTTGGTGCAAGGTTTACCTCAAGACATGGAAGTGTAGAAGCTGACTGCTCATTCCTTTATTTATAAGGCAATCATATTTCCACAACCTACATGTGTCTGTCATATACACTTCATTTAACTGCCTCACACATTACACTAGACAATTTCTTTTCTTTTCTTTTGTTTTTTGTTTTGTTTCGTTCTGTGTTGATATGGAGTCTTGCTATACAGCACTGACTAGCCTGGAACTTCATGGCTATATAACAGGCTTGTCTTGAAATCATAAATTTTCTCCTTCCTCTTCCATCCAAGTGCCAAGATACAAGTGTATGCTACAATTCCTGACTAAGCTGTTGTCTTTTCTTTATCATGTTCCTTTGTTGAAATAGGAAGCAGATTCCACTCAGTTGTCTTTTGATATTACTTTTAGATCTCTCTTTATAAAATTAAATTCATAACATAAAAAGGAAGACTAATTTTCCCACTTCAAGAACACAAAATACCACACTCTTCTAGGCACAGGGAGTTCAAAAGCAGGAACATACAATAGCATGTTGGTCAGATTGTCAACCTCATTGGTGAGAATAATAGGAAAAACATTATGAAGTATGATGAATATACTCTGTATTCAGTGTTATCTAACTTGCATGCTGCAAATACTTTCTACTTGAACTTGTTTTACCTTTTCTGTCATCTGTATCCACACTTGTCTTCATTAAAAACATCATCTGGGGGCTGGAGAAAGGGCTCAGCAGTTAAGAGTTCTTGCTGTTCAATCATGAGGACCAGAGTTCAGATTATAGAATACAGGTAATAAATTGGAAATCTCAAAAATGTTTGTATCACCAGTTCCAAGCAATCTAGTGCCTTCTACTGACCTACATATTTGCACAAGTATTTACACATGCATACACACACACATACACACACAAACATGCACACACAAATAAATATACAAATACATGTATGAATAAATCTCATGAAAATAAAAACAGATAAATAAAAGCATCCTCTCTTCTAATTAAAATGGTCTTTGATATTTTGAGTGATCATTGTAGTTTTAGTATTTAAGGATTCTATGAAGAAACTGAGATTATCTCTGCTTCTTGTTCCTTAAGTGAGTGTTGGTATCTCCCACTAAGTTGCAATTCTCCAAGAAAAATATATATGATACCTTGTCTTGCCATTTCCTGAATACTAGCATTTTTCAATACTCTGGAAAACTTAGCTACATTTAATTTTTTCTTCCTTTTACATCCAAAAATGAAATGACATATGTTTGAATCAAAAACCCACAGCTGAGCTGGCATACAGATTGCTCAAACTTAATGTGCTCATGACTTATAAAATCCTCATGGCCAAAAGAATCCCATTTCTCTTGTAGTCTAAGAATTTATACAAACATAACAAGGTATCTTCAATCTGAACCCAAGTCTAAGTATAAAATTAACTCATGCTTCACACAGCCTGGAGGTGATGTGTGGACTGTACACAAAAAAGTAAAAATAGTCAGGGAAAGTTGGGGATCAATGTTTCCACTTATGGCATGATGTTAGGTGCCAAAAAATTTTTGGATTTTAGAGTAATTCGAATTTTGAATGTTTGGATTAGAATGTTCAGCTCATTAATATTCTACTGTTGAGGCATGTCAGTAAAAACTCTACAAACCACCCTTTACCCTCGTCACAGACTCAGTGTGGCTTTAGAGTGACTGGATGAGGAAAAATCCCCCTCCTTCAGCAGTTCACCCACTTCTCTTTAACCATCAACTGACACAAACCACACATTAAATCTGAAACAACAAACCCTCCGCTCCCTAATCAAGTCAACATCTCCAGCCAAAGTCCCATGTTCCACCAAAGGCCACTCTAGCACCCAGATCCACAGAGCCCATACAGGCACCAGAATCCCAGAGAACCCCAACTAGACCAGAGGTCACTCTGGCTGCCAGATCTCCAGAACCCAACTCGGGTGGAAACACCCTTGAAATTTTTACTAAATTTCAATTGTTCAATTTTACCAATAAAGACTTGGGAGCCAAATGCTTGGGTGAAAATCTGTTAGTTCAAAGAGACAGAGCAAGCACCTGGCTGACCTTCCTCATCTGCCAACATCCCAGAAAGAGAACTTTTTCCTATGCTGTCCCAAACAAAATACTAAAGGCTACCAGGTCCACATGTTAACAAAAGTCATTCAAGTAAAATTGAGGATATAGAGCCTTAATGCAAACTCTTAGAGAATGTATTTATTAGGTCTCTTGTATTACAACTTATTTTAGGAGGAAAAACCAAGTTTATAAATTATATGTATGTTATAGTTTTAGATATAAGTTATACATTTCATTCCATACTTAAGAGGTATATATGTGGACAGACGTCAAGGCAGAAGTACATACAACAAAATGAAGAGCAATAGAGCATCACCAGAACCTAGCCCTTCTCCAACAGCTAGACCTGAACATCACGGAATGGAACAAGAAGAAGAAAACAACCTTATAAGTGAAATCATGAAGAGGCTAGAACCTTATATAGAAGAAATCAAAAATAAAGTAGAGGAACAGACAAACAAAAAATGGGAAAAACCGCTATAAAAAAAACGAGAGGAAAGGACAACTAAAGCAGAAGAAAACAATAAATCCTTGAATGAAAATCATGAAAAAGCAAGGGAGACAATCCAAGACCTGAAGAGGGAAATAGAAAACATGAAGAAGACACTAGCAGAAGGAATGCTGGAATTAGAAAATCTGAGTAAACAAACAGGAACTTCAGAGGCAAGTATAACCAAGAGAAAGCAAGAGATGGAAGAGAGGATCTCTGGTGTTGAAGATACGGTAGAAGAAATAGATTCATCGGTCAAAGAAAACAATAAAACCAACAAAGTCATGACCCAAAATGTCCAAGAAATTTGGGACACCATGAAAACACCAAACCTATGAATAATAGGGATAGAGGAAGGAAAAGAATACCAACTCAAAAGCACAGAAAATATATTTAACAACATCATAGAAGAAAACTTTCCCAACTTAAAGAAGGAAATGCCTATGAATATACAAGAAGCCTATAGAACACCAAACAGACTAGACCCCCCCCAAAAAAAGTACCCTCGCCACATAATAATTAAACAACTAAATGTACAGAATAAAGAAAGAATATTAAGGCCAGCAAAGGAAAAAGGCTAAGTGACTTATAAAGGAAAACCCATCAGAATAACGCCCAATTTCTCGATGGAGACTTTGAAAGCCAGAAGGACCTGGACAGATATAATGCAGACACTAAGAGACCATGGATGCCAGCCTAGATGAATATACCCAGAAATCATCATACATGGAGTGAACAAGACCTTCCAAGACAAACCAGATTTAAACAATATTTATCCACAAACCCACCCCTACAGAAAGCACTAGAAGGAAAATGCCAACCTAAGGAAGGCAGATACACCCATGAAAACACAGGCAATAGATAGCACCACAGCAGTAAACACCAAAGAAGAGAAGTACACACACACTACTAGAAAAAAAATAAAAATAACAACAGGAATGAACAATCACTGGTCATTAATATCCCTTAATATCAATGGACTTAATTCACCTATAAAATGACACAGACTAACAGAATGAATACGAAAACAGGACCCATCTTTTGGCTGCATACAAGAAACACACCTCAGATTCAAAGACAGACACCTCCTAAGAATAAAAGGTTAGGCAAAGACTTTCCAATCAAATGGTCTTAAGAAGCAAGCTGGTGTAGCCATCCTAATATCCAGCAAGAGACTTCAAACTAAGAGATGATGAAGGACATTACATACTCATCACAGGAAAGATCCACCAAGATAAAGTCTCAATTCTGAACATTTATGCCCCAAACACAAGGGCACCCACATTTGTAAAAGAAACATTTCTAAAGCTTAAATCACACATAAAACCCCACATATTAATAGTGGGAGACTTCAACACCCCACTTTCACCTCTGGACAGTTCGGCCAAATTGAAACTTAACAGAGACATAATGGACTTAACTGATATTATGGCTCAAATGGTCTTAATCGATATCTACAGAACATTCCACCCAAACAAAAAAG
Organism: Onychomys torridus; assembly: GCF_903995425.1. Classification (NCBI taxonomy): domain Eukaryota; kingdom Metazoa; phylum Chordata; class Mammalia; order Rodentia; family Cricetidae; genus Onychomys; species Onychomys torridus. The sequence continues at coordinate 66,616,039 of NC_050454.1, forward strand.
AATATACCTTCTTCTCAGCACCCCATGGAACCTTCTCTAAAATCGACCACATACTTGGCCACAGAGCAAAGCTCAACAGATACAAAACAATTGGAATAACCCCCTGTGTTCTATCAGACCACTATGGTTTAAAGTAAGATTTCAACAACAGAAAAAACTACAGAAATCCTACAATCTCATGGAAACTGAATACTGCTCAACTGAATCACCAATGGGTTAAGGAAGAAATAAAGAAAAAAAATTAAAGACTTCCTAGAGATCAATGACAATGAATACACCACATACCCAAACTTATGGGATACTATGAAAGCAGTGCTAAGAGGGAAATTCATAGCACTGAATGCCCACATAAAGAAGCTGGAGAAATCTCATGCTAGTGACTTGACAGCACACCTGAAAGCCCTTGAACAGGAAGAAGCAAAGTCTCCCAGGAGGAACAGACTCCAGGAAATTATCAAATTGAGAGCTGAAATCAATAAAATAGAAATAAAGAGAACAATACAAAGGATTAATGAAACAAAGAGTTGGTTCTTTGAGAAGATCAACAAGATAGACAAGCCCTTCTCCAAACAAACCAAAAGACAGAGAGAGAGCATCCAAATTAACAAAATCAGAAATGAAAAGGGGGACATAACAACGGACAATGAGGAAATCCAGAGAATCATCAGGTCATACTTCAAAAACCTCTACTCCACAAAACTGGAAAATCTAAAAGAAATGGATAATTTTCTGGATAGGTACCACATACCTAAGTTAAATCAAGACCAGATAAACCATTTAAGTAGTCCAATAACCCCTAAGGAAATAGAATCAGTCATTAAAAGTCTCCCAACCAAAAAAAGCCCAGTACCTTATGGTTTCACTGCAGAATTCTACCAGATCTTCAAAGAAGACTTAATACCAAAACTCTTTAAATTGTTCCACACAATAGAAGCAGAATGTATATTACCAAACTCCTTCTATGAGGCTACAATCACCCTGAATCCTAACCCAAACAAAGATTCAACAAAGAAAGAGAACTATAGACCAATCTCCCTCATGAACATTGATGCAAAAATACTCAATAAAATTCTGGCAAACAGACTCCAAGAACACATCAAAACAATTATCCACCAGGATCAAGTAGGCTTCATCCCAGGGATGCAAGGGTGGTTCAACATATGAAAGTCCGTCAATGTAATAAACCATATAAACAAACTCAAAGAAAAAAACCACATGATCATCTCACTAGATACAGAAAAGGCATTTGAAAAAATCTAACACCCCTTCATGATAAAGGACTTGGAGAGATCAGGAATACAGGGAACATACTTAAACATAATAAAGACAATCTACAGCAAGCCAACAGCCAACATCAAATTAAATGGAGAGAAACTCAAAGCAATACCACTAAAATCAGGAACAAGGCAAGGCTGTCCCCTCTGCCCCTACTTATTCAATATAGTACTTGAAGTTCTAGACAGAGCTATAAGACAACATAAAGAGATTAAGGGGATACAAATTGGAAAGGAAGAAGTCAAGCTCTCCCTATTTACAGATGGCATGTTAGTATACATAAGTGACCCCAAAAATTCAACCAAGGAACTGATACAGCTAATAAAAACCTTCAGCAACATTGCAGGATACAAGATCAACTAAAAAAAATCAGTAGCCCTCCTATATACAGTAGACAAACAGGCTGAGAAGGAAATCAGAGATACATCACCCTTTACAATAGCCACAAATGATATAAAATACCTTGGGGTTACACTAACTAAGCATGTGAAGGACCTATATGACAAGAACTTTAAGTCCTTGAAAAAAGAAATTGAAGAAGATGTCATAAAAGGGAAAGATCTCCCATGTTCATGGATAGGCAGGATTAACATAGTAAAAATGGTGATCTTACCAAAAGAAATCTACAGATTCTACACAATTCCCATCAAATTACCAACATAATTCTTCACAGATCTGGAAAGAATAATACTCAACTTCATATGGAAAAACAAAAAACCCAGGATAGCCAAGAGAATCCTGCACAATAAAACAACCTCTGGAGGCATCACAATCCCCGAACTCAAGCTCTAATACAGAGCTACTGTAATAAAAACAGCTTGGTACTGGCATAAAAACCGACATGTGGACCAATGGAATCTAACTGAAGACCCTGACATTAACCCGCACACCTATGAACATATAATTTTGACAAAGAAGCCAAAAATGTACAATGGAAAAAAGAAACCATCTTCAACAAATGGTGCTGGCATAACTGGATGTAAATGTGTAGAAGGCTGCAAATAGATCCGTATCTGTCACCATGCACAAAACTTAAATCCAAGTGGATCAAAGACCTCAGCATAAATCCAGCTACTCTGAACCTGATAGTAGAGAAAGTAGGAAGTACTCTTGAACGCATTGGCACCTGAGATCACTTTCTAAATATAACACCAGTAGCACAGACACTGAGAGAAACAATCAATCAATGGGACCTGTTGAAACTGAGAAGCTTTTGTAGAGCAAAGGACACGGTCAACAAGACAAAGCGACAGCCTACAGAATGGGTAAAGGTCTTTACCAACCCCACATCTGACAGAGGGCTGATATCCAGAATATATAAAGAACTCAAGAAATTAGACATCAAAATGCCCAACAGTCCAATTAAGAAATGGGCTATAGAACTAAACAGAGAATTCTCCACAGAGGAAGTTCAAATGGCAGAAAAACATTTAAGAAATTACTCAACATCCCTAATTATCCAGGAAATGCAAATCAAAATGACTCTGAGATACCACCTAACACCTGTCAGAATGGCTAAGATCAGAAGCACAGAAGACAGCTTATGCTGGAGAAGATGTGGAGCAAGGGGAACTCTCCTCCACTGCTAGTGGGAATGCAAGCTTGTACAGCCACTTTGGAAATCAATATGGCGTTTCCTTAGAAAATTGGGAATCCATCGCCCCCAAGACCCAGCTATAGCACTGTTGGGCATATACCCAAGGAATGCTCAATCATACCACAAGGGCATTTGCTCAGCTCTGTTCATATCAGCTTTGTTTGTAATAGCCAGAACCTGGAAACAACCTAGATGCCCTTCAACTGAAGAATGGATAAAGAAAATATGGTACATATACACAATGGAGTACTACTCCTCAGCAGAGAAAAACAATGACATCATGAGGTTTGCAGGCAAATGGATGGATCTAGAAAAAATCATCCTGACTGAGGTAACCCAGACTCAGAAGGACAAACATGGTATGTACTCACTCATAGGAAGATACTAGATGTAAAACAAAGATGTCTAAACTGCTACACAACTCCAGGGAGGCTACCTAGAAAACAAGACCCTAGGAAAGACCCAAGGATCACCCAATGACAGAGAAATGGATGAGATCTACATGAACAACCTGGATGACAGTGGGAGTAATGAAGGGCAAGATTTGAGGGAAAGAAAGCTTAGGGGAGCAGGAGATCACAGCTGGATCAAGAACAGAAAGGGAGAATGAGGAATAACAGACCATGATAAATGAAGACCACATGAGAACATGAATAGGCAGAGTGCTCGAGTGGTCCCCAGAAATCCACAATGATATATCCTCTATAGACTGCTGGCAATGATCGAAAGAAAGCCTGATCTGACCTAGTCTGGTGATCAGATGGCCAAACACCCTAACAGTCGTCTTGGAACTCTCATCCAATAACTGATGGAAGTAGATGCCGAGATCCTCAGCCAGGCCCCAGGTGGAGCTCCTGGTGTCCAACTGTCAAGGAAGAGGAGGGTCTGCAAGAGTGTGAATTGTTGAATCCAAGATTGCAAAAAGCACAGGGACAAATAGCCAAGCGAATGGAAGCACACGAATTATGAACCAATGGCTGTGGAGCCCCCAGCTGGGTCAGGCCCTCTGGATAAGTGAGACCATTGAATAGCTTGATCTGTTTGTGAGGCACCCAGTCTGTGGGACCAGGATCTGTCCTTAGTGCATGAGCTGGCTGTTTGAAACCTTGGGCTTACACAGGGACACTTTGCTCAGTCTGGAAGGAGGGGACAGGACCTGCCTGTACTGAATCCACCAGGTTTAAATGAATCCCCAGGGGTGCCTTGATCCTGGAGGACATGAGAATGGAGGGCAGGGGCTGGGGGTAAGGTGGGCCTGGGGTCAGGAGCGGGGATGACAGTGGAACCCATGGCTGTTGTACAAAATTTGAAACACATAGTATTAAAGGAAAAAAAATATTAAGAAAAAAAAAGAGGTGTATATGTTAGATAACTTAGAGCTGTTTATTCTCTTGCTTCCAGAGAACCAATGCTCATGTGACATTGTTCTGATATTTTGTCACCCTGCCCTCTTTGCAATAACTCTTGTTAGGACTTGAAAGAAAATGACTTTCTCTGGGTAAGTGGCATTCCTTGGGCACACCGTACGAGACAGTGCAAATAGATGATAATGTGTGAGAACCACATCAACTTAACGGAAGCCAGGGCTTTCATTGAGAGAGACAGTATTATGCACAGGAGCTAGGAAGTCCATAAAATGGAAAGGAAAGGGGGAAAATGCTGGCAATTTTTAAATATTTAGGATTACCTTCCAATATTATGTAAACTGTGCTATGTGAATAACACTGGAATTCTTAGTGCAGTGAAGGAAAGATTATGGAACAATAGCACATGAATCTAGATTTTTTTTTTTTTTTTTTGGTTTTTTAGAGACCGGGTTTCTCTGTGTAGCTTTGCGCCTTTCCTGGAACTCACTTGGTAGCCTAGGCTGGCCTCGAACTCACAGAGATCCGCCTGGCTCTGCCTCCTGAGTGCTGGGATTAAAGGCATGTGCCAACATATAGGAATCTAGATTTAAAGAGACAAGGAAGAGTGTGAAGATTGGTGCTGGTATATTCTTCAATAGCTATCAATTTTAGAAAAACTACGAAGGCAGAGACACAATCACCATGCTTTCCTACTCATAACATCTTAAACCTGTAGGTCTCAGATGTAAGAAAAGTCCCCACAGAAAAGTGTGTCCATCTATTCACTCACATTCCCCTTTATTTTCATGGTGCATGTTTATGCTCCCATACATAAAGCAAGTTTATAAACCCAAAACTCCAAGCAAGTTATAGGTCAAGAACAAGTCTCCATGTTGGAAGAGAAAAACAGGGGTGAAGAGAACTAATTCCATGTTTCTGTGTCATTTTCCCCAGACACAGGCATAATCTTTTCTTTACTACAAAGTTTGACTCTCAGCCAAAGGAAAAAGTTTGAAGTGTTCTCAGAAGAAAGGTGCAATCCCCCTCCCCCACCCTTTTTTTTTCTGTTTTCAGTCTCTTTCTTTTGGATTGTAGCCAGAACCTAAGTATGATTTTTCTGATACATTAGGCCTCTTGACTCTTTCTCTAAACCCTGTTCCTGACCATGTGACTGCTTGCATCCCAGGTGTCTGCTTCCATGCCAACTTAAACAGCAAAGCTCTTTTCCCTTCTGTACATTCTCTCCCTTGGGCAGCTGCTGAGATTTATAGCTCACTTACCCCAGGGTGTTTTTCTTCTAAACTCTATTAAAATTATCCTCGGGCTTCAAAAAAAAAAAAAAAATGTTTATTCCTGTTGCTTTAACTTTGGCACAATGGCTGCGCCTGATCTACTGCTCTTTCAGCCAGCAATGGCAGCGCTGCAGTGACTGGCCTGTTTCTCTAGCAGTGGCCTGGCCTCTCAGGCCACAGCCTGGCAGAAATCCTGTTCCTGCCGGTACCAGCTCTGTCACTGCTGTTAAAGGTAGCTTTAACTAAATTTCTATCATTCTATTTATAAATAAGACTCGAGATTCAAAGGCTGGAGTGAAAACCTGTGAGCTCAGAGAGGCCGAGTAGCAAAAAGGCTAACCTTCTCTCCTTGCTGGCATGCTCTGCCAAACCAGAAAAAGCTGCACTACTCCAAATCCCTCATAACTACTTCCTGTGTCTCTTTGTCTCTTCTGGATGCCCTCTGAGGCTCTGTGGTTACTTCCTGTCAACTAATTGCTAACTCAGCCTCCTGACCCAAGGTTAATTTTATGTAATCAATACAAATGCAAACTCGGGGTTCACAGTGGGATCAAATATCCCCCAACACATTCCAAGTACCCTGATTTGATTATGATTCTATACATAGACATACCAAAACATTACACTGTAGCTTATATGCAGTACAATACAATTATTGTATGACAACAAAAATAAAACAAACAACAATAACAAAAATCACAAGTGCTTAATCACCTAGGGACCTTATCTGTCAAGGAGAATACTGAGTGATTAGAAAACCCTTTTTTTCCAGTGAGGCTAAGTAACAAGAAGAGCTCGAGAGGTGACACATGAATATCCCTGGGAAGGAGAAATAGAATATATATCATGAGTGGGCTTGGGGTAGGTGGGGACAGGAACAAAAGGGACCAGGTGAGAGAAGGATGGAGGGAGAGAATACTGGGAGGGACAACTGGAATTGGGGGCTTTGGGGGGACACGCTAGAAACCTAGTACAGTGGAATCTCCCAGGAATCTGTGAGGGTAACTCAAGCTGAGTAAGACTCCTGGTAATGAGGGACTTGGAGTCTGAACAGACCATCTCCTGTAACTGGGCAAGGCTTCCAGTGGAGGGACTGGGATATCAACCCATCTACTAAACCTTTGACCTACAATTCCTCCTGTCTGCAAGATGTGCTGGAGTGAAAGTGGTACAGAAATTGTGGGAGTGGCCAACCAATGACTGGTCCAGCTTGAGACCCATCCCATGAGAGTGAGGCCAGCCCTGACATGGCCTGGAGGTCCAGGAACTGCATAGCCTAGAGACCTAGGATAGAACCAAACATGACTGGGATGATTCCTGATGGAATTCTGCTGTATTCATAGACAGGAGCCTAGCATAATCATCATCATAGAAGCTTCATCGAGCAACTAATAGAAACAGATGCAGAGACCTACAACCAAACATTAGACAAAGCTCAGAGCATCCTGCAGAAGACGAAGGCAGAGGATTATAGGAGCCAGAGGGGTCAAGTTCACAGAATCAACTAGCCAGGGCTCATAGAAACTGAGCTTACCATCAGGAAGCCTGCATGGAACTGACCTAGGCCCTCTGCATATATGTTATGGTTGAGTAGCTTGCTTTTCTTGGGGAACTCCTAACAGTGGGAGCAGGAGCTGTCTCTGACTCTTCTGCCTGCTTTGGGGATTCTTTTTCTCCTACTAGGTTGCCTCATTCAACCTTAATATGAAGGTAAGTGCCTAGTCTTATTGCAACTTGATCTGCCACATTTGGTTGATATCCCAGGAAGACCTGCTCTTTTCTGAAGGGAAATGGAGGAAGAATGGATGGGAGGGGCTGGAAGGGGAAGAGGGAGAAGAAACTGTAGTTGGGATGTAATATATGAGAGAAGAATAAAAAATAAATTTAAAAAAAAACTTTTCTTTGACTTTAAGTAGTAATACTTTCTAGCTATTAAAAATTTCACTTAATTTTGCACAGAAATTGAAACATTCCCAGAAAAGGTAGATATGACTAAGTTATGCAAATCATACACTTTGACATTTCTCAAAGGAATATGCTTTGTGTCATTGCTGAACCACTGTCAACCTAATGTTTTATATTCCCCATAGTATCCAAAACTTACTTGACTTTAAAAGCAAGTGCAAGGCCCTGGGTTCGATCTTCAGCTAAAAAAAAAAAAAAGAGGAGAATCATGTAAATTTCTTTCTAAATACTGCAAGTGATCTACAGATATAGAACCTGCCCTCCCAAGCAGTTAAGTTCCAACTCCAGACAAAAATATCAAAGATAAAATTAAAATGGCACCTTAATGAGCATGTATCATATTTCATGAAAAATATAATACAACACTTATGTTCATGGAATTTATACTTTATTAAAGATTTTTAGAAGGTAGTGATGTCTAAAGTATGTGAGAAATGGTGTATGGGTCCTGAGTAAATACTGTGTCATGCCATACAAAAGACAAGAGCATCTGCAGATAAAATACTCATTGGGGGAAGGTCTAGTACCAAGGATACTAAAGTTTAATGCATGTAGAACTTGTTCATAAAACAGGTTTCAGGTTTCATGAAAATCTCAATGAGTTTAATCAAATCTCCCCTTTCCCTATAGTAAAATCCATGTCAGAGTAACATGGCAGAGACATATGAAGATCCAGATGCAACCCAATCACACCCACCCGTGGGATCAGCAGATGCCTCAAAAGCAGCAGCAAAAATCATGTTCCTCTTGGATTCTCTGTCTTGACAAAAGACATCAGTACCTACTCAGTCTTCTAGAATAAGAATCCTGAAGGCTTCTTTGAGGTCCAATTATTTATGTACCTCTAGTAAACAATAAAGAACTTCTTAAAACCTCTCATCACTCTTTATTCTTTAATTAAAAGATCAAACTTATTACAGTGCATTCAAGATGTTCTGAATAGAGATTCTTCTTGCTGAAGTCAAGATACACCCTGTTCTAATATACCCTATATTTAATACAAGAGTGGTATTTTAGGCTGTGTTTTGCCCTATGAGACTCCATCTTGCATGCAGCTTTTGACTCCATTTTAAGGGTAAAGGATGACTGAGATCCTGGGTGAAGCCACAGACACCATCATCTGTCCTGCACCACCCATGCAGGACACACTGATAAAGGAGTTGCTCCTGGAGGTAGAAAGGGGTCTACCCTATAACTTTATTGGGATACATTGAGACTATAGGAGCACATGAACATGTTAAGATTGTATCCAACAAACCAGGCCTAAGAACTCATCAGACATGCTAGACCTCGGAAAGGGTAAAAATCCTGTACCTAAATGACACAAAGTGATGTACACCTAACACTGTAATGGTGTGGTGGCACTGACTTGACACACAGTGTAGATCAAGAGCTGACAGTAGAGGACAGCTGAGGTCTCCCAACTTCCCTGAGGGTTTTCCTTGACAGTTGTCTGTCTGTCTACCTACTCACCAGTCTGGGCTGAGATCCTCCATTTCCTGATGCATACCCAGTTCTGATTTTTTTCTGCAGCTGGCTGCATCTTCATGCTCAAGCCTGACTCTTCTGAGGCCTGACAGAAACAGCATCTTCCTTGAGGCCAGTTCTGAGTCCCTTATCTCATCAATACAGACTCTATTAACATGTGTATTAGCCCACTTCTGAAACCTTTTAAAACCAGCTATAGCTTTTTAACTTATATTCATTTTGTAAGCCACATATAGCATCATATATGCCTATATTGAAAGATATGTTTTCTGTGTGTTGTGTGGTATGAGAGTTATTATTAAAAGTCATGGATCTTAGAGGAGACTCAACTGCTAAACCACTGCAATTCCTAACTGCACTCTAAATACTCTTATACCCACAGAGAGATGTAGCTCTCATCTCTGTAACACAAATCTTAAAAGATCCTATTAATAAAAAAAACATGGAGCCAAATATTGGAGTAAAAGCTGAAAGATCAGAGAAACAGAACAAGCCAGCCACAAACTCTCACCTCTAGGAAATCTTCAGTCTCAAGAGAGAGAGTTCCTGTTTACTCACATCTTACATACCTTTCTGTGCCCTGACACCTTACTTCCTTCCTAGCGCTGTGTGTATGCCACCACGCCTAGCTCTATTCCTAGTGTGGCCTTGAACTCACAGAGATCCAGATGAATCTCTGCCTCCCAAATGCTAGGATTAAAGGCTACCACTGCCTGACCTCTATGTTTAATATAGTGGCTGGCTTTGTCCCCTGATCCCCAGACAAGCTTTATTGGGGTACACAATATATCACCATACATCTCTCATCAAAGAAGCATCTTGTAACAGAGACCATTACAGAAAGCCAAAACTGATCAAAATGCAGAGAATAACTAGATAATTGTGCTCAGCCTCTATGGATACATCCACAATATATCTAAGGCTCAGGGAAAGCCAGATGATCAGGAAGTCTGCTGCCAGAGCATGTCTTCTAAATATGAGAAGGAATCCATATCCATGGAATGTCAACAATATGCATGGCTGCTTAAAATGTACCAAGCAATGGCAGCACCAGTTGACACACCAATGTGGGTAGGAGAATCTTACAAGACCCCACACTAGATGAAGAGCTATAGGCAATTAAAGACTGCTGGGAGAGGGAGAATCTGTCTTCCCCAAGGACGAGCCCTCTAAGTGGTTATCCAATCTCAAGAGGTCAGCCCTACAAAGCATACATGCAGGCAGCACTAAATGGACTCAGCAGGCTATTTTATATATTGATTTGCCTATGTATGTAACCATACTTAAAGAAAACAAAGACATGAATTTGAAAGGGAATGGAAAGGGATGGAAGGAAAAGAGGTGGAAGGGGAAATTATGTAGTTATATTTTAATTAATAAAGGAAACTGCATTCACCTCAGCCAAATTACCATGGTAGGCTGATAATCTGGCAAATAACTGCTATTGAAATTTACGAGAGAGAGAGAGAGAGAGAGAGAGAGAGAGAGAGAGAGAGAGAGAGAACATAAAGTTAGGTGGGTAGAGAGGTGAGGAATATCTGGGAGAAGTTGGGGAAGGAGAAAGAATATGCTCAAAATATGGGCCCCTCCAGTGGTAGAAGCCTGACCCTGCCATCTGACCAAATCAGCTACTATCTAGGCCCAGATGGTAAGACAGATCTGGTACTTTGAGCTGGTCCACCCCAACATCTATCCAATCTATGAGCTGCTGGTGCCCATGAAGGATCTGGTCCTGCAGAACCAGAGGTACAGGATCACCATGACTGGCAACAGCACAACAGCAGAATATCTAATATATATATGTGTGTGTGTGTGTGTGTGTGTGTGTGTGTGTGTGTGTGTGTGTGTGTATACACACATATATATATACACATATATATATATAGTCACATATGTCAGTATATCATGATACATATATTATGTGACACACTGCAGTTTCCAATGTCACTAAGATGAACAAATATTCAACGGAGAGGTGGGAAAAGAAGAGGAATGGAACAGTGAGTGAATGATGGAACTGAAGGCAGAACTTGAGATACAATGGCAGTGCCGGGTATGAGAGAAGCCTAAACATTGTCGAATAGTATTGACAGGGTGGCCTGGTGTTACCACTGAAGCCTATGTGAATGTCTGTGGCCATGCTGATGTTGGTGGTCCGCACTGCTGCAGAGGGCTATGATGATGTCTGTGGTCTGTGCAGCGACCGAGAGCTGCATTGATGCCCATGGCTTGCCACCAGAGACCATGCTGAGGTCTGTGGCACATGCTGACACTGAAGACCACATGGATGTCTGTGGTCCATGTTGTCTCCAGAAACCATTTGCAAATCAATGATCCATGCTCCTGATGCCTGTAAAGGGCAAGGAAGCTACTTTTGCCATGGTATTGATGACTGCAGACTCAGAGTTGAGAAAAAAAGGACATAGAAGGTGTCTGTGACAACCCCCACCTCACCTCCACCCCCCAAAAAGCAACAGCTTAGACCAAAAGCCACTGAAGTAAACTCTTAAAATTCATGATAATGATGCTTAAGTGTTGCTCTCCATAGCTGATGGCTTCTGGCAGGGGTTCTGGTAGAACAGGAGACTCAGTTTTCTTTAAGGAGCTAGCCACCAGGAGTTTGACCATGCTCCAGGGAGTACATGGGGCAACACAAATTGGAATTGTTTTATTTTCTATTTGTTTCAGGGGGAAGTCACAAGGGTGGGGAGCAGGCCCCGGGAGGTCGGGGAAGTGAGTATGCTTGTGGTTCATGATGTGAAATTTCCCAAATAATCAATAAAAATATTATGGAAAGACATACTGTACAAAAAAAATAAAAGAAATTGTTCCACCTTGTAAATTTATTGTTGTTCAAAATGTTCTGACACTACAGAAAGACAAAGCCTCGTTCATCTGTGTTTGTGACATCATATACTCATGTCACCTACACATCTCTAGGCATTCCTCCTTCCCTAATAGCCACTGAAAATTATACTTTCAGAGCCACATTGAAGTTCACTGTTTTCTGAGTACACACTGTCACGCCTCTGTTGGAACACGCTCAGGGGAATGACGGATAGTGAACACTGCCTTGGGGAGCCGTGAGAGAGCTCTGGGAAAAAGGCAGAGGGCCTTTACCTCAGGTGCATTTTGTTCCTGGAGTGTTCCTGGACGTGATTTTGTGCCTCCTATGACAAACATCTACACTCAATTTATGAGACATATTTATTCCTGTAGGATGCCAGGACACAGCTATAGAGCCCAATCTGGTGAGTGTGCCCTGAATCTGGATACGGCCTTCTGCCTGGCTTTTATACTTGCCCAGACACAGTCTACAGTATGTGCCAGGCATTGTGTTTAAATTGATCTCTCCTGAGGAAGTTCTGGGAAAGGGTTGCTCTGCTAATTTTTAGTATGTGCTTCCTGACCTTTATTTACATGTTTTCCTGGACTTCCTTAGATCATTGCTTTCTCTGTTTCAACTCACTGCAACTTGATATGCTGTGTTTTGCTGATATCCATGGGAGACCTGCCTTTCCCACCCCCAACAGAAGCAGAGGAGTGGATTGGAGGGTGGGAACACAGCGAAAGTGGGGGTAGGAGGACTGGAGGGAGAGCAGGAAGGGGAAACTGTGCCCAGGGTGTAAATTAATTATTTTTTTAAGGGCACTGAAACTGAAGTAAGATTGTGCACAACATTAGACTGTAGTCCACCCCATGCTCTCAGGTCCTCAGATCCCAGCTCCAGCAGACAAGATCTGCACAGGTTGGCTGAAAAGTCGACACCTCTAGCATTTGGAGCTAAATCTTTAGTCCAAGGGAATGTGCCCTCTTTGGTCTCCCAACCCTCTAATCCACACAAAACCACTCTCCTCCACACACACTAAAAGAACCTTGTGATTTCATGTTTGTTTCCTTCCTTTTTTTTCTATGTATGTGTATAGACTATACATATATATTTCATATATAGATTACATGCACACAAATAAATGCAAACTATTCAGTCTATATGATGTTACTGATATATATTGTCTGTATATTTTCAGGGTTTATCATTCTTTCTTTTTTTTTCAAAACAGAATCTTACTATATGTTTGAGGCTGGTCTCAAATGCTTGAGTCTTCTGTCCCAGCTTGGCAGATGGAGGAAAAACAGATATGTCTCATCTTCCCCAGATCCTATGACATTAAGAAGTAATCTGAAAGAGCTGACCAGAAATGAGGAGGGGGCATTTCAGGGTCAGGTAGAAATCTGATGCAAGGGAAACTCCCAGGAATCTACTAGAATGACCCCAGCTAAGACTCCTAGCAATAGTGGACATGTAGCCTGAACTGGCCATCTCCTGTGACCAGGTGAAACTTCCAGTGGAGGGATTGGAGCACCAACCCAGCCACATAACTTTTGACCTGCAGTATGTCCTGCTTATGAGATGGTAGCACAGAGATTGTGAGAGTGGCCAACCAATGACTGGTCCAGCTTCAGATCTGTGTCATGAGAGTTAGTCTGCCCCTGACATTGCCTGGAGTGCAAGGACCCAGAGGCTGGATGGCCCAGAGACATAGGATAGAACCAAACAGGATTGGAGAAAGAAAAAAAAATGTCAGCACAATGATGCCTAAGGATAATCTGCTATACTCATAGATTGGTACCTAGCCCAAAAGTCATTAGAAAGGCTTCATTCAGCAATTGATAGAAACAGATGCAGAGCTCCATAGTCAAATAGTAGGCTGAGCTCAGGGAATCTTGTTAAAGAAAAAGAGGAAGAATTATATGAGCCAAAGGGGTCAAAGACATTACAAGAAAACCCACAGAAATAACTAACCTGGCCTTATAGGAACTCGGAGAGTCTGAACTGACAACCAGGGAGCCTGCATGGGACGGACATAGGCTCTCTACATGTATGTGGCAGTTGTGTAGCTTGGTCTACTTGTGAGATTCCTAACAATGGTAGTAGAGGCTGTCTTTGGGGAACCTATTCCTCATACTCAGGTGCCTCGCGAAGCCTTAATACAAGGGGAGGAGCTTAGTCCTACCAAAACATGATAGGCCATGCTTTGTTGACACCCATGGGATGCCTGCCCCTTTATGAACAGAAACAGAGGAGGAATGGATGGATGGGCAGGAAAAGGTAGGGGGAGGGGAGAGGAGGAGAAGAGAGAGGGAAAACTGCAGTTGAGATGCAAAAAAATCAACAATTTTTCTTTTTTTAAAAAAAAGAAGCAATTCAAATATTTCCCTGAGAACCCTCCCATATGTCTCATGAGGGAAAAATGGACCCACTTTCGTCTATACCTATGTCAGTATCTCTAGAGTGGGCTTTCATGTTATCAGGTTATTTTTATGGCTGCTTTTCCACTGTATTAGAATCTTTAGAAGAGGGGGAAAGCTAGTTAGTATCAGATGTTCAATTCATATTCTTTGAATGGAGAAGTCACTAAATAGCCAATATGCTGCAAAGTAATCTGAATGTCCCCTAATAGTCCAATGTGTCAAGCCACCTCAGAGTTGACAGAGGATCCCTTTTGATGTGTCTTCTGAGGTGATCTGATGCATCTTCTCAGGACAGGTATGCAAAGTTAAGACAAAATGAGAAAGCAGAGCCTTCTGTTAAGAAATGAAAGAAGGGGAAGAGGAGGAGGAGGATTTGATCTAATTCTAAACATCAATCTCCCCGTGACCCTGAACAGACCAGTCAGCAGCTTCAGAACATTACTCACTCAATAGCATCTACTCAGAAATACATTTTCCAAGGAAGGAAACAAGAAAAAGGTCATAAACCAGTCTAAAAAGGCCATTGGCGTCCACGGCATGTGAATGTTACAAATCACCTGACAAAGTCCAAGTTTCTCATCTGAAGTTACAAAGCTTGGTCAACTGCATTTCTTCACAAATTAATTTTTCATTTCCAATTGCTATGGCACCAAAGATGTGGGCAAATGATGGATGACACTGAATGGCACTTGTATAAAGCACATAAGGACACTGGAGCTTGGCAGCCTTGATCCTGAACCAGAGTCTGATCCCCTAGCCTGCTTGACTGATTGTAGCACTAGATACATGTGATAAACTGATTTAATGATTTGTGGATATCTCACCATGCTGGGACTTGTAGAAGTCATGACATTTCTATTATGCCTCCTAAGAATCATGTGACTTACCCTCCTTACCCTTATCTCACAGAAGAGATAGAACAGAACCTGTCGTCTGGGTTGCCATCAGACTATTTTTTCTAGAGTGTTTTTCTAAAGTGACAGATTTGGCAAGATCCAGTGGATAGGTCCACAACCATACACAAATAGGCAGAACTAACTGGAGTAGTGAGCTACCATAAATTAAAAAAAAAAAAAAAAAAAAAAAAAAAAAAAACAATTAGGGAACATGAAGTTAGAGGAGGCTCTATTGAGAAAAAAAAACTTGTGGGTGAGTTTGAGGTAGAAAAAGGAAGAGGATATGACCATGTTTTGTTGTATACATTTGTGAAGTTCTCGAAGATGAAGAAAAACTACTGTTTAAAAAATAAAATGCTTTCACAGATTAATAGTCTGTGATAAAACTGCCTCATAGTTAAACACACACAAGATGCACATAACTTGATGATGTGTTCCTCTAGAAGAGATTCCTAGTCCATAACAATAATGTTAAAATATGAGAAAAAAGGAAACAAATCGTGTTAAATTAACTGGACCTGAGTTTCCTACGAATCTGTTCTTTGGAACTTGCTTTTCAATGCCACTATTGACGTCAACCAAACTTTTACAGGTAAACTACAGGAATCCAGTTACATTTGCATTTTGATGCAAATTGGGACACACCAAAATCTGTCCCAAATACTTATTCCAAATGGGGTATATCAATACTTAAAGAAACAGTCCAAGACTACGCCATCAATAGTGAGAATGTGATGTGGTGGAGGGCAGGGCGGGAAGATCATATGAAGATCTGAGGGGTTAAGAAGAGCAGGTGAAAGGGGGCAAGACAGTGACAGGCTGACTCCTCAACAAGGACTGTTCATTTGTATGGCAGCTCAGCCTTACTGCTCTACCATCTACCTTGAGGGGTAATATAATCATGTCAATCAGGGTGGAGCAGATACCAGGAGGAGGTGATCAGACAGACCATTGTGGTCAACCATGCACTATACCCGCTGGGATAAGAGCAGTTCCTTCAATATGCCCTACCCATGGATTGCCAGGGGAAAAAAATGTCAGTAGAGAACCCAATCACATCTGAATTTCAAGAAAGGAAGACACAGAGTTCCGCAGGCCAACTGCTCCACTACCACCGCCACCCATTGGACACTGTAACCTATAAGACACACTCCTCTGCCCAAACCCACCAAACCCATCATCTTCCTCCTGGTCAACCATCCCCCACGACATCATCAGTCCCTAGAGGCACAAGCACCACCTGCACCAATTGGAAGAAGAGGTGAGTGACTGGTCTCCCAAATAAACTGCCCCAATCGCTAGCCCCTAAGCCCCTGTGCCCCTTCCCCTCCTATCTGGAAGCAGGCCAGCAGGTAAGAGTCCTGCAGCAGGTTGTTCCACCACCAGCAGCACCCACTGGCTCTAACCTACAAGACCTATTCTGCCACCTAAACCTACCGCACCCATCCTCCTCCATAGCCAATCATCCCTGGCAACATCAGCAGTGCCTAGAGCCACAGTGCCACCTGCACCAGTTGGAAAGACAGGCCCCACGGGCACAAGTGAGGCCCACATCAGCCAGAACTGGCTGATATGCTGGATCTAGGCACCCAAACCCCCATAAACCTCAGCTGAGACAACCCTATTCAACCTGACAACCAGACAATCACCAGAACTCTTGGCCATTCAGGCCAAAAGACAACAGAGGGGCAAAAAAAAATCCAACAAAAACATCAGAAGAATCAACACCTGTACCTATAATTATCCCAAACCCAGATTGGTAAAGGGCAGTGTAAGATTATATTCAACAATATAAAAAGCAGTGTGGCACCACCAGAAGCTAGTGGTTTTACAACAGCAAGATCTGAACATCCCAACACAGATGAAGCAGAAGAAAATGACTTTAAAAATTACTTTATGAAGATGATAGAGGCCCATAAAGAGGAAATGAAAAAATCTCTTAAAGAAATCAAGAAGCAGGGCAGTGGTGGTGCACACCTTCAATCCCAGCACTCAGGAGGCAGTGCCAAGCAGATCTCTGTGAGTTCAAGGCCAGCCTAGTCTACAGAGCAAGATCCAAGACAGGCACCAAAACTAAATAGAGAAACCCTGTCTCGAAAAATTGGAAGAAATGAATAAATCCTGCCAAGAAAGCAAGACAAAAACATTGATGACAGTTTATGTTGGAGAGGATGTGGAGTAAGGGGAAAACTCCTCCACTGCTGGTGGGAATGCAAACTTGTACAGCCACTTTGGAAATCGGTATGGCAATTTCTCAGAAAATTGAGAATCAATCTACCTCATTTACCACTCTTGGGCATATACCCAAAGGTTGCTCAATCATACCACAAGAATACTTGTTCAATTATGTTCATAGCAGCATTATTCATAATAGCCAGAACTTGGAAACATCCTAGATGCCCCTCAACTGAAGAATGGATAAAGAAAATGTGGCACATTTGCGCAATGGAGTGTTAGTCAGTGGTTAAAAACAAACAAACAAACAAACAAAAAAACAGCAACATCATGAAATTTTCAGGGAAATTGATAGAACTAGAAAAAAAATCATCCTGAGTAAGGTAATCCAGACCCAGAAAGACAAACACAAACCTTAATCTAGTAACTGGTGGAAGCAGAAGCAGAGTTCCACAACCAAGCACTGGGTCAAGCTCCAGAAGTCCAATTGAAGAGAGGATGGAGGGATTATATGAGCAAGCAGGGTTAAGATCACAACAGGGAAACCCACAGAGACAGCTGACCCAAGCTCGTGGGAGCTTACAGACTCTAGATCAACAGCTAAGGAGCCTGCATGGGATGGACCTAGGCCCTCTGCATGTGAGTGGCAGTTGTGTAGCAGGGTCTGTTTGTAGGATCCCTAGCAGTGGGACCAGGGTCTGTCCCTGGTTATGAGGTGGCTTTTAGGAACCTGTTCCCTATGGTGGGATGCCTTGCTCATCCTTGATACAGGCAGGGAGGAGCTTGGTCCTGCCTCAACTTGGTATGCCATGCTTTGTTGACTCCCTTTCTGAAGAGTGGATGGGGGGTATAAAAGAGGTGGGGGAGAGAACGGGAGGAGAGAAAGGAGGGGAAACTGTGATTGGTAAAATGAATAAAAAATTTAAATATGAAAAATATTATATAAATAGCCCCCACCAAAAAAGAAAAAAAATGAAGAGACATGGAAGCCCCTGTCAAGAGTATAGGGTCTCAGTGATGATAAGTAAACATGACATCCCTGAACAATCCACTTACATAGCAACTCATCTGGAAATAAGGGTGACCATGGAGCCAGCAACTCACAACAGTGACACCTGCATATTAGAGGTCCCTTCTTCCTATAACTGGATTTTATTTGAGAAGTAAGTCACTCATTGCCCCTCTGTCTCCTGATCCATTAAGTGTGGGGAGTTACATAAGTTTATTATAAGGTCTCTGCCTTGATACATACCTTAGAATATGAGGTTATACACCTAAAAATGAGAGCCAGACTTGATAATTTGAAACAAAATTATGTGGCTTTTATGCCCCAGAAAAAAAGTAATAGTAGTAGTAGTAGTAGTAATAGTAGTAGTAGTAGTAGTAGTAGTAGTAGTAGTAGAGTACCTGTGTCTCATTCATGAAGCAGGTGCCCCCATCAACTTTAATTTCTTTCCAGTTATTACAGCCATTGCCATAATTGGCTATTTTTAAGTGAAAACCAAGATTAATAAATTATGTTGCAATTTTTTTGTTTAGAAGTATTTTCCTTGGGATTTGAAAGTAATGTCTCCTAGAAAGATAGGCCCTTAAACATCATTAGCAATTCCTGTATTTAGAAGATTATTGCATACATGGATTCTTCCTGGAGTTCTGTTTCCTAAAACAGGCTTCCTTTGGTGGACGACGGCAGGAGGAGTCTTCCAGACTGATGCAGCACTGGGGTGTCTGCCACAGCTAGAGCTTTCCTCAATCACATGATGCAGGGTGGCAAACACAAATTAGCCATAGCACAAATTCACAAAGCCCATTTCCTCTTTTTCTTTGCCCACACCTAGCCTGTGTGAACCCAATTTCTCCCTCATACACATGACCTAGTGACTAGAAACCTGCCCACACAATGTGAGAAGACACAGCACATCTTCCCTATGCATCTCTTGTACTCTGAACTCCTGAAGCTACCTGGAAACCTTGTGAGGGAAGATTGGAAAAGAACAAAACAAAGTGCTGATACTTTTAAGTCATCTTACAGAAAGGGGCTAACCACAAAGCAGGAACACACCTTTACAATTTGAATACGCAGAAAATAAATTCCTATTGTGCTAAACCCTCAAGACTGTGAGGTTTATCTTTGACAGCAATGAGTCTCACCTTGGCTAGTACTTGAATTAGGCATTAATATCCCCATGCCCCATTTACACAGGAGTGGCCAGGGATTCAGAGAGATCAAAGGACTTACTTTACTGTCAGTGTGGTTGAATTAAATTCAATACAAGACCGTCTGCTTCTGAGTCCTGTGACTTTTATCAAAAAATTGTCCCTCACCCCAAATTCTTGATTTTCAGAAGATTATATGTGCTTTGCATACGAAATGAAACATTTTCCAGCCTCCTCCCAGAATCTCACAGAGGGATAAGAGACAAGTCCACAGATTCACATCTGGGCAAGAACTACCAAATAGCTTCATTTCTGTCCTCATTTTAATAAATCCATTTGAAAACGAATACAGCACTTAATCGCAGGATTTGCAATTCTAATTTTTGTCTCTGAGGTAAGCTCTAGGAGAAATTCCCTTTAGTTTCCAGTGAATGCTGCTTTCCTACCCATTGTCAGCAACAGAAAAGGAAGGGTGCCTATGGAAGCCATTACCTAAACCAGTTTAGGGGACTTTGCCACCAAGAGCTGCAGTAAACCAATCTAGACACACCTGGTGGTGCTGTGAAGAGATGATGAGACCGGAAGAGAAACGCTGAGATCAGATAAGGACTTCATCATAACACCCAGTGTAAGATCATGGAGGCCTAGAGGGAACCGTACCAAGGAGGGGCAGAGAAAATGTAAAGCAAAAGACCTTGAAGAATCCCTGTTGTCACTCAGGAAGATAGAACAGCTCTTGTTGCTTCATTACACAAGTGAAGTTGTATCAGTGGTAGGTAAGTTGACAGGCAGTGACTGGCACCATTAGCCAAAAGAAGACAAACTGGTCTGGTGGAGGGTTTTAAAGGACATTTCCTTGTGACAAAATGGTCTTCTCAATCACTGTCCCATTTGTATGTTACTGCCAGGTGTACAGATTTTGACATCTTGTTTGCATGTTCATATGAGATTTGGGTTTATTAAGAAAGGATTTTGCTACACAGCCCATCCATCCTCCTGCAATGGCCTCCTGGGTGCTAGGATTATAATAAGATGCCAAAATGCATAGTTATAAAAAATGCCTCATGAGGGCCAGTGAGATAGCTCAGCAGGTAAATGGACTTGCCTCCAAGCCTGACAGCCTGAGTTCCATCATTGGAACTCACATGGTAAAAGGAGGGAGATAGTATTACAAGCTATCCTCAGACCTCCACCCATACCCTGTGGCATGCACATGCACATGTGCCTATGAACATAGATAGATAGATGATAGATAGATAGATAGATAGATAGATAGATAGATAGATATAAGTCGTTAGTGGAAAAATAGCATAGAGTTTCCAATCCAAATGATTAAGTTCCAGTTTATGAAGGAGTCTCATTAAGACATTCATTTGAAGAGTAGTAACTATGAAACCTGTAGATCAGTAGATTAAATTCTCTAGATCAGAGTAATAGTCTGTATTTCTTCCTCACACCAATTATCACTAACAGAATTTTAGCAATCTCATCATCCTTATCATTTATTCTTACAAGAAACCATACAACTATTTGCTTCAATAGCTGTTCCCATGCTAATATATCCTGCTTCCCAATCATAACTGTTTTATAATGTGAAATGTACCACATCAATCACACCTTGTTAATAGATCAGACCAAAAATCCCTCTGGAAATGCCCATCAGGCTGTTCAATTCAAAACCACACATTCTGTGACAGAGATTAAAGCCAGGGTGATGATAAAAAAAAGATTTTAGATTCATAAAACTAAATATAAAATCTTTCATGAAAATATTTATGTTTTTAACCATGGATAAAATTTTCCTGAAAATCCAGAGATCAGATGAGTTTGTACAAGGCCAAGGTCTTCACAGCAGATCTAACCTGGACTGCCCTGTGGGTAGTTCCGGAGCCCACTCTGAGACTCCTGTCCTTTAGCCAACTCTATATGTTCCTTTGACTCTTCCTATAGCTCTTGTATGTAATGTCAAATATTCTAGAGGTAGCACATGCCTTCAGTAATTGCCACAGTTTTAAAATCAGCAAGCATCACATAAGAAAAACAGAACGATGACATTGTAAACCGAGAACTTGTGTGATGCATCTTCGAAAGCATTTATATGCAGTGGTAAATGAAGCATTTGAAAGTGAACCAGGAAGCCTGCGGAGGAAAACATACAGAAGAGAGAAAAGTCCTAGCAATGACTCCATGACCCTGAGCTCCCTGAGGCCCAGGAATCATATTTCTCTTTACTATGGAAGAGTTGATCTCAAAAGGACATTAGCATTTGATGAATGAAAGGCTCAGGGGAGAGATGGAACCAGGGAGGGAGGAGGGAGAAATTGAGCTCTAAATTTGCTAAGAAAAGAAGATAAAGGCCACGGTGGGTCAGCATGAGATAATAAAAAGTATCCAAAAGTAATCAGTGGCATAGTATCGGGAGTGTATTCTGTACTGAGTACCACAGAATGTCATTTACAAGTATTTAACATGGCAACTTTTATGCTATGTGTATTTTACCACGTAAAATTTTTAGCACATATTTTATAACCAGAATATAAATGACGTCTATGTCCCCAAACTTGCAATGCAGACTTTTGGCACCCAAGTGCCTTAGGGGTGAATTTTCTGAAAATCAAAGAAAGGATGTGCTGTCAAATGTCTGGATGAGGGCGGTCTGAACAGACGCAGAGAGAAAGCAGAAAGGCACTCCACAAAGTGACATAACCCTTCTAACATAGACAGTCGAGGGCACAGAGAAGGGAAACAGGCCACCATCCCCCATCCTCTGCCATCAGAGTCCCCAGAGCTTCTGGGGCAGCCATGACTTGAAAGGGAAGGGAAGGGAAGGGAAGGGAAGGGAAGGGAAGGGAAGGGAAGGGAAGGGAAGGGAAGGGAAGGGAAGGGAAGGGAAGGGAAGGGAAGGAAAGGAAAGGAAAGGAAAGGAAAGGAAAGGAAAGGAAAGGAAAGGAAAGGAAAGGAAAGGAAAAAGGAAAGGAAAGGAAAGGAAAAAGGAAAGGAAAGGAAAGGAAAGGAAAAAGGAAAGGAAAGGAAAGGAAAGGAAAGGAAAGGAAAGGAAAGGAAAGGAAAGGAAAGGAAAGGAAAGGAAAAAACACTCCACTCCCCACAACAAAAGACAGCTCAATGAATTTCTGTATCAAAGGATAGATGGCCCCCTTGAAACCTGCACATATTCTTTTAGCCTCTTCTTGAAAACAGAGACAGGAGATGCTATCATTGCTTCTGGCGCCCAAGTGAGCTAAGGGCTGAGGAGGTAAGCAGACCTACACAGACCATCACTTCCCACAGTGATGGAATGCTGGGTACAAATTGCACTTCCAGGCCTTAGGCTAAGAATCATCACATCCCTATCTTTAAGATTGTTCTCCAAGACAAACTTAAAATTTACTATGTAATAAGGCAAAGGATGGAGAGAACTTTCAAAGTTCTAGTATAAATAGAACTGTTATAATAGCAAAAGCAATAATAATAATTTTCCAAACAGAAATGAAGGTCAGCAACAGCTTGGCAAGATTGCTCCAATATACTTGAATGTTCATAGGGCAACAAACAGGCCAAGCAAAATACTGTCATATCAGACTATAACACCTATGTCAATATGTATTGTGAATATACCACTCTTATTTATAAGTATTTATTAGTCATATAAATAAAAAGAGAAGCCATATATTCATTGGAACCTAGAAAGCAAAAAGAAAGAAAAGTAAAATAAAATAAAAAATAAAAAAAATTATCTATCAGCCTCTGAATTTTCCAAATCATATGTGAAGTGAATAAAAGAAATAGTATTTGAGAGTCACATTAACTGAAACAGAAAGGGACATTTAGACACCACACACACACACACACACACACACACACACACACACACAGTGATCTGTATTTTAGGACAAACCAGGGCATTTTGAAAAGTCAGAGTAATTCTTATAAAAAGCTAGGACAAGGATGAGCATGCAGCAAAAGCCATGTCTTGCTTTAGTGAAAGATAAATGTGAGTCATAGCCAACATTTTTTGATAAAGGGGACATTTGAAAAAGAGTCAGCAGAGGGAGAAATTGAAAACACTGCATCTATATAGAAACCATCTATACATTTTTGCCTCTGAAAAGCTTTGGTAAAATAAGAAAACACTTAGCACTGACAACAGAGAATGATGCGTGGAGCCTCCATAAAGCAACTGTTGCTAGGAGAAGAGGCATCTGCCACTCCCGGCACTCACGCTGCATATGTCTCTATTTTAGCTAATGATTGTTCATTTCTGTGTCTGTCGGAGCAATTCTGAAGAGAACATATTGAGATGTGCTTCTGGACATGACAGATGAGAAGGGCGAGAGCAGCCACACTGGTAGCTCGCTCTCACATTTCTCTGAAAGGCAAAAGAAGCTGGCATGTGGACTTCCCACCCATCCAGATGGCTTGGTTCATCAGCATATGGATTACAGGAAAGAGCAAGCAAGAAGCCAGGGCATAAGGGTTAAAACAAACCAATACCAGAGCTGGAGTTGAGCCTCAGAGGCAGAGTGTCTGGCTAACAGACACAAGGATCTGGTTTCAGTCTTTAGCACCACACAAGCACAAAAGGAAAAATTATTAAGAGGCAAAACAATGTTCCTCAAGTTTTCTTAAGTCTCTCCTGCAAGATATACTAAATACTATTGACTAAGCATGTCTGTGACCACAGATTTGTTCCAGAGAATGAAGGGAGGTTATAGCCAGACTTGGTTCTTTGGATACAGTGATTCCCAAGGTCTAGAATCAACTGTACTTTCTGCTTGATTCTCCCTCCAGCCCAGCTGGTCATGGAGGGCTCATTTCAAAGGTTACCACTTAGGTCTTTTGATCTTTTGATTAGGAAAGCATGAACTCTGGTCCTTTGCTCAACTGCTTGCTCCACTGGGCAACTCTCTGAACTCCTTTGCTTCCTAAACAGCTTATCTGTTACCTCCATGGAAGCTGTTCTGTGGGCTCCTCAAATTTTCAAGGAATTATAGAGGTCAAATCAGTTGTCAAATCTCACAGTGTTTCACCACAGCCCTTACTTACCCACATTCTCCTAACAAGAAAACACAATGTGATTTCTGGCAGGTCTGGGAACACAGTCACTATGCCCATCCTCCATGCTCAGAAAGGGAAAAAGTCAGAACCTGATCAGTGAAGGATTATTCACAAATAACAAAACCTTACAAATAAAAAACTTGGCTCAGACATGTGGTTGCAATGCCAACTAATGCAAGTTTATTGAGAAATACATAGAGCAACAAGCTCCCTTTATCAGAGACACAAAAGCAGAAGCCAGGAGATACAGGAGCAAGGTGAAGATGTGGGCTGTTGGCATTAGAACCTCTGGAAGCTTCATAAGACCTCAGACTGGACTGAGGGTGGCGAAGCCTTTGGAAGCATCAAGAAGCTTGCACAGCACCAGAAATCAAACCTTAAAGTTAATCTGTGCTGGTAAGAAACATTTTAGAGTGTCAAAGGCAGCCTGTGCATAGTTAGCAACCAGCAACTGGGCAGTCAATAACGGTCAGTGATGAAGTATTCAGGCAGCATACAGGAAGATCCTGGAAACACAGCTGGCAGAGCATGGAGACTCAACTGGAACACCGGCTCCTACGCACTTAGCAAGTTCTTCGGCAGCTGGATACACAGGACTGCTGGTATGTCCTGGTGACTCCACAGGTTGGTTGGCAGACAGTAGAGATGCCTCCCACGGGTTGGCAGACAGTAGAGATGCTTCCCACGGGTTGGCAAGTGGTAGAGATGCCTCCCACTGGTTGGCAAGAGCTGGAAATGCCTCCCAAGGACTGACAGCCACTGGACACAAAAGTGAGTGGCCGGCTACAGGGAGTTGAGCAGGGATTGGAGACACAGGTAGTCTGTCGATTGCAAGTTACCTGGACAGGGGTGGAGATACAAGAAGTTCTCTGGTAGCATGTTGGCTGGCAGACAGTGGGCTCACAGCATGACTCCTGACAATGGTCCAGGAGCCAGGAACCAGTTTGGAAGGAACTGGGCAAGTAGATGCCACTCAGGCAGTCTGCATCACGGGCTGAAGCTGTGGCGACTGGACCTGCTGGGACAGTGTACCGTCCTCCTACTGGCCTGGAAGAGCAATTTCTTGGGGAGCAATTGAAAGACATGGTGGTGGAGTGAAGGCTGCAGTGTCTCCTTGAAGTTAGCTGAACTGTGAATGCCACTCCAGGCTCCTGGACGTTTATATACCCTTGCTCATGGGTGGGGCTCCCATGCTTGTTGCCTTGGCCTCTTTGGCTCACACCCCCTTGCCTTAGAACATCTTGTGAATCTACAAGTTAATTGTCTCTCCAGAAGCCTTCTTCCTCGTAAAGGACGTTTAGTAGTTTGGTAACTAAATCATAAGTCTCCTGCACTGTACTTAGTCTGGGTTAAGAATGCTGGTTTGATAGCTTCAAAGCTGTTGGTCATCCTTACCCACATTTTATCCCCCCATTTATCATCCTGCATCCGATGAGTGTCCATCCAGCCACAACTCCAAACATGCCACTGTCCTGCCGTCACACTCTCTCTCCCTTCTGGCCAGGACTGGTTACAAGCTCACACCCTGCTTGGTTTTGTCATTGGCATTTAATACCCTTTAAACATAACCTACTCAGCCACTCTTCACAGCTAACGGGGCTTCTGAGAAAGGGAGTTGCTTCTTCAAAATGCTTCATGATAGCAATGATAAGAAGGGCCAAGGAAAACCACACAAAGATTTATCCAAATCAGGAGGTGGTCCTCAGCATTCCTTAATGGACCAAAGCAGGAAGACCAGGGGAATGGGAGAAGGCAATGGCATCCTTTCTATTCCATCAAGACAGCAAGTTAGATGCTAATTAAGTAGAACTACATTCCCAGCCAAGACCCTTTTTAAATAAATTGGGTAAGAATTATCCCTAAAAGTTTTACTCTAATAAAAATGGATCACAATTACTCATGAGCCTCATTAGGATGCCAGGAGACAGGCTTCATTAATTTTAAAATTATTATAATGTTAATTTAAAAGGCTACAGCGTCTTTCTCCCATTTTGCTCAATATATTTGAAACATATTTATTTTTGCACAAGTCCTTATAGATAGGATGCATTTTAATCACAATTAAACTAAAGACTCTCCAAGGTCATTGTCTTTATCACAGATATGGATAGGCAAGGGTGAGAGGACCAGGCACTTAAACAATGCTTGGTAATAACTGAAGATAGGAAAAGGTTCCTGTAATATTTAATTATTCCTTTTCTGCTTGGGAAACCATACAGATGCTATTCTCCTTTGCTTTATCTTAGTAAATGTAATCAGCTCTGAGCAAGAAACCTGACTGTTTCTTTGAGTCCATCTGTACACAGGTAAACCAACTACTTTGGCTAACAAATCCCTCCAACACAGTTTAAGTGATCAGAGATATTCTACTTCAAACAGCTGTAAACTCTGACCAGTTTTGAGACCTGGCTTACATAAGGGACAACAATGGATTTACATATGTCTGAGGGCTACAGGCAGGGCCACAAAGAAGACAGTTTTATGCCAGACGTCATCAAAAGTCTCCTTGCAAGAACATCATTCATCTAATTGGAGGCTAATGATGCACTCAAAGAAGAGGATGCTGGGCTGTGGTCTGCATTAGAAACCTCGAGGATCAGCTTCAATGACTCCAAGAATGTTCTCAGGAGCCGGGGGAAAGAAATTAACGAGATGACTACTTTCCACAATGTTATGACCATGCTCTTTCCACCACTAAGAAGGTCCCAGATGGTGTTTGAAGGTCTGAGTGCCTGGCCAGAGGGATGGGCTTGCTTGTTTTATAATAGATGAGTCCTTTACAGGCTTCTACCAGATGAAGACTTGTGGGACACAAGGGAAGAGAACTCCGTGGTACAAATTCCAAAAGAATGAAGGCAGGAGACTCTGCCAGTAGCCATTACCACATTCCTGGATGGCAGAAAAAAAATTTTAAGAGTATGTATGTGTGTGTGTGTGTGTGTGTGTGGTGGGGATGTAATGCATATACACACAAACACTTGTGTCATAGTGTGGAGGTCAGAGGACAACTTTCAGGAGTCTCCTTACACCATGTGAGCTGAGGACATCAGGCTCAGAGACAAACACCTTTTACATCTTCTCATCAGCCCCTGACTGAGAATTTTAAAAGTCATTATCTGTCTCTGTTCAACTTTTCTACTGAAAGTTGAAAATCACAAGAAAGAAGTCCTAGAAAATACCTTCTGTGGGCTTCAGGAGAAGAGCAAGCGGGTGCTGTAAGAGCACATTGTTCTCATTCAGCTGGTGAGTTGGGAGCTTCCTGTGCCTTCCTTCAGATCCTTCCATCATTTCCATGGAGGAACGAGGCATCAGGCCCCATGACAGATGCAAAGTTCAATGAGTCTCAGTAGCCAATCAAGCCATTTAGTTTGTATCCTACTAAGGGAAAATTCAAATAGAGCAGAGCCTTAAGAGCTTCCAGGTTGTAATTGGGCTATTAAAACATGTTAGGATGCCTTCACTAAAGTGTGATGAAAAATTTATTTATTTAAATCGGACCATCAATCCCACACTGATGACAGTATAAAAAGATATAGTAAGTTATATTTCTTCCAGGTCATTAACTATTTAGCAACAAAATAAATGAAAGAAGTCATTCTGCATACCATTTAATACTTTTCATTTAACTAGAGTGAGATTCAAGGTCATTATAAGCAAAGGAAAACAAGAGAGCCATCACAACTTGAGGCTACAGTTCAAACTCACAATTATTTATAATGGCTATGTACCTAACTAATTTTCAGAGAAGAGGAGAGCAGGGAATTGGCTTGTCCATTTTCCACAAAACCTACCATTTTGCAGATGTTAAATGAACATAATCGGTTGAATGAGTTCCTTGGATTTTAATTACTGAATGAAACTACTGGTTTGTGCTTACATTGTGGCTGAAAGCACTGAAATCTTATATTTAAATGATTTTAGCATTTGTGAGTCATATTTCTCAGACAGGCTGAG
The DNA here is from genome assembly GCF_903995425.1 of Onychomys torridus. Lineage (NCBI taxonomy): Eukaryota > Metazoa > Chordata > Mammalia > Rodentia > Cricetidae > Onychomys > Onychomys torridus. The sequence goes on from NC_050454.1 coordinate 66,644,492, forward strand.
ACCTTGCCACCTAGAAATGAAAACTCTGTTCACATCTCTGCCATCCTCTGAAGCTCTCTCTGTCCATGGTGTTAGGAAAGCTACTTCATATTTGCATGCCATTTTTTTTTTCAGAAGCACACATCTTTTATTTGATTTTTACTTACTCAGAGTTACAGAGTAGAGTGGTCTGCTATGTTGTCCTCTTACATTGAAGGCGTTGTCTGCAGTGCAAGGCTCAGAGCAGAAGCTTTGGGGGAATGATTGGATTGTGTGGGTTAGTCCACTGGGATAATCATAAGTGAAAAGACTATAGGAAGTGGTAGAGACTGCGCTTAGTGTGGCCTGATCAGACATTGGGAACATGTCTTTGAAGGGATTATCCATGGATTCTTCCTCCCTCCCCTATTTCTCACACCTCTGATTCCAGGCTTCTCTCTCTCTCTCTCTCTCTCTCTCTCTCTCTCTCTCTCTCTCTCTCTCTCACACACACACACACACACACACACACACACACACACACACACACATACACATGCACACCACAAGGTTTTCCCTCACTATAGTCCCCATAATAATGGAAGGAGCTGAATGCTGACAAAGTCTAGGAGACCATGAGCCAAAATCAATCTTCCTCCCTTATTTGCTCAGAACAATGAAGTAGAGATAAATATATCCACTGACAATCATGTGATGCTTGAATAAAGTCCAGAGAATTCCAATTTTAAATGGAATAAATAAATGATACTTTCATTATAATAAGGGAAACACGTATTCAGCCAAATAGCCACTATCACTCCATAGTCTGTGCCATATGAAACTTGAATGCAGAAAAAAAACAACAACTTATGAAGATTGCTTACTGTCTCTCACTTGTAGAGCACAAAGTGAGGAGTGAGTGTGATGAGAGCAAACGGAGGGAGATCAAGGAGCCTCTCTTGCCCATTATCTTCATCACAGATGGGTAATTTGCTCTCATTTGTGGAGAATGATCTAAATCTTATACAATAATTATCACGGCCTGGAAATGAGCGATTCTTTCACTCAAACCGAATCACAGCAATCAAATGAGTTAAGCAGGTGTGGGAGGCTGAAGGCTTAGTATGCAGAGAGGACACTTTTCATCGGAAAGTTGGGAATAGTGTTGACCAACACCAGTCCAGAGAAAACAACTAATTGAGACTCCTCAGGCATGGTGAATTTGCAGAAATATTATTAAATGTAAAACAAAATTTGGCCCTTCTCTGCTTTGAGGGAATGATCATCTTCTCAAAATGAAGCTACTCATTGTCTCTTGAGAAGTATAAAAGAAAATTCAATTTTTTATCGGGAGAACATTATGGTTTCTGTAAAACTTAAAATTAATTCTATCTCAGCTGAGTAACTCAGCTTTTCTTTTTGACTTGACATGGGCTCTAGATTGAACCTCCAAAATCTCTACTAACTGAGACATTAGAAGCCCTTGAGGCTTGAGTGAGGCACACCACAAAAGCTGAAATTCGTGTTGCAAACTCTCTTCAAAAAGCACCAGTCATAAGAATGGACTCTCACATGCTGGTGCCGACATCAGCGACAGAAAGCAAAGGTGAAAATAAGCCAGCCATGTCCACCAAGATGATTGTATGGGTGCTGCTTTAGGAACCGGTAGACAGCCAGGAGTGTTCCTAAAGAAAGCCTTCAGAGGATGCTGTCGAGGTTGTGAATTCCTGAAGTGGACCATTCTCTCTCCATCCACTTTCAAGTTCATGTGGTTTTCAATGTGTGCTTTTTTTTTTTTTTAACCATGGACCAAAATGAAGGTCCCACCAGAGAAGTCCAGTAGAATCTCTAGGGTTGTTGTTTGTTTGTTTGTTTTGTTGTTGTTGTTTTAAGCTCTCATGTGGGAAGATCCATGTGCATCTAGCCTGTGCTCCAGCCCTGTCCTCCCATGTTAACAGAAAAAAAAAAAAAAAAAACTCCTAGGGAACAGACATCGGTAAGTAATACTTATATACAAGGCCTAAGAGAGAAGACACCAGCTCCCTCACTGTGTATCTTTCCCTGATTGAGAATCATCTCCAACCTATGAGGTACTGAGCACAGTTGGGATGCTAGAAACCACAAAGACACAGAAGAAAGGTCTCTTCAGGTCACCCAACTATGGACATGTGCTTGTACCCTTTCAACGCAGCCTTCTACTTCCTGTCTAGGGGATTTGGAAGCCAGTGCTAGGCCAGCAGGGTCTCAGATTCCTAGAATACTAAAGTAGGATTTGAAATTCCTGCAGCACTATTTGATTATCTGACACGTGAAGGGTTAGAAAAAGCGAAGCCCCAAGGCGGGCTTTGGGGTGTCAGACTTTCTCGTGTGCTACTTTCAATGGGCTCATCCCATTTCTTGTGGTCTGCCAGCCTCCTGGAAGTAAAACTGAACAGTGAGCCTTGTCTTTGGGGCCTTTCATATCCTTCCTGCTTCTTGCTGGGTCCCCTCTAAAGCAATGGCAAGTGAGTCCATGCTAACTTGCTCTGAACTCATATATGCCAGTGAGAAGTGGTGTGGTGTCCTGCTTGGACAGTAAGGGCTGCACATCTGAAGTCAAGGATTCTAGCTTTCCTCCTCTGGGTGGGCTATGGGGAAACTCATCTCAGAGTCTTACAGAGTCCCAACACTGAGGTCTGCAACAGTGACAAGCTTGGGTAGACCCTTTTAGGGGGCATGGTTTCCCTATTCTCTGCTGCTCTCTGTGACCTGTTCCCCACAATGAAATAGCCCCCTCAACTGTACTGAGTTCTGAATTTAGGGAAATTTAGATTGGGGCACCAAGTTCTAATACTAATATAAACTAATTAGCAATACTAACAAACCTTTTCATTCCCAGCTCAGTGCCTTCAAAAGTACACTCATGTCTATCCACGTAATCCAGAAAGTATCTTAGATGCAATCTGAGGCTCAAAATGGAGACATTGCTTAAATGACCAAATAAGAAACTATGGAAGACTTTACACACCTTTATACTGTGGTGATTATTAAACTACTTCAAAACAAAGAGAATCGCGGTTTGTTTTTTTTTCCACCACAGGCTGGTACCTAAGCATTGCCTTCCCAATTACTAAAAGATTATATAACTAATACCTTCAGTTTGATGTCTTGATTGTTTTCCTAAGTAAAAAACTGCTTTCTTTTTCCCAAGAGAGATGTACACCAACTATAGACCAGGGAAAAGTTAAGCAGTGAACGGGTGGATCTACGACAGCTGTGGAAGTGTACACAAGGTCTGTGGAAGCTCAAGCCAGACAAGATCAGTATGGAGAGAGGAGGTGGCCACGTAGTCCCACACTAAGAAGTTATTGGCAATTCATAGGTGCTACAAGGAGAATATAAAGTTGGGTGGATAGGAAAGGGGATAGATTTGTGAGGAGTGGGGTTAGGGAGAGGTGAGTATGATCAAAAATGCATTGTATAAAATTGTCAATTAGCTAATAAAAGTGAGGAAAAAGTAAAAATGTTAAAGCAAATTGAGGACCAGCAAAGAAAGGTGCCTAAGGCCAAGCTTGATGACCTGAATTTCATACCCCATACCCACACAGTGGAAGGAGAAAACTGACTCCCACAAGCTGTCCTCTGAGTTCCCGCACATGTGTGTGCATGCATGCACACATACACACACACACACACAATCAATAAATATAGTAAAAAATTAAATAAACTGATAGAAACATAAAATCAATATAATGTAGATAAATATATTATTTGGATAACATTGATATAGAATATGGCAATTGTTCAGACAAAAATCAGTGATTTAATGAATATTTAATGGACTTAATATATTTTTCATAATAAATATTTTAAGTGGTTAATTAACTTTTTAATTTTTTGGGAGTTGCTCTAATGCAGAAGACTGTCCAGTAAATAAGACTGGGTCACATCCACTTCACACTCCCAGCATCTGTCGCCTCTTGTGATCATCAGTTCCTCTGTAATAAATTGCTTCCACACTGACTATGACAAGACACTCATTTGTTGTGCCCATATATCTTGAGGCTCAAGGATTTGGACAAAACACAGCAGGGAAGGTTATCTCTGCTCCAGGACAGATGGGGACAACCAAGAGGCTATGGGGACTCACTCAACTCTCCTGTTCTGCAGTTGGGGCTCGCTGTCAGTAGGGATACTTAACCATTTGGCCAGGACATCTCCAGCTTGGTGACTGATTTCAAGAGGGAAACCTGGAAGGTGAGGAGCAAGGAGACACTTCTACCCTAGAATCGGAAGTCATACAGCATCACTCTGCCTTCTCTGTGTCAAGATGTCACTAAAGCCAAGGGGCAGTGGAAGATTTTCTTGTTAGTAGGGAAGAGTCACAGTCCTGCACGAGGATGTTTAGTCTGTGAGATGCAACTTGCTGTCATTCCCTGAGTTTTCAAGGCATCAGCATGGCACTTCTTAAGGTAGAGTTTATTATCTTCAGAAAATCAGAATTTCTTGCTTCTTCATGTTGGGGGTGTTCAGAATAGACAGAGAGCTCATTATCTAGGAAGGGTATGAGGGCTCCGACAAGAATTCCAGGTCCCAGCAGAGTAACCCTAATAACAACTTCAACTTGAGATACCAGCTGCTTGCCTTACGGTAGGCAAAAAAAAAAAAAAAAAAAAAAATCTGGCCAAGGAAATCAATTCTCACCCCTTTCAAGTAGTTTGGGACATACCATAGCAATGTCTTCTCTGCCAAATACTATGAAAGTCTTTGGAGAGAGTGTGTGATCAGGGTACATAGCAGCTCTCAAAAGTTACTTAAAATGATGAGCATCTCACTAGTCTGGAAGGCTCAGTTCTTTGAAACTGTGCAGTCTTATATTTTTAGAGAAGTTTTGCAGTTTGTTGTATGATAGGTTATTTTTCTTGTAGCTGTGACAAAGTAGTTGGCATCAACAGCTTCTCAGAAGAAAGATCTGTTTGGGCTGGGTGTTCAGGGGTTTTACTTTATCACCACAGGACAGGCATGGCGAACCTCAGCTGCTGGAGGAAACTGTCGGCTTCTTCACAACGGCAGGCATGAAGTCAAGAAAACATCCCAGAACAGGCAGGCAAGGGCTTCAAAGTCCTGCTCCCAGCAATCGGCTTCTGCCAGACAGGCTTCGGCCCCTAATGCTTCCCTAACCTTCAAAACCTATCAGCAAGAGCTGGGAATTGAGACTCCAGGCACATGTCTGGGAGGGGAGTTTTGCCATCAAACCATGACAATGAGTAAAACTTATAAAGGTAGAGTTAATATGAGAAAGTCAGCCAATATCACCCTCGAGGGCGTCTCATGAGTGGTTCCCTCCTAGTTTTCTGCATTAACTTGTTATGGTGGATTTGGCCTCCTTAGAATGCCTCTCAGGGTTACTAAATCGCCATTATATAGGCTGAGGGTCAAACAAGACATTAACCTCTAGGGAGAATTTATTGTAAGTCACATGGGGATCATCCTGGCACATGTGTGCCAAGTGACGAGGGAATTACGCGTCTTTCCCTCCATGCAGCTAGGCAACAGGTAAGCAAAGTCACAGCTCAAGGCAACAGCTCTGCTGTGAGATGCTAACCAGAGATTGGTGAGTCCTGCTTGGCCTGTCACAAGGCCGTTGACTTTGGTAAGGAGCAAGAGAACCTGACGTCAGCAGCTGATTTAAGGAAATAACAAAAGAAATAAACTGTAGATGGAGTGGACTCCCAGGGAAAAGAATGATCTGGGATAGCTGTTCTGTTTCATTATTCACTTCATTGTTTAATATCAGCACCAATTTTTCCCAGTCAACACAGCCACAAGCTTGTCTTTCCTTGTCCAAAATCCCACTGTGAACTCCACAGCAATTTTCAATTCTGAAGAGTCAGACTACTGTAAGGTGTTGTAAAATAATTAGAAAAAAGCCAAAATAAATCTGCAGTGTGAAGGACTGCATCTTGTATTATACTATCAAGAATATTAGTAATTCCAAAAGTAATTTCAAATTTAGTACTGCCCTGTAGTAACGAGAATCAGAATAAAAAGCAAAGACACAGAGTGAATGTGTGGTTTCTTCAGAAATAATCAAGTTTTGTAGGCATGGCTTCGGAGCCAGTGGTTGCCAGCTGAGTGTGTTTCTCACATCTTGGCACCTAGACAAAAGCATAACTACAAGTACTGAGCTGGTGGTCTAGCTAATGGGAACTCTACACAGCTAATGTTAGCTTCATAGAAGAGGAGAACCCTGCAGGGCACACAATCCATCAAGCAGATGTTCTCACTGCACACTGGGAAAACGTTTTGGTTTTTTCAGATGTACTGAACATGACATTCAAATGAGCCAACCCTTAAACAAGATTGCTCAAATATTAAGTCTGATGTTAGTTTTCCAGCTGCTTACTGGAAATGAAATTTCCTAATTACTCGGCACAAACATGCCGGTGTGACTTTAATGTGACTTACACATCCACCCTTGTTCATGTATCAGTCTCTCAAATTTACCTAACTTGAGCTGAGGCGGTGTCTCAGAAGATAAAGTGCTTCCTGCACCAGTGTGAGGACCTGAGTTTGAATCTCCAGAATGCACATAAAACATGAACCTGGTAATGCAGGTCTGGAATCTCAGTCCCCTTACAGTGAGATGAGAGGCAGAGATAAGAGGATCCCAGGGGCTTGAGGGTCAGGTAGCCTGGTGTCCACAGTAGGAATGAGACCTCAAGCAAGATGCAAAGAAGACCAACACCCAGCATAGTCTCCTGACACCCCACAAATGTCATAGCTCTCTCTCTCTCCCTCCCTCTCCTGTCTCAGACACCCACATCATACACACAAAAAAAAAATTAAGAAAGAATAACAAAAGCATCTTTCAGTGAAGATCTACATATCACATAGAAGGGCAAGAAATGAACTCTGCCTGAAGAAGCTTCTCTGCCATAATATTCCCACGGGGCACATGCTTCACTCTACGGCCTGGAGGTCTGCACTGCCCTCATGGTCCACCTATGGAAGGTTAGATTGCCCATTCTGGTCCAATAGCCTCTAGCCAGAGATTAGGCAATATATAAGCTAGTGAGTGAGAACCATAGGGAGAGAGGTCGTTTGGAGAGGTTTTGGTGTACTGAGAACCCTCACCCACAGACCATTGCGTTCACATTTCCAAGAACAGTGTTATGAACTATTTTATGAATAAACATGGTTACATCTGTAACTAAAAATAATTAATAAAAATAATAAAGTCTAGCTAATTTGACTCTCTCCTCCAGAACCTGTTAAGCCTGAGTAAAACTAAAGCCTCAGCAGCCATGCAAATGGACTCCTGTGGGGACTCCTTGCCCAGCCCCCACCACATGCAAACACCAGCTCCAATCTGTGCAGTGGATCCATCTGTCAGCAGTAAACCACATCATCCCTTACAGACAGGGTGCATAGTTTCTAGCAGACTTTTTTCCTACATTATTTAATGAAATTCCCTTTCCCCTAAATACTAACAAAAAGAGATTTTTTTTTTTTTTTGAGACAGGATTTCACTGTGTAGCTTTGTGCCTTTCATAGAACTCACTCACAGCCCAGGTGAGCCTGGAACTCACAGAGATTTGCCTGCCTCTGCCTCCTGAGTGCTGGAATTAAAAATGTGTGCCACCACCCCCTGGCCAAGAATTATTTTTAAGTTTAATGGTTTAAGTATAGCAGATGTTGGACAGACTGAATGGCCTCTATGAAAAGTGTTTCAATGTACTTATGAAGACCTAAAAAGCATGGTGTGTACTTCAGTTTTTTCCCCATTTCTCTTATGGTTTTAATGTCCTCACACACACACACAAAAAAAAAAAATCTTAGAATTTACTCTCTATTGTGAAATATTAAAAGGATTGGAACATAATCTAACTATCATATTTGGAGACAGGACTTTTGAGAAGTAATTAAGGCCAAACACATAAATTCATAGTCTAACCCAACAGGGCTGTGGTTTCATGCACAAATGCTGATCAATCTTAAGGGAGAGATGGATTGCAATGCAATATCAGGAGTTTCTACTGTCTTGATCAATGGGTAGGTCATTCAGATGGCCAATTCAAAGAGAACATCCGGTTCAAAATATGTGCTGGAATAAATGGACCTGAGAGGCAAACAAAACGTTCCATCTAACCCACACAGACACACACACACACACACACACACACACACACACACACACACACACACCACATTCTGCAGCATCCAAAACAGAACAGAAACAAACAAAACAGAAAATAGAAAAGACTGATGGAGGTGTGGGGAGGGAGGACAGGGGATCTGTAGTTACTATATAAAATGAATGGAAAACCTTCTAAAAAAAAACGGGGGAAGAAAAAAAAATCAACAAACCCTTAACCAACATGGAAGAGAGGGAGAGAGACCTCAAAGAATAAGATAGATGAACACAGTGGGAGTAATGAAGGGCAAGATTTGAGGGAAAGAAAGCTTAGGGGAGCAGGAGATCCCAGCTGGATCAAGAACAGAAAGGGAGAACGAGGAATAACAGACCATGATAAATGAAGACCACATGAGACCAGGAATAGGCAGAGTGCTCAAGAGGTCCCCAGAAATCCACAATGATACATCCTCTGTAGACTCCTGGCAATGGTCAAGAGAAAGCCTGATCTGACCTAGTCTGGTGATCAGATGGCCAAACATCCTAACTGTCATGCTGGAACTCTCATCCAATAACTGATGAAGTGGATGCAGAGATCCTCAGCCAGGCCCCAGGTAGAGCTCCAGGTGTCCAACTGTCAAGAAAGAGGAGGGTCTGCAAGAGCGTGAATTGTTGAATCCAAGATCGCAAAAAGCACAGGGACAAATAGCCAAACTAATGGAAGCACATGAATTATGAACCAAAGGCTGTGGAGCCCCCAGCTGGAGCAGGCCCTCTGGATAAGTGAGACCATTGAATAGCTTGATTTGTTTGGGAGGCACCCAGTCTGTGGGACCAGGATCTGTCCTTAGTGCATGAGTTGGCTGTTTGAAACCTTGGGCTTACACAGGGACACTTTGCTCAGTCTGGAAGGAGGGGACAGGACCTGCCTGTACTGAATCCACCAGGTTTAAATGAATCCCCAGGGGAGTCTTGATCCTGGAGGACATGGGAATGGAGGGGAGGGGCTGGGGGGAAGGTGGGGGTGGAGGCAGGAGGGGGGAGGACAGGGGAACCCATGGCTGATGTATAAAATTAAAACATATAATAATAAAGAAAAATAAAGGGGAAAAAAGATAGATGAAACAGGAGAATTGCAAATGCTCCCACACACAGGACTACAAAAAAAAAAAAAAAAAAAAAAAGTAAGATACTTCACCCGAGCTCCTCATCCATTTTTTTTCCTCCTCAAAAATTTTCAAACGGTGCTACCGTATGAGCTCTCAGCCCCACTGAGACAGTATCTAAAGGAGGTGGAAGCAGTATGCTGGAGAGCTAGCTGTGTGCCAACTCCGTCAAAGATCTAGTCACAACAGCAGCAGTGCACAATCAGCCCACACACCCATCAGCTTGCAAATGGATAAATGAAATGTGGTGTGAATACACAGTAGGATATTTAGTCTTGAGAGGGAGATGCTGTGGTTTTCACAATGCCCATGAGCTGGAAACCAGCTAGACACAAGCAGCTCATGGCATCATGTTGGAACAGAAAAGCGTTGATCTCACAGAAGCAGATGGTGGAAGGGTGGCTACAGGTGAGGGTGTTTGTGAGCAGAGAGACACACTGGACAAAGAGTGCATAAGTGTAGCTTAATCAAAGGACACATTTAGGAGCTCTGTTGCACAGCATGGTGACCATGGTTGATGATATATTGTAATCTTCAAGCATGCTGAGAGTGGATGCTATGTTTTCACCACTAAAATGGTAACTCTGTGGTTGGTAACACATTAAGTATGAACAGCTACAGCTACATGCAACGTTCCACAATGTACATAGGCATCGTGATATATGCTAAGTGCATACAATTTTGTCTATCAATTAAAAAAAAAAAAAAAGGCTTCCATAGTTCCTTCCCCAACTTTCCCACTGACTCACTGCCTGACAAGAGGCTTCCCACTGAAGCTCCCTGGATCTGTTTCATGACTGCCTGTAAAACAAGGATAATGGAGCTGCCTCGGCGGGGAGCCGCAAGCACCAAGTTATGGTGTGCAGAGCGCTTTGTGATTCACACATAAAAGGCACTACAAGAAAAGCAAACTATTGTTCGGCGTTGCAGTCCTCATCCCATTATTTTTAAAATATGAAGAGATGAATATTCTATCCATTCAGGAGAGACAAAAGCAGCCTGGTTTCCAGATGGGGGAGATAATGGTTGATTTCACTGTTTGGTAGGATCTAGAGATGCCATGGTCCAAGCAAAGCCAAACCGAGGCAGCCATGGAGTAAGCAAGTGGTTCACCAATCTAACAAGAAGAAAATTTTTACATTCAAATTACCCACTGGAACTCAGCCCAAGAGGACGGTAGATTAAAAACCAAACCCTCTTAATATTTAGCCCTTTAGCCACATTCCCAAATGTGTGATTACTCTAATGCTTCCTAAAGTCAGGGTGATGGTTTTCACATCTTGAGGGTTAGTGAGGTAAGAGTTAATACTTTTAGATTTGTTCTTATACTAGAGGCCATTAAAACAGAAACACTCAATTCTACGCTGCATGAAGTAGTCTAGCTGGACTATAAATTGCCTACAAACACCTTGGAAGGAAACTCTGGGCAAAGACATTATTCACTGCTTATAACATTATAATACTTGACACCAACTAATAATTCTATTTATCTGTGTTGCACTCACTTTCACTTTTAAATTATAACCACACAGGGAAGGAATAAATTTTCTCTGACTATCATCTGGTGGACTTCCTTGTTAGCAGCCTCCTGGGCATTCTTGGCACTGGAAATCACATACTGATAATTACAATGATTAACATTCACCCTCCTTGGTTAAGACAATGCTGTAACTGAAATGACCCAGTGGCAAATGTCAGTGTCTTGGGTCTGATATAAATAATGGGGTGAGATATTAGCAAATGAAAGTTGATAAGAGAAAAATATTTTCTAACCAAAACAGAAGGCAAAGACTAGAGTGAGATTTTAGGATGGGGGAGAGAGGAGCATGTGTGAACTACAGATGACCAAAAGATTCTCAAGAGCCATGTTGCTTTTCATTAAAGAAAACCCAACTCTCTGTCGCTCTGTCTCTCTGTCACCTTCCTTCTCTCTCATACACACATACCCCAAAACTGTACAAGGATGGAGGATGAGAAAAAAAGCTGCAGAGAATAAGAAAAACAGGAAGAAAAGGAAAGAAGTACAAAGAACAGACCAGAAAGGTAGAAGAGGGGGATGCAGAAAGCAAACAGTGAAAGAGAAACAGAAGCAGAGAGCGATCCAGGGGAAGGGGAAGGGCCATTTTGTTTCACATCACAGGCGATGCCTCCACGAACACTTCCATGTGGAGCTGTTTCCTGCAGGTAACGTTTATCTGAGATGTTTCTCAGGAATGAAAATGCCAGCTGAAGTTGGAACAAATTTTAACTGGTTTATTCAGTTGTTTGCAGAACTGATTCCTGTAACTCAAAGCTCTTTTGCCTACTTTACAGCTTGTAATACCCATCACTGTCAGGAGTTACTAACTATATTACACTGCTGAGGTTAAAACAGCTTTTAAAAATTTTTAAATTCTAATATTTCACCCAGAATTTTGACTCATAACTAAGGGCCGTTTAATATGAGCCACCAAAAACCTTTTTCTTTTCTTTTTCTTTTTTTTGTTTTGTTTTGTTTTGTTTTGTTTTTAGAGACAGAGTTTCTCTGTGTAGTTTTGGCACCTTTCCTGGAACTCACTTGGTAGCCCAGACTGGCCTCAAACTCACAGAGATCCACCTGCCTCTGCCTCCCGAGTGCTGGGATTAAAGGCCTGCGCCTGGCTCAAAAACCTTTTTCGAAGTATACTATTGTAGTGCAAGCTGCCTGTGGATTGTGTAGTAGTTAATCTTCACTGTCAACCTGACTGGGTTTACAACCATCATGGAAACACACCTTGGGGTATGTCTATGAAGATGTTTCCAGAAATATTTAATGAAGGAGAGAAGACCCATTGTGAAAGTGGTTGGCGTTGTTCCATGGATGAGGGTCCAGGACTGTACAAAGAGAAGAAAACGTGCCGAATGTTGGTCTCCATCCCTCTCTGGTTCCTGACTATAGATGCAGTGTGAACAACTGATGTCCCTGTTCCTGACTGCCACGCTGTCCCCACCATGATGAATTGTAGCTTTGAACTGCGACCCAAAATAAACCCTCCTTTCCTTCAAAAAAAATGAAAAGAAAAGAAAAGAAAACTCAACTCTTCAGGCAACGTGTGGAATTTAGATGAAATGGGGGAGGGGGGCCAGCTGCCTATATATGATCTCAGAGTTTAAAATTAAGAATTAGAAGTGAGAGGATCGCTCCACCACTCACCTCCCTGTGATCTTGAACATAGCATTCACCGTCCTCAGACCCTTTCCTTTATGTTAAGTAGATCTACCACAAAGATATGTAAAAGGGTTAAGTATGTAATGTGTGAGACATTCAGAAATTCAATATGTGATGGTTCTCCACTCCCTCTCCTTTTCATTTAAAACAGGCTGTTATCAAGGTCTGATTTTTAGCAAACAACAACAACAAAAAATGTCAGTTTGTTTAAAACTATGGGAGACACCTAGCTATATACAACCTTGTAGTCCAAGTAGTTAATATGGAGCCTAGATCTGCAATATTTCATTGTCACGGCTTCCCAATTAGGAGTCAGGAATAGACTCACAATTCCAACCCAAATCCTTGAATTCCACAACAGCTGTGATTAAATGTATCCCATCTCCAGATACTCTTTATAGCTGTAGCCAGAGAAGCTCAGTAGGCCATTGTCAGTTACCATGGTGACAGAGATAAAGATGTTTCCTCTATATTGCAGAAAGTAAAGCCCTAAAAGAAGATTCTTCTGCCAGGCAGGCACTGAACACCTATAATCCTAGCACTTGAGAGGTAGAAGCAAGAAGATCAAGGAACAAGGTCATCCTTGGCTATATAGCAAGTTGGAAATCAGTTTAGGCTATCTACATGAGACCTACCCTATATCAAAAATCAACACGAAGTTTAATTTTTAAAATCTGACATTAAGAGACATCAAGTCGCCTTAGGAAATACTGATGGAGCTGAAGGAACCTAAGGAAAAGGCAAACATTTCCAAAGACTGTGCTGGCTGTCTATAGTGGTGGAACACTGGTCCCCTCACAGCCAGCAGCTGGTTCTGCACAATGAAAGCAGCACTCCTAACTGCCCTGCATACTCAACTGCTTTGATCAATTCCTCAGGGCAGAAGAGAAGGTTCTCGGAGCATTCACTGTTCCCAGCAGAAACTAGGGCAACAAACAGGCTGTTAAACTGCTCTGCCTCTGGCACCAGATGAATTCCTGGGGAAGAGAGAGAGAAAGTGCCAGCAATCAGGAGAAGGATGACAAAGAGTTCTGGTGGGAAAAGGTGAGTCAGTCCCACATATTAAGGTGCAAGTGACACACAGAAAAGGACCAGAAAAAAGCTTCTCTGAAGATACTGGTGGGAAAGGAATTTCAAAAACAAGGGTTTCTGTATCTCAGTGTGAGGATGCTCAAGTTGTAGATATACAAACATGGTAGTGCTTCCTTTTTTTATGGGGACACAGATCAGGGACCCCAGTGGGTACCTGAAACCATACATAGTACTGAACCATATGAATACTGTTTTTCCTGTAGCTGAATATCTATAAACAAAATTATATGTAATTTACAAATTAGGCAGAATGAGAAATTAACCTCAGAGTTTAGCAGCCACACAATATGGTGGAGAGAGGAGAGATTCATTCTTTGCTTAGAATGTGCATCTTTTCACTTAAGGAGAACATTTTTAGAGCCTCTCTGTCATATCCCAAAATCCAGGTTACTTAAACACAACCACTGCCACAGCATAGCATTCAGTCTGACAAGTACTGAACGGTTAACAGAAGGGTGCATGTGTACAAGCCAGAGGTCAATGTCAGAGATCATCCTCAGTTTCTCTCCATCAGAGCTCATGACCTGTTCTACTGATTTGACATCTATGATCACAATAATTGATTTAATTGTACCTAATTTTTAATATTCATAATTTCATATTATTAAAGTAGAACCATTTAAAATGTAGATTTGGGGGGGGGGTTGGGGGTTTAGCTCAGTGGTAGAGCGCTTGCCTAGCAAGCACAAGAACCTGGGTTCGATCCTCAGCTCTAAAAAAAAAAAAAAAAATTAAAGAGGCCGGGCGGTGGTGGCACACGCCTGTAATCCCAGCACTCGGGAGGCAGAGGCAGGTGGATCTCTGTGAGTTCGAGGCCAGCCTGGGCTACAGAGCTAGTCCAGGACAGGCTCCAAAGCTACAGAGAAACCCTGTCTCGAAAAACCAAAAAAAAATTTAGATTTTTGTTTATAATTTCTCTTAGCTTCAAAAGTACACATTTTTGCTAGCTAGTGTTTGAAAATGGACTGGCTATATTCTCACATAACTATGAACCAAATAAAGAACAAAATGTCAAGGAAATTTTATTTCTTCACTCAAAATTATGAGTCCTTGCCCTTGTCTTCCAACTCTTCCTTCTCCTCCTCCTCTCCTTCGTCTTCTATTGAGACAGGACCTGGAACTCATGGAGATCATCCTGCATCTGCTTCCCAAGTGCTAGGATTACACAAGAGCCACCATACCCAACCTATCTCATTTCTTCTTGGAGTTATTATCTTAGAGGAATACACTGGACTCCCAGGCCCTTCTCTGCACCATTCCATTCAACATGCTACTTCCCTTACATCCCAGGATTCCAGGACAAACCAAAGATCTCTCCCAGTTTCCTGTCTCTGTGTCTCTGTCTGTCTCTCTGTTCCTCTTTATCTCTGTCTGACTCTGTTGTTCTCTGTCTCTCTCTGTGTGTCTCTCTGTGTGTCTCTGTCTCTCTGTATGTCTTTGTCTCTCTCTGTCTCTGTCTCTCTTACACATACACACATACACACACACACACACACACACACACACACACACACACACACATCTCTCTTTATCATCTTCATCCAGATGCTTGGATACTGGAAAACTTACAATTATCTTTCACATCATGGTTCATTGTGTTATAGAAGAAATGTTTCCATTTTAACACTCCTCATTCTGACTTTATTCTTTCTTGTGCAAATTTGAAATCAGCTATCACTTTACTGTCTTTTTTGCCGCATCCGAGGCACGGTATACTTCTGTTTTCTCTCCTCCTCTCTCCCTGCCTTTCCAGCCCACCTACATCCCTCCCTCTCTCTCAGCTGCCTCTCATTTTAATCACTCTTACCCTCGTACTTTTCAACATTTTCTGGAGTCTTTGTTGAAATAAAAAAAAAATGCTTCAGTTTAGACAATTCTTTGTCTCCTGGAGCATGTTTATAATAAACACTTCCTCTTCGTCCTTTCAAATTTCAGAACATCTTCTGCGATGCCACATTGAGGAATTATATGGTAATATTTCCATGTTACATGAGGTTCACCTTAGTGGTCTACATCCCCCTCACTCATGTTAATATTGTTCTTAAATTTTTGCTTTTTAGATGTTAAACTCAGTGGCTCTAAACCCCATTCCATATATACACAGCTATTCCTGAGGCTATTTCTGGCTGGTAATGGCCTCTACAGATTAGTTTGGAGTCTGGTTTTATTTGTGGGTTTGTTTTCTGTTTGCCACCTTGGCAAACTCTTGCCCAGTCCACTGCTTACCTCACAGAATGGAGGAAACAGATGTGTCTAGAAGGCATCTTCCTCACTGGAAGCTTTCTGCTTGAGCTCAGAAATCCCCAGTCCCACATATTTGTATGTTATTGAGCACATAATCCTGAGGAAATCAAGACCATGCATTTCCCCATCTGAGGACATCTCCCCTAGCTGGACATGTCAGCCTCCTGATAAATCACACATGGATTTCTGAAGATATCAGGCAGCCCCAAGCCCTCCATGCCTTGTTTTATTTGCTTTTTTACATTTAATTTAATGTTTAATTTAGTTTAAAACATTTTATTTAACATTTGCTACATCAAAAATTAAAGGAAGGAGCCCAAATTCCCAGCTTTTGACAGTGCCATCCCACACTTTCCAGAGACAATGTCCTGCTTTTAGACATATCTTCAGCTATTTCTGTGAGGAACAAATGTAGGTGGCTCATGTCCCACAAATTGGTAGTGCTTGTAGTCCACAGTGATCATCATACAGAAGACATTTTTAAATCAGATCATGAGATGGAAGTTTCTAAATTTTCTAAACAGGTCAGTCTTGAGGGAAGAAAAGTAGCGTGCAGGAGGCAGAACATCTTGACACATTTTACCTACAGCCTGTCTCACATAATACGTTCAGGTGAGCCAGCTTCTTTAGTCTGCCTTTAGCTCAATTTTCAGGTGAGTCACCTCAAACCTCACACTGCCAAATGGCCCAGCTGCAGCAGGGAGCGATGATGCATCCCAGAATAGTATTAAGAAGATGATTCACTCAGACACTATTTTTTGGGATGATAATTTTTATTTGCTTTTTTTTTTTTTTTTTTTTTTTTTGGTCTTCCTGATCACTTTATCTCAGATGAATACATGGAGTTCTAAATGAAGGCATTAATGCTGGATAAGAATCTAACTATAGTGTTAAAATATCCTGGCAAAAGCTATATGGGAAACAAAAGGGTTTATTCAGCTTACAATTCCAAGTTATAATACATCATTTCAGGACAGCCAAGGCAATAAGTAGCTCAAGCAGCTAGTGTATCCACATCCATAGTTAAGAGCAAAGAGCAAATGAACACAGATTGTCTGGTAATATGTCCATATTATATGAGTTCACCTTAGCTCTCAGCTCTCACTCACATTTAATATTGTTCTTTTTTTTTCTTCTTTTCTTTTTAGACTTTAAGGAGAAAGTTTAGTGGCTCTAAACACCATTACATGTAGTATCTCAGCTATTTTATTTATTTATTTATTATTATTTTCATTTTGTTTTTTGAGACAGGGTTTCTCTGTGTAGCTTTGCACCTTTCCTGGAACTAGCTTTGTAGACCAGGCTGGCCTCGAACTCACAGAGATCCACCTGCCTCTGCCTCCCGGGTGCTGGGATTAAAGGCATACGCCACCACTGCCCAGCATATCTCAGCTATTTCTGAGGCTATGTCTGTCTGCTGTTAACATTAATCAGCACGAGAGGCCAATGAGCTGGCTAAGCAGATAAAAGCGCCTGCCACCAAGCCTGATGACCTGAGTTTAATCCCTAGGACACACAAGCCAGAAAGAGAGAACTGACTCCCACAAGCTGTTCTCTGACTTCAACATGCATACTGTAGCACACATGTGTGCTCCATGCATGCACATGTATGGGCACACACACAATAATTTAAAGCAAATGAAATCTATCTATGTAAGTATATTCGTACTTGCATATTATAGTGCACAATTATCACAATGGAATTATTCATCTTTCTTAAGGCTAGAAATCTTAAAATATCTATGTCAACGTTTGTATCAGACCACTGGATGGCCTTATCATTCCACTGGGAATGACCTGAAAAAAGCCTTGGCATTCCCATGGGTCTGAGGCACTGGAGTCCTTGACATGAGCTTGTCCATGTCAACAATACATATCACTGAAGATTCATCCCCACCTGACAGGAAGTGTGGCATCTAACTGTTGGGGCCTAATGAAATGAAGCAAGATCCTGGAGGAGAGTACCCTTGAAGAAGATATTGGAAATTTGGCTTCCACTCTCTCTTTTCGCTCTTAGATATCAAAACGTGAACAGACTTCCTCTACCATATGCTCCCACCTGGATGTACTATGTGACCACAGGCCCAAAGCAATGAGGCCAAGAGATCACGGACTGAGTCTTCTGAAACTGAGCCAAAACAAATCTTTTCCCCTTGTAAGATGCTCTCTCTCTCTCTCTCTCTCTCTCTCTCTCTCTCTCAAATTGTCGTAAAAACATAAAGGAACTAACACAATTGCTGTATTAGTTACTTTCCTTGTTGTAATGAAATAACCCAACTAAAGCAGTTTAAGGTATGTATATATATATACACACACTTTTGTTCAAAGTGAGGAAGACACAGTCAGTCGTGGCAGCAAAAACATGGTAGAAGGAACATCTCCCAGCTGTAGTAGAGAGCTTGCTCACATTTGAACACTTCTGGACCAGGAAGAAGAGGGAATATGATGACTATAATCCCCAAGGCCCCACTCCTACAGATTCACGTCCTCCATCCAGGCCTTAACACCCAAAGGTTCAATAATCTCCCTAAGAGTGTAACTAGTTATAGTGTTCAAATCCATAAAACATACAGCCTGGGGGATATTCCACACTCTAACCATAACAGCAGGTGAGAGGGATTCTGGCAAAACCAGCCTGATAGGATTCTTGCTGAGTTCAGACCAGGAAGTCCAGACATCTGCTGAAGGATGACAGTGGATAAGAAACTTGATGAGGAACAGATATCAAGGACAACCAGATGTCAAGGGTGAATATTCTTGCGAAACCAGCTCAGCAGAATCCTTTGCTAAAAAATGCATTTTACAAGGAAGAGGAGAGATGGACAAGGGGCAGGGAGTGTTCAAGGCTAATTGAAGTTTATTCCAGTAAAGAATCTTTATTATCATAAGCTCTTCTAATTTACACTCCTGTACTTATAAGCAGCTAGCCTTCAAATACCCTGAAGTTCCTCTCTGGCCCATTCTGACACACTGATGAGGAAAATGGATGAGTCTGTGAAGTGATACTGAACAGGAAAAACAAACAAACAACAACAACAAAAAAAAAAAAAAAAACCAGGGAGGATGGGGGAATCCTTGGCTCATATGTGAAATTGAGTTAATCATAAAATAAAAATATTTTTTTAAAAAAAACCACAAGTTTTATTAAGAAGAAAATACTTTGCAAATAATATACATGGTTTGGGTTAAAAAAAAAGATGCTAACCATCTCTACCAGTTGTCCACAAGAATGCTAGGTGGCAAACCACCTCAAACTTAAAACAGTGAGGATTTAATTTGCCCAGGGGCCTCTGGGTTGTTGATCTAGGCTGGGTTCATCCCAGAACTTCTGGACACAGCTGAGCTCCCTCTGGTATCCGGGAGTGGCTGCCAATGGTTGATCATAACACCCTTGACTGGGAGGTCTGGAACAACTCAGCTCTGATCCATGAGCAAGCCAGACGGGTGAATCTTCATACCAATCACAGAGGAGCAAGAAAGTGAGTGGTCACGAAGCATCCATTTATGCCTCTGCTTGGGCCACATCTACCAATAATCCAGCATGTGTCCGGTGTTCAGGCCAAACTTAAGGTCTAAGATCTCCCCTCCTGCCCAGCAGGCACTGAAGAATTGCACAGTAAGGGGCTGGAGAAATGGATCAGCAGTTACGAGCACTGGCTGCGCTTGCTGAGGATCCAGGTTTGATTCCCAGCAACCACAGGGTGGCTCGCACTATCTGAAACTCCAGGGGATGTGAGGCCTTCTTATGGCCTCTGTGAGAAATGCAAGCATGTGGTACACAGACATACATACAGATACTCATACGCATAAAATAAAAATAAAGAAAAGAATCACGTGGTAAGGTCTAGGTAAATGGATTGAGCGCTGTTAGTGCCATTAACCTTCCATATGTCTTTGTTGCCATCTTGTTTACTAATTGAGGCAGTGACATCCAGACTGGGCTAATTACCTTCCACCATGTCTAACATCTGCTTTAGCACCTCAAAACCTTGAAGTGCCAACTCAAATAACAATATCTACTCAACTATGCAAACACAATGAAAGCTATGCAAACACATTGAATAATTAGATTAGACCAATAAAATGATATTACTGGTCACTGCAAATAAAACCAAGTCATGCCCCAGTAAGTCAGAGATTGTGGTGACTGTGTCTTTGTTCTACTGCATCAAATTTTGGAAACAGCTGGAGTAATCATTATTGTAATTTACTGGAGACTTCCCAAGTTAGGAGTAAGCAACAAAATGAGGCTCCCTGAAACAAAGGTGTAACAACAATCTTCAGAAGGAGTAGTGCAAAAGTCCCCAGCATTCTCAATATCAATATATGAGAAGAGACTGGAAATCAAAGATGTGTTTTCTCAACACCATCAGTACAAAATGCACATATTAAGAATTCTCTATTGACATATCCTCTGTAGTCTGCTGGCAATGGTCGAGAGAAAGCCTGATCTGACCTAGTCTGGTGATCAGATGGCCAAACACCCTAACAGTCGTCTTGGAACTCTCATCCAATAACTGATGGAAGTAGATGCAGAGATCCTCAGCCAGGCCCCAGGTGGAGCTCCAGGGGTCCAACTGTCGATAAAGAGGAGGGATTGTAAGAGCGTGAATTGTTGAGACCAAGATTGGAAAAGCACAGGGACAAATAGCCAAATGAATGGAAGCCCATGAATTATGAACCAAAGGCTGTGGAGCCCCCAGCTGGAGCAGGCCCTCTGGATAAGTGAGACAATTGAATAGCTTGATCTGTTTGGGAGGC
The DNA here is from genome assembly GCF_903995425.1 of Onychomys torridus. Lineage (NCBI taxonomy): Eukaryota > Metazoa > Chordata > Mammalia > Rodentia > Cricetidae > Onychomys > Onychomys torridus. Next base: position 66,665,016 of record NC_050454.1, read on the forward strand.
ACCCAGTCTGTGGGACCTGGACCTGTCCTTAGTGCATGAGCTGGCTGTTTGGAACCTTGGGCTTACACAGGGACACTTTGCTCAGCCTGGAAGGAGGGGACTGGACCTGCCTCTACTGAATCTAGCAGGTTTAAATGAATCCCCAGGGTTGCCTTGATCCTGGAGGACATGGGAATGGAGGAGAGGGGCTGTGGGGAAGGTGGGGGTGGAGGTGGGAGGGGGGAGGACAGGGGAACCCATAGCTGATGTATAAAATTTAAAACACATAATAATAAAGAAAAAAATTATTTATTAAAAAAAAGAATTCTCTAGATCCGCACTAGATACTTTTGCAGCAAATTCTCCCCACCCTCATAACTTTCCTCATGCTAGGAACACAAGAGTTGTGTGTTTTTATTTGTTGCACAGATTTACGTGAGATCTAACTTTTTCTCTGAGAAGCTGCAGATCACTCAGGTATCTTGAATTTCGTGAATTTATGAGTTTCACTTTGGAGTGCAGTTCTCCTTTCCATATGCTGAGATAGGAAGCCCAACTTGCTTGATGGAATGTGATAAACGTACTTCCATAGCAGAAATTGGTCAAGTAAATTTGTATACTAAATTCAGTAATGGCCTTCCTTGACCAATGTTTTTAGTTACTTTTCTATTGTTGTGATTAATACTGTGACTGACAGTGATAGATGGGGAAAGAGTTCATTTTTGCCTTGTGGTTTTAAGAGGAGAATCAATACTGGCAGGGGCATGGCAGCAGGCAGCCAGAGCAGGAAGCTGGGAGATGACATCTTCAACAACAAACAGGAAGCCAAGAGAGTGAACTGGAAGCAGGGTGTAGTTAAAAACTCTCACAGTGCACCCCAATAATGTACTTCTTCCAGCAAGTCAATACCACCTCTCACATAGTGCTACCAATTGGAGACCAGGTGTTCAAATACCTGGACCAATTGGGGACATTTATCCTTCAGGCACACAGTCATTGAACTATTCTGTGCTTGGTTTGGTTCTTCAGTCTGATCAGATGTTTTGATTATTTCATCAGATTGGTGTAGAGGGTTATATTTTGCAGAGATATGTAAATGAAAGCTGATTGGATTTCTGTAACTCTTCATTATTCCCGACTCTGTGAGCAAAGTCACAGTAGTTATAGCTATTTCCAAAAAGACTATGAATTTTAAAAATCCTTGTATTCAGGCAGTAGAATTATACTTCATTCCAGACGCTCCTTTCTGTGGTGGTCTGTGATGCTTTGGTTTGTGATCTGTCGTGTTTCTATGTCCAGACTGAGACAGAATTCTAAAACACTACAGCAGTACCACTTCTTAGCCCCTTCTGCCTTTTCTGTTCTTTTGAGGCTGAAACATGGTAGTAGGCCCCACAGTCCAGATGAGAGGCGTCTTCACAGCAGTGGGTACCTTTCACATAATTTCTCTTTTAATCAGTGCCGAGGCTGTATTTCCAGCCACCGAGAATGAGGCACTTCAGCGTCCACAGAATACAGCCGTCTCCGCACCCACTGAGAAGTCTATGCTATGCTAGGAACATAAAATCTTTTCAGCCGTCATATAAAGGAGAACAAAAGACTTTTGCAAGTGTCTTCCCTTTGTGAGGCAGAGATGTGCCCTGTTTCCCCTCCTTTCAATCTGCGTTGTCATGTGGAATAAACAAGACTAGGGAAACAACTTTGCCTAGAAGAGTCTACTTTACCTCCACTTACTGTTTGTACGAATTGAATAGACAATCAAGTAAAAGGTGGAACCACTCATTGTTAGAGTATTCTGAAAAGGCATCCAGAAAGAAAAACTACGACAAATGGCTGCTTTCCTGTTCCTGAATGGAGGTTTTGTCTGATGGTTCATCACGGACCACAATAACTAAAGGAGCGATTCTTTCCTCTCTGTTATTCCCACGGCACCTACCTGGGAAGTGCTCCATCTTCCCTTCCAGGCTTTCCTGCCTTGGCCTGCTTCTGCCTCGCTGTTACTGCTGAAATTGTTCTTGGGAAAGTCTCCAGGAAGTGCTGTTTGTGTTTACCTCATTTCATAAACAGTGAAGCACGTGAGAATGAAATAAACAAATCATAACAAAGGAAACACTTGTGTAACTGCATCCTAGGACAAGAACAGAACATAGCGGACACCCTGGCAAGCATTCCCACAGGTCCTCTTCAGTCTCCAAGCACACTTTGTCCCTGGAGTTATCTTGTTTCCTCCCTATACCCAAGCTGGAGTTTCTTTTGCCGTGTTTGCCATGTATGCCATGTTTTATGAATGGTCTCACATGTCTGCCATGCCATGGGAGCCCTTGGTTTATCCCTCCAATGATCCAGTGGTGAGATGCCTCTCTGCCTCTGCATGCAACAATGGTTCACTCACTTACATGGCAATACATGCTGTTCACACACAATTCATATTACTATTAAAGGATATTTAGGTAGTTCCTAAGAAATAATGCTGCTATATAGAGTCTAGATAGTCTATAAGGTGTGTGTGTGTGTGTGTGTGTGTGTGTGTGTGTGTGTGTGTGTGTGTGTGTGTTGGTCAATAAGAATAAAATTACAAGACCAAGGGGATCCATACACTAACATATACTAACATTTGGTAACTTTAGCTCTGCAGTTTTAGCCATTTGATGCTGCTGTACATTGGACTTCTCACAGTGATATCTTAGGAAAGAAACATCCTCCATATTCTTATGGCCATTGCCACCAAGTTTAAATGAATCTCCAGGGGAGTCTTGGCCCTGGAGGACATGGGAATGGAGGGGAGGGGATGGGGGATAGGTGGGGATGGGGGCGGGAGGGGGAGGACAAGGGAACCCATGGCTGATGTGTAAAATTAAAACACAAATATAATTTTTTTAAAAAGGGAAAAAAAACTAAACAAGAAAAAAAAGAATATGCATTCAAATTACTTATATTATTTTTGTTGTCGTCTATTTTTAAATATTTTTATAAGTCATTTTCAAGTACGTTTACTTCCCAAAAGCATATCTTCTGGGTAAGTTTTCAAAATGGTGAATAATATCTATAAATACATATATATATATATATATGTATATGCATATATATGAATAGAAATATACATATGTATATATATATATATATATATATATATAAATGATGCAATAATCCATTCAATCACAATATGGTGTTTCAATAAAAGTGAATATTATAGAATGATTAAATAAAGCTAATTAACATAACAATCACTTTACATACTGATTTTTTTGTATGTAAGTATTAAAAGTCTTTCCTCTTGCCAAGTTGAAATATATACATTATTACCTCAGCCTCCAAGTTGTGTAACAGATGTCAAAAAAAAACTAAATGAATGTCAAAACTCTAAATGAATCTTTGTGCCCTTCCCTAATCATCTTTCAATCCACTGCTCCTCTAGCCTCTGGTACCCACCATTCTACTCTCTACCTAGAGTCTACAATTAATTGAGATCACATAGTACTTGTCCTTTTATGCCTGGCTTCTTTAACATAAAACGATGCCCTCAGGTTTAGCCACACTGTTACTTGGATTTTTTTTTCTTATTTTTATCACATTACACATTTCCACTACTATAATTTTCTTATACTCTTAATAGACCCACACATTCTATATTCCCTCCTCACTTACTCTCCAGAACTTTGCTCCTTTATACACAGTTGTACAGTTGCTTTTGAGTCACTGTTACCACAATGAGCAGAACAACTTAAGGGAGCTTCAGAGAGCTCCAGGCCATCATGGCAAGAGGTGTGGTAGTGAAGAAGCTCAGTTCACGGCAGGGGGAGTATGTGGCAAAGGCTAGTCGCATCACAGTGAGCTGAGAACCAGAAAGTGAAACAAGAAGCAGGCAAGGATAACACACCTCCAAGGAGAAACCCCACCTTCAGTGGCCTACCTCAGCCTGCTGGACTTCAAGCCCTAAGGTTTCACAGCCTCCTGAAGTAGAACCACCAAGTAGGGATGAGATATGCAAACACATGATTCTATAGGTTTTGTCATATTCAAACCATTACAACAACCCCTTATATTAAGACATCTTTAAGGTTCAATGTTCCATTTATGGATGGCCCTTCAATAAACGAGTCTACAACTGCCACTCAGTGGGTGACTTCAGGATCCTTTATGCATATAGGTGATAATTTTAATTATCTGAAGACATCTCCATTTAGATATCCCATCACCACTTCTTAATAAATGTACCTGTCATCCCTCTCTCAACTCAACTTCTCAGCCCAAATACACTATTTTGAAGTGGCCCAGGCCACAGCCAAGGACAGGGAGACAGACAGAGATAAGTATAATGAGAAAAACACTTTCAACTGGCCAATGACTTCATGGACTCAAAATTAGAGAAGATTCAAGATGAGGCCAGGTCTCTAAAAGATGGAGCAGTGCCTTCACTAGACACTAATTAGCAGCCTGGGGAAAGAGATGTGGGGCAAGGTGAGTGTTCTTATGTCTATTCTATCACCCCCCTACCTGACCAGCCACTCGCCAGCATATTATTCTTCCTAGAGTATGTTTATCATGAAACGCCAAATACTAACAACCCAAAGCATCTGTTAACACCCTTGTTTACCAACTCCAAACTTCTTGGGTTAATTTTTAAGGCCAGTTATTACCTATCATCATTGACCTAAGACCTAACACCTTCTTGTGATGCAGCAGTAACTCCCTTCAAATAGTTTGTGTTGGTTGGTCTTATATCAACCTACAGAGGCTACAGTCCTTTGAGGGAAAAAACTTTCAAATGAGAAAGTCTGCCTACATGTGTGCATTTTCTTGATTGATTTATGTGGGAGGGCCCAGCTCATTGGCAGTGGTGTAACCCTAGGCTGGTGGTCATGACTGGTATAAGAAAGCAAGCTGAGCAAGCCACGAGGAGTAAGCCAGTAAGCAGTGTTCTTCCGTGACTCCCAATCCAGTCACAGAAGACTGGAACCCTTCCTCTGGGTTTGTGCCTTTGCCCCTCTCAGTGGACTGTGACCCAGAATATGTAAGCCAAATAAATCCTTTCCCCTGAAGTTACTTTTGGGCCATAGTGCTTTATCACAGAGACAGAAATCCTAAGACCTACCTCATCTTTCCCACTTGTGGGCCACTCCTGCTGATGTCATGCATGGAAGGTTTTCTATTTCTCCTCTATTCTTTGATCAGTCTTTATTATCCTCAGGGCAAAGTGCAAGCTTTACTTTTCCCATGATCCTCTGTGTCTATATATTTGTAAAGTTTGTTGACTCAAAATAAATGCTATGATTCCTTCTTAAAACAGGTAAAATCATGTTCAAGAAGTTTTCATTTAAAAGAAATCTACTCCTTGTCAAGATTTTTCATCTATTCTCAACATCAGTTCATTTCAAGCTACACTTAGAATAGCAAAGCATATAAATTTTACATTAGAAGGAATGAGAATATACAGATTTTGCTTCAGATGTTTTATTAAATGTCTGTTTTGAGGCCTTGTGTGTGTACAGACTGCTGGAACTTGTCATCATTTAAGCTACTACCTATGAAAATGAGGGTTGCTAAGATTTATAGTGCAACTTAGATTACATCATATATGTGCTAATAAGTAAAAATAAGAATTTCTCTGTTTAAAACTATTGTAAATAAAGCAAAATACTAGAACACAACCTAGTGGGGTGTATTACACAGGACACTGGAATAATCAAAGACTTTGTATATGACCTCAAATGCACAAGCCATGAAGGCAAAGTGTGGCAAATGGGAATTGTTCTGTCAAGAGTAAGAAACTCTGTAGAGCAAAAGAAGCATTTGGCACTTTGACACAGTAGAAAAACAACTTGTAGAATTAGAATAAATATCTGTAAATAAAAAAATATTTATCTCACAAGACGAGTGTATCCAGACTAGATAAGCAACTCAACACACACCCACACACAAACACCACACATAATCCAGATAAACTGGGCAAATGACTTAAGTAGACATCGCTCCAGAGAAGACAGTGAAGGCTGGAGGTACAGCTCACTGTGACTGTCTGGCAAGAATGGAGTCCTCCATTTGATTCCCAGCACCACAGAAAACAAAAGCAGCTATGAAAATGAAAGACAGGTCTATAAAAACTGCTCACCATCACTCACTATCAGGAGAAAATCATTCCGAAATTCTAACAAGAGATCAGCTCACTGCAGGCTGACCGTTATCTGAAAAAGCAAAGAGAGTTGGAAAGACGGATGACTCAGCAGATAGAGGTACCTGCTACCAAGCCCGACAATGTGAGTTCAATTCCCAGGACGTACATGGTAGAAGGAGAGAACTGACACCTACAAGCTGTTCTGACCTCCATTTGCAAATCTTTTGGCCTCTAAAACTGGAAAAGCAATGGCTTTGCCAGTTGTGGAAACCCAATTCCTCCAGAGAAAGAATCAGGTCAAGCAGTACACAGCACTCACCTGACCACAATTTTCAGGTCCATTGGGCATCTGGCCTAAGCTGACCTCACCTGCCAAAAAGGAGATTTCTTTTGTGTTCCTCCAAAAAAAACAAACAGGCTAGAATTTGCCTGAAATTGACTCAACAAGATAGAGAATAAGCTTAAAAGGCAGCTAGTGCTTGGAGTGGTTGAAAGCAGAGAGAGTCTGATGTGATAGTGATGTTTTTGAACTCAAAGAGCCTGATGCCTGCCCTGACCATAAGTAAACTTCATTACTGTCTAAAACATGCAACTAGGATTTTCTGGAATCTTTCTCCACTGACACAGGCCATCGCCTCGTCACTTCGCAATGCTACCGCTTCTGCCAAGAATCATGTCAGGAACCCAAACTCAAATGTACTGACTGGTCAATGAAAGCCAGTAAGTGTGGAAACTGAAGCCACAGACTCAACTCTTCAACAATCCAAAACGAACTGGACAAAACCAGTGAAGCCTCCAAATTCCCAACAATGGATCCTGAAATAGATTTTGTGAAAACAAAACAATAAATTAAGACCTGAACAAGCTCAAGCACCCAGCATGTCGGAATAGGTAGACTCACATTCTCACTCTTAGCTCAGAAGCTACTGGTGACTGATAGATATGGGGAGAGAGAAGAGTCAGTTTTCTTTTCTTTCTTTTTTTTCTTTTTTCTTTTCTCGAGACAGGGTTTCTCTGTGTAGCTTTGGTGCCTGTCCTGGATCTCACTCTGTAGACCGGGCTGTCCTCGAACTCACAGAAATCGGCCTGGCTCTGTCTCCCAAGTGCTGGGATTAAAGGCGGGTACCATCAGTTTTCTTTAAGAGTACAGCCCCTGGTAGGTTGATCACACTCTAGTGGAAGGCCACCCATCCAAGAATATATAGGCAGCACCAACTGTAGGTGATGGCTTTAAAATCAACACTGAAAAGAACACAAAGTTGGTTGGAGAAGGAGAAAGGAGTGGATCTGGGAGGAGAGAAGAGTCAGGAAAAAATATAATCAAAATACATTGTATGAAATCCTCAAAGAAATAATAAAATACAATATAGTTACAGATATAAACCAGCACTGCCCTCCTAGAGTAGAAAATACTAGATTCATCCACAGAAGGGACATCAAAGACAACTTTTGGATCACCTATCTCCTGTAATCATGTCTATAAAATAAGTTAAAATAGGCCATGTGACCAACAGTCCCAGCTAATTCAAGACTGAAAAGTTGCTTTGACATAGGTCTTTCCAGTTGCAGACTCAGTTGGATAGTTCATTGCTTTATTAACTGCACTTGGCTTAGACCAGAATCTCTGTCAAGTAGATTTTAAACTCTACTCTTTGTTATATTTAGAGAAAGCTGGATAGCTAATTTCCTTTAAGAATCACACATTATTGGTCTCACTTTGTGATGATATCTAAACTGCTTTCTTGAGGATTTCCCAGGTGTGCTCTCTGCTGGAAAAATAAGGTTCATTCCAACTTCCTTCAACCCACCTTTTGGCAGTCACTTGAAATACCCATTTTCCCTTGACATTGTTTTAAATTTCCATGCTTATGAAAACTCTTACACAAGGCTTAAAAACTTCCTCACTGATTCCTTGACCTGCAAACACTTTCAGGTGGAAACTGAAACACATTTCTAGAGGGAACAAGAGATATCCATGCAGGTGTAGGTGGACTGAACAAGTGCCCCACTACTGTGCCAAGTGTACACCCCTCCCAAGAACACATTAAGAGAAATGTTCTCTTTGGTCACATAATGGTGTGATGCATAAGGTGGCCTAAGAACATTTTTATGCACAAATGACATCAGGGAATCAGAAGTAGCCTTGAAAGGGACGTGTGTTTCCCAAATTCCAGAGACATCTTCAGTTTCTCTATGCCTAAGGCAAAAGGGGATAAATTAACAGCAATGTTTTGTGCAAACAAAATACTAAATTTATTTGACCTGTCTTGAAATTATAATAAGCATTAAAAGGATAATTATACCGTTTATGTTTGTCAGCATTAATGAGAAAACTTAGGTTTAAAGCATCCATATGAACAAAAAAAGATTGTTACTTCTATATAATCAACTAAAACATTGCTTTCCTGATTCTGAGTCTCTTGTCTTCTCACCCGATAGGGCAGGTATGATGTTCTCAGATTTGCTTCAGGTATAGCTAAAAGGCAACTGCCAGAGAGAGCTGGACTTGGACATGAGCAGGTGGACTGATGTGAACATCTCCCTGCACAATTCGGGGAAGAAAATGCTATGCTCTTCTAACCTCTAAAGTCCTGCAGAGGACAAGCTTATCTATGTCTCCAGTTGGTGATGGTGCAAGGTCGGTGAAAGCCATTGAAGATTAGACCCCATGGAAAAATGTCAGCATGACAGGTGCACATGTGGACCATGCTGGCCATGGGCAGGATGAAGAGCAACATCCTCAGAGCGTTGGTGGTTGCAGGAAGTCCACCAGAACTAGATTGGGAAGTAACATCGAGGTAATCTTAGAAATGAATGCTGAAAGTCACCCACTGATCTTCCTCATCTAGGAGGGTCTAGATGGTAAATTAAGGATGCTCTTAATACAATGGGACAAGTTATGTTCAAAGCTCTAGAAGATATCTCCCAAGAGAAAAATATCTGAACCTACAGCCTATTGAGGAGCCATTGAGTAGGGGGCCTGCATAGGGTTAGTATGTAAAGAATACCTATGGGGTATCAACGGGCTCCTTCAAGGAACCACCTACTTGCCACAGTCTGAATCACACAGTAGCAGAGGGAATATGGGTCCCCGTGTCTGTCCATCATTGCCAGTCCCTCCCCTCCCTGTGTTTGTCTAGCACACTGCTGTGATGTCTTGATTAGTCAGCTCACACCAGTTGCCCAGATTCCCTACCTGAAAGATGATTCAACTCATAGATTCTTTTTTTTCCTCATATGTATTTATTAAAAGATTTTCTATTCATTTTACATGCAATCCACAGATTCCCCTGTCCTCCCTCCTCCCGCCCCCAGCTTCCCCCCAACGTACCCCCCATTCCCACCTCCTCCAAGGCAAGGCCTCCCATGGGGAGTCAACAGAGCCTGGTACATTCAGTTGATGCAGGTCGAAGCCCCTCCTCCCTGCATCAAGGCTGTGCAAATAGCTGAGGAGCCCCCATGGGAGTGAATTAGTCCCTCTGGATAAGCAAGACAGTTGTTTAGATTGAACTGCTTAAGCCACCCCCAGGCAGTGGAATCGGGACCTGTCCCTAGTGCATGAGCTGGCTTTTTGGAGCCTAGTGCCTATGGTAAGACAACTCATAGATTCTTCATTGCCCTACGGCTCTACAATCATTTGCTCTTACATTTGAAGAATTTAAAAAGATGCTTTTGGGCTGGTCCTTGGAGCAGATAATCCTTAGACTTGATCTGAACTTGCAGGAGAAACAAACTCCAATCAATAGGAAATTCAACAGACACAATCTCCAGTTTTGTTGGTAACTCTGTGGATGCTCCAGAGAAACAGCAAATGTGCCACCTAGAAAGGATGAAACGGCTTGTCCCCATCTGTCCCCAAGCTTTCATTGAACCTGACTGTAGTCAAGGGCAAGCATCTGTGTTTGACCTTCAATGGAAATAAGATTGGGGCACTAAGTAGGTGCCAGCCCTGGCACACACACTGGAGGTACACAGCTTCCAGAAACGGAGCGTTCCCACTACCACCTGGGCTCACACAGACACAGTCAAGGTGCCCTATACCCCGTCAGCAAAAATAAACCACTGTCCGAAAAGTGGGGTGCCTTTCTTGTGCTACACAGGACAGAGCTTCATCTAGGATGAGACAAGCAATAACTAGGGCATGAAATCCAGAAAGAGATGTTCTACAAATGCTGGTGCAGGGCACTCACAGTGAGTGAGAACCTGCCTAAATTCCGTGCTCAGAGCACCCTCCTCTCCTGGTTGTGTGAGCACAGGTTCCAGACTTGCATGACCTTGCTCCTTATAGTTTGTGCCCCAGGCTCTGCATTGTCTCATCCAGCACCAGGCCTTGGTGCTGTCATGTGAACTAGTATATTTCCCCCTGAAGACACCAGTGTGTGTTTATCTTTGCAGAAGCAAGACAAAATGCACTTAAGTCCAGAAAGTGCAGTGCTTAGATCAGGGCATCCTCCCTGAGCCTGGACCTGGCAGCTGTTCAGTTCTGGTTTCTTGTTTATAACAAAACTCAAGCAAAGCTCCTACAGCGTGGATCCGCAGGGTGCATCAGGCTCCAATGCAGGCTCTGCACAGCCCTTGGGGCTTCCATTTCCTCACTCCTCTCAATGATTTTATTACTGTTCGGTTTAATGAGTTACTGAAAGAAAATGTAAAAGCCGAGTGTGGCAGATGGACTCTGCCCATAGGTAGGCTCAGATGTTTCAGTGCTTGGTCCTAGTTGGTGGCACTGTTTGGAGGTTTAGGAGGTGCGGCCATGCTGGAGGAAGTACGTCACTGGGGGAGGGCTTTGCGGTCTCCAAACTGTGTGCCATTCCCAGCTCACTTCCTCTCTGCTTCCTGCTCACAGTTCAAGATGTGCGCTCTCAGGTCTCGCTTCCAGCTCCAGCCACCATTTCTGCTACCTGCTTCCATGTTCTTTCTGCCATTGTAGACCCTAACCCGCTGGAACCATAAGCCCAAATGAACACTTCCTTCTATAATTTGTCCTATCCATGATATTTTATCACAGCAAGAGGAAAGAAACTAATGTACAGCGCTTGGGTTAATACAAATTTATTTTTTCAAACTCTAAAATAATGATTGTATAATGTGCACATGCACACAAAACGAAAATAACTTGAGGGGCATCTTGAAAGTGCATATTCCTCCCAGGTAAGTGCTGCAATGGCCATCATAAAGCAGCGGAGACTGTCTTACATATTTTTAAAAATGTGTTTTTCTATAGCCACAGAGATTGTGTTCAAAAATTGGGGGTCAAAGTTCAGTTTCCTCTGCAGGCTCACAGGCTGGCAAATGGCTGTCTCCTTCTGCATCCACCCAGCAGCTTTTCATGTATCTGTGTCCTGATCCCTTCTTATAAAGGACACCAACCATACTAGATTCAAGCCTACCTTAAACAGTCTCATTTTAACTTAATCACCTTAAAAATTATTTTGTTACTTATGTATTTGTGCTTCTGTATATGTGCTGTGTGCATGAAGTATGACAGAGGCCAGACAAGGGCACAAGATCTCCTGGAGCTGGAGTTACAGGCAGTTGTAAGCTACCCAGTGTGGGTGCTGGAAATCAAACCTGGGTCATTCATAAGAATAGCAAGTGCTCTTAACTGCTGAACCGTCTCCCTAACTGTGTGTGTGTGTGTGTGTGTGTGTGTGTGTGTGTGTGTGTGTGTGTTTAATTCTTTGAGAATTTCACATGTTTACAATGTATTTCAATCACTCACCCCCACATACATACATACTTTCCTTTCCAGCTCCTCCCAGATCTCCCTCAATGTCTCTGGTGTAACTTTATTTCCTCTTTATTTTAAATAACTCATGAGTCCAACTAGTGCTGCCCATTTTCTCCTGGGGGCGGGGGATCCACTGGAGCCTGGTCAACCTACCAGGGACTACGCCCCTGAGGAAAACTGACTGTCCCTCCCCTAACAACCAATGGCTGTCAGTAGCTCATCAGCTAGAGACGCCAGCTCATACGCCCCTCCTTGTCCATGCCAGGGTGTTGGCTGGATCTTGCACAGGTCTTGTGCTGGCAACCAAAGTTGCTGTGAGTTTATGGATGCACTGGCTCTGTCACGTCCAGTCCTCCCAAACCTCTGGATCTTGCAGTCTTCCCAGATCTTCTTCCACCACGTCTCCTGAGCCGTGTAGGGAGAGATGGGATAAAGCATTAAACTGTGTCCAAAGTACACATCTCTGTACACATAGATTAGCATGCCTCTCGGTCCTTATCAGAGAAGTGTCTTTGTAACAGTGGAGAATGGTTAATACGGAGACTCATAACTGGTCCAAGTGTGGAGAACAAGTGTCTGTAGAGTGCTCAGCTGTACAGGGGAACTCCTAATTGTCTCTTTAGAAGTCTTATTTCCAAAGCAGTCACATTTTGAGAGCATGGGGTAAGGACTTTAGTATTTGAGATTTAGGGAGATACAGATCCATCTTCAGGTGAACTCTATCTTAACTCAGTGTCTGTAATAAAACCAAAGATCTTTCAAAGATTTATTTTCAGTTATCTTCCCCAGTGAGTCTGCCTCCACAGGACAGTGTAGAAGGAACTGGAATAAACGATTGGTTAGACTCTTTCTCCAGAGTTTCCAAACAGACTCACCCCACTTCCCATCCTGCCTCTCATTTTTTGTGAGTCTCCCCTGGTCCCTTCTCCTATAATTTCAAACTGTACCCAGTGTCTGTAGTCATGTTTTTGAAGTACACAGGAACTAATGAAGCCAAATTTCATCAAATCTCAGTGACAGAGAGAATGGGAATAAGAAAAACATGAGCAGAACAAGGGGAACATGCTTCCAATCCACTTGAGGCTGAACCTCTCTTCCTTACAGGAGGAGCCACAGACACTTTGAGTGACAAAGAAGGAGCCAAGAAAGCAGAAGTCTCTGTGGGATTCATCACATTCGTCACAATACCTTCCCAGAGGTTTTGTGGCCATATCCACCTCTCAATACACCACCACCACCACCACCACCCCACCCAGGAACAGCCAAAAACTCAGAAGAATGCAACACACTTGGCTCCTGTCCAGCAGCCAATCAAACACACAACCAGCAATGACATGCCCTCCAGTTCCCGGCAGAGTTCTTGGAGCCTGCACAGGAATTCAAGAAAACACCTTCCCGGGAGGCTCCACAGTTCCTGCCCTTCCAGATTGGCTGCAGACTGCCTAGGCAGCACTTTCTCCAGCTGGCAGGCACCCAAACCAGGAAGCAGATCACCCACCCCAAAGGCATACTTCACCCTGGAAGCTTTTGAACCGCAGCAGCAAATTCATCAGGATTTTAAAGGCCCCATTCATTGTGACTGCTCACAACATGATGAAGTCTAGAAACTTCTACTTCCTTCCCTCCCCTGTCAAGCTTATCTCCTCACCCCACAGCATTCTTCCAACTGCACAGTTTACCCAAATGAAAGCATTTTACATGGAACTCCAAAAATACAGAAACAATAATCCTTTCTGATTTCAGGCTTGGTCTGTTTGGATCAGATTAAAAGAAAAAAATATTTACAGTGTTTAGATAAGGACAATCAGAAGCAAAACCAAAAACAAGCCAAATAGTATTTCTGATTAAAAAACATGAGATAGTAAGATGTGCCCCCATGATAAAATTTAGTGCCTGTATCAAGAGGTATTCTCAGAGAGGCTTTATTTTCCCAGTGCAATCAGTGTCCACACAGATAAGGACAAAAAAAAAATATTTCACAGATTCTCTCAAGGATGTGTTGAAAACAATACAAACTTCCCCACCTATGGGGTGCCACTGGCAGAGTTAGCTCAGCGGGGGAGACAATCCTCTTCAAGGATATCGATATTTTATAAGCCCCAGACAATAGCAGGAGACATAAATACGACTTCCTAGAGGCTCCTGTGATCAGCTTCCCGTCACTGAGAAGCAATGCCTCAGAGAAACAACTTAGAGGACACACAAAGGGCTGGAGGAGTAACAGGGGTACAGAGGACTTACCGAGCCTGTTAAAGGCCTGGGGCCCCATACCCACAGCACAGGAAAATAACAGGAAATAAAAAGAAGAACGGCTGCCCAGGCCTTGGCCCTGGTCAGCTGGCTCTGCGCACTGAGGTCTCTGGTACAACAGTAGATGATGCAGACACAGGCTTGAGTAGAGCTGCTTACCTCAAGAGTGACTGTGAGCAAAGGCAGAGGACTAGGCTCCATCCTGTGCTGATTCCCTTTGTAAACAGGACACAACCTAGAATCACCGTGAAGGGATTTTAATGAGGCATTGTCTATCAGGCAGTCTGTGGGCATGCCTGTGAGGGTTTGTCTTCATTATCTTACTTGATGTGGATAGATCGAGCCTGAAAGTGGGTGGCATCATTTCCTGGTTTGGGGCCTTGGAGTGTCTAAGTGTGAAGAATTCTAGCTGAGCACTAAAGATGTATGTGTTCATTTCTCTCTGCTCTTAACTAAGGATGGGATGGAACAAGCCACTTCAAGTTCTTACAGTGATAGACTATAGCCTGCCAAACAAACCCTTTCCAGGCTAAATTATGTTTTAGTTAGTGCACTTTAATCACCAAAAGACCTGCCTGCAATGATCTATCTTCCTTCCACTAAGCCCCTCCTTTTCAGCTCACCACCATCTCCCAATACTGTCACAGGCTGCTAACCACACCTTCAACCTATGGCCCTTTGGGGGCACTTAAGATCCAAACCATAGCCTATGCCAACTTTAATCCCAAATTACCCTTTCTGCTAAAGCATGCATCTAATGTGTGAAAATTTTCCTGCATCAAAGTGGTCTCAAACATCCCAAGTTGCAAACCCAGAAAACTACTTGAAAAGTTATATATGTTCTTTTTTCCCTCACAGAGCACAGGGAATCATAAATGAACACATTTACCACATACACTAGTGGGGACCTCAGGCTGGCAAGTTGCATCAAAGTGGAGAAATCTCTGTTATAGGTTTCGAATGCTTTCCGACGACATCCTTTTCGTCTGGGTCAGTTCTTCCCACTTTGGAAGGCAGTGTGAGGATGTGATGTCTGGAGTAACAGTAACCATAAGCATGAGATGAAAACATACCACCTCACATGTAGAAGTGAGAGAGCCAGAGCCCCTGAGTCCCCTTGCTGAAAAACCAGCTCTGAGAACTGCCTGAATCCAGACTCATTGTTTCCTGGACAATGATATCTTGTCACTGAGCCAATGGTTCTGGAACTGAGGCATCTGGAACAGCATCAGCAGTACCTGAAAGATTACTGGAGACCCTAATCCTTGAGCACCATCCCCATTATCCTGAACTGGACACTCTGAGGTAGAGGCCAGCAAACTGGGCTTCCCCAACCTCAACAGTCCTGAAGCAAGTTGGAGTTTGAGGACAATTCATGGAAGCCATTGTTACATTTGGTGGTGTTTTCAGCTGACAGCATCCCTGACTAACAGAAGCAGCTGTGTCTCAGCAACTGTGACCTCTCTGTCACTAACTCTGTCACATCTCAGTAACTGTTACCTTTCTGTCACTTAGTACATTGAATTTTTCCTCTAACAGTACCCGTCACGGTGTTCTTGCAAGGTCACAGTTCATTCCCATTGCACATAAATGTTCCTAGAAAATGCATTTTGTTTGTGTGTGTGAACCTTGCTGGCCCTCTCTGTTTTCCCTCTGAGGGACAAGACTCAAAGAGACCATGGGTCTCAGAAGAATCAAGCAGACAGGAAGCGTGGCATATAGCAAGGAGAACCAAACTTGGGCTTAGTTCACCAAATCAAGCCAAGAATGTCAACAGGAAGTGAATGGACAGATAGACATCAGCCTGGAGACATTAGGGGCCTTTCATCTCATTCCCAAACTATTCTGACAGCACCCTGACTCCACAGAAGAACTATTGTTCTAAAAATGGAATTCTCTTTAGTATAAAATTATTACAGCCTATGCTAGTCCGTTTGTTCCTGTGGCAATTTTTCAAGTCATTTTTCTTCTGTCTGAGATGTTAACATCTGCATATTCACATGCCATTCTACAAGCCCCAGCTTGTCGTGGGTTGTTGTTGTGCCTCTGTGTTTGTTTTTTCCAACAGGAAAACTGTACAATGAAGGCAGCTAGCAAGGCCAACACTGAAGTATCCCTCATAAAGGCGCACTGCAGCACTGTGCTAGCAGGCCAGCCCTCTCAAAATCTCATCCGCCACATCTGCTGACAAACTATTTAATCTCAGTCACGAGTTCATGAAGAAGAATGAACAATGAAAGGGAGTCTTCAGATCACCCACTGTGACTCAGACACATTGGTTCTGTCGTGTGTCACAGCCCTGCTATATCCAGACATTTTAAGCTACAGGACCTATTTTTAATGCATATGTACTCTCCTCTTCTATGGGGAGCTTTTATTTTTCCTCTGTTTGAAAGTGGCTTGGTAGAGAACTAATGAAGATAAAAATTCCCAACCATGCTTATTAGGGAACATGAGGTAAGTAGACTTTTAAAATCATTGAACTTAGCCACATTAACAGATTATAGCATCCTTTGTAATCTCACTGATCAAATGCAAATGAAAATACTTTTATTCCAAATAACCAACAACAGTGGATATTCATCATGGTCATCTGAAGCTGAGTAATCTGGCTACCTGAAGACAAAAGCCCAGACCTTCAATAACATAGGGCTGAACCTGGAGACTTTGTGATACCTCTGTCACAGTGAGAGATGTGGGCATCACAAACACTCAGAGGAATCATGCAGCCAATGCTCAGCCCAGAGCCAAGGCATCCCACCCCTCTGCTATCAAAACTCACAACAAAACACCCCTACCTTGTCACATTCACTCCAATTCCATTATCAAGAAAAAACACGGTTTTACATGCTGTGGTGTCCATTCTGACATTTGGGGGGAAAGGACCTAAGCAAGAGAGGTAAACACAGTCACAGTGACAACTCCAGTGAGTGGCTCTAAGAAGGGCCAGAGCCAATCATTTACCAATGGTTATGTGAAGGTTCTGGTGAGGAAACAAGCCTGGAGAAAGCAGGAGCTCTTTCTTAAACTTCTTATATCATGGACACAAAGAAACCTGAGGAGATAGTTGGGTAAAATGGTTACTGCACAAATCTAAAGACCTGAGTTCAATCCCCAGAACCCACATCAAAAGCCACCATGTGTTTTTAATTTCAGTATGAGGGTGATGCAGACAAGTGGATCCCTACAAGTCATGGGAAAACCAACCTGGCCAAGTTAGTGAGCTCCAGATCAAGGAGAGACCCTGTCTCAAAGAGACAGAGGAGGAGGAGGAAGAGGAACAGGAGAAAGCATCTGAGGGACCACAACTGATTGATGTCCACCTTTCACCTCTGTGCACCAACACAACGTACACACACACACACACACACACACACACACACACTCACACACATACACACACACTCACACGCACACATATGCATGCACTGACACACACACATGTATGCACACACACACAGACACACAAACACACACATACACACAAACACACACAAATACACACACATAGGATATGTCTTAAATATGTGTATCTACACATACTTGCTCAGGAACATAATCCTTGTGCATAACAATCATTACATCTTCTGGGCTTTCACCCATATCATGCCAACAACAAAGCCTTTTTTCATTAACCATCAACTCAAATCATACCTCTTGTGGTTTGAAGGTAGATTGTTTTCCATAGGCTCACACACTGGAACACTTGGTCCCTAGCTGGTGGCACTGTTTGGGAAGGTGGCAGAACCAGTAGGAGGTGGAGCTTTGCTGGAGGAAGCAGGTCATGGATTGTGAGTCTTGAGGTTTTACAGCCCAACCCCACTTCTGGCTCACTGCCTGTGGAGTCCTCTGGATCAGTGTGACTAGCCAGCAGCCTCCTGTTCCTGAGCTTTCCCGTCTGTCCCTATGTCTTTCCTGCTTGCCGCTGTGTCTTCCCCAGCATGATGGACTGTCTCCCTCTAGAACTGTGAGCCAAAGTAACTAATGCAACACTCAGCATCTAATACTCCATTTAAACCATGCCCCATTGGTGAAGCCCCCATTGCCATCTTCAGTACATCCCTTCCACTTACTATCCAGATCCTAATATATTATGGACCCTTATTTTATATAATTGCACACTTTATATAACTACTTTCTTTAAAAGACACATGATTTTGTTGGGTTTTTAGGAGAGGAGGTCACCAAGTATCCCAGAAGGGACTCTATCCCTAACTTTCATCATACCCTCAACCTTAACTCTCAATCCACCTGCCTCGACCACCCAAATGTGGCAACTATGGTTTGTTCCACCACACCTAGCTTTATAAAAGGTTTTGTGAGTCTTGTCTCTCTCTCTCTTGTATTGCTCTGACATTCTCCCTAGCCAGAAAAATAATCAAAACTTGAAAGAGAATGTAAAATAATTTAAAAGTTATAACTTAAAGATATAGGCAAAAAGAAAACACACCCAAAAAAGAAATATGTATTTTTTATGCAGGAAAAAAAAACAATGGCACATTCCACAGCACAATATGAAGGTGGTGACTGAGTATCACTTACCATTGCTTAATCCGTGAAACAAAGTGTATTTCATCTGATGATGAAGTACACCGACTGACATATGTAAATGTGCATGTGCATCTATCTACCTAGAAAACATTTTTTTCTGAATTTTTAGCATAGTATCTTCTAAAGATACATTGGCTAGCAGGCACTCAGTAACTCTTCACCTTCTAACAATGGCTGAATTCCAAGTCCTCTTATCTACAGTAGAGATCTATATCTTCAAAAGCTTGGGACATGCACCCAAGTTTGGGGACCTTTAGTTTAGGTGGCACATACTGAGGACCTTGATCCAGTGGCCTTCAGCAGGACCTCTGGCACGTCTATCCGGCTGTTGCTGGTGAGTGAAAGACTTCAGAGAGAAAAGGCCAAGTAAGCCATTCTGTGTGACTATGCTACAAATTTGACAGGCACATTGAGCTGTGACTATAGACAGCACATTCGTTTCATCATTATCACTGTCTGAAGGTCACACTGCACTCTGAGTCCTGGTTAGGTCACTTTGCCTCAGATGAGATAACATGACATAGCTAGCTTCAGCTATTGTGTTCCCATCCCTGTGTTTCTCTTTTGAGTCCATTTTCAGTTTTTTTGTTTGGTTTGGTTTGGTTTGGCTTGGTTTGGCTTGGTTTTGGTTTGGTTTGGTTTGGTTTGGTTTTGGTTTGGTTTGGCTTGGTTTGGTTTGGTTTGGTTTGGTTTTGGTTTGGTTTGGCTTGGTTTGGTTTGGTTTGGTTTGGTTTTGGTTTGGTTTTGGTTTTGTTAGCTCATGTTCCTTCCCCCAGTTAACCAGCATGAATCAATGATTTGAAGGAGTCTCCAGGAGGCACAAAAATAAATATGTGAGGGTAAAACGAAGGTAGAATACCCTGAATTATGCTCCAAGCTTACTCTTTGTGCTTAGAAACTGACCTGCTCATAGGCTGGGCTTTGTGGAATACTCCTTTAATCCCGTTATTCTGGAGAAGGGACAGGCAGATCTCTGTGTATTTGAGGCCAATCTGGTCTACTTAGTGAATTCTAGGGTAGCCAGAGCTACATAATGAGGCTCTGTCTGATAGAAAGAAAGAAAGAAAGAAAGAAAGAAAGAAAGAAAGAAAGAAAGAAAGAAAGAAAGAGAAAGAAAGAAAGAAAAGAAAGTGACATACGATTGGGGAGGGTTAGCTGTTACAAGGTACCCTGAGTTGTAATTACCCACAGAAAGATGAAACACTTTCCGTTGCTTCTGCTTAGAGTAAACCCATGCTCCAAGTTAGGTCTTTATAGGTAGAGAAGCTATCCTGACGGGCAGAAATAGAAAATTCAATAATTGATAGGGTTCATGACCTCTTCTCTTAGGAAAGGCATTGACAACAGTGATACTCTTGAGCTCTATTATGGAAATTTCCCAATGAGCCTTGGAGGGGAAAGAAAGGGGTGTCATGGCACTAACAATTTGGTGCATTTCCAGAATCTTGGTGATTCTTCCTACCCACTTAATCTTAGCAATCTCTGCTTTCCCATAGCAACTGGCAGCAAAGGACTTGAGAACCCCAAGAAATGGTTGAAGAAGTGTCACCTGCAAATGTGTTACCCAGAAATGTGGGGTAATGTGTGGTACACACCGTTGTCAGTGTATGAGAAGCCATCTCAGCTGCAGAACACTCAGCCAGGACTGAAGGTCAGATGAGAAAGTGTGTGAGCCCCTGTGGCCGTGCTGGGCCCAAAACTGATGTTGGAGCATGGCATTTACAAGGATGGACAGAAGGGGAGGATGGCTGGGCCTTAGAGAGGGAGAGAGGGGTCTGGGAAAGATCACATTAAAAGAAGATCTCTGAAGATCAAAAAGAACACAGGCTCATTTTCCCTTTCCTGTTGGTCTCTGGGTGGGAAGTTGAAACTGTGGACATCAGCCTCACACAGCTTCAGGGTTGAGATTCTGTGCCCACTATCTCTTGAGAATCCCAGAAAATAATCTAACCTACAAGCTGCTCTGAGGCCAGTGATATTTGCTAATGAAGTTCTTGCTAGAAATATATGTCACCTGGGGGATAAAAGGGTTTTTCACACAAGAAACTTCTCACTAATGACAAATCAAATTGTACACATGGAACAAATTATCAAACAAAAGAAAAGAAGAAGTCTTGCAACACACACACACACACACACACACACACACACACACACACACACACACACACACACCAAGCAGTGATACAATCAAGAGAGGATATAACAAGGAAGGAAATTAGAATCCTGGATTTTAGAAAATTAGCATCTGAATAAAAACCAAATGTGTTCATCATTTTTACAATATGAAGAAGAGCTAGAATCCCCAGGATTTAAAGTGGGTGTGATGGTAGCACACTGAAAAAAAATTTGAAAAAGAGAATTGAGGACAACTTCCAACCCTAAAAATGGCCACTAAACAGAGAAAGCTCAGCGACCTTGAGAATTAGCGCTTCTAATTAATGCAAGAATATTGGTATGTTCTTAGGAGTGGTGTTAGCATGCAGATTAACTTATGGAAAATTACTAAAAAAAGGTGGAAAGAGTCTGAAAAAAATTGCAACAAAATGTTAGAACAAAGAGAAATGTAGTCAAGTTTCGTAATACATTTGAGAAGTATAGTTGAGCATTTTATGGGCACATTATGATAACCCAACAAAATGGGGTAGTAGGTCCATGTCTCTTCAAACATTGCTAGAGGTTGGAACTTTCACACACTTCTAGTCATTTTGAAACACACAACTGATGTTTTCCTCCTACACTTACTATATTATCAGTAATTCCTCATTTCTGTGTTTTGGTTCTATTATTGGACTTCCGATTTCCCCTTCCAAGTCTTTAGCGATAGCTCCTTCATGCTGTCTACACAAGGAAGCTCTCAGTCTCTTTCTGGCCTGGTTTATCTCACTTAGCACAATGCTCTCCAGTTCCATCTATATTGCTGCTGACAGAAGGATTCCATCACTTACATAGGTATCACTTTGTTCATCTACAGAATGGCATCTGAGTTGAGTCTATATTTTAACTCTATCGATCACGGTTCCAACAAGCAGCAGAATACAAGTATCTTATTGTTGTTTGAGTCTTAGATAATAAAAACCCAGAGCCAGATATTGGGGTAAAAGATGAAACAGGAGAGAAGCAGAGCAGCCAGCCACTACTTCTTACCTCTATGAAGTCCTCAGCTTAAAGAGAGAGTTCCTGTTTCCTCATGCCTTAAATACCTTTCTCTGTCCTGCCATATTACTTCCTGGGATTAAAGACCTACATGGCCAGGCAGTGGTGGCACACGCCTTTAATCCCAGCACTCAGGAGGCAGTGCCAGGCAAATCTCTGTGAATCTGAGACCAGCCTGGTCTACAGAGTGAGATCCAGGGCAGGCACCAAAACTACACAGAGAAACCTTGTCTTGAAAAACCAAAACAAACAAATAAACAAATAAAAAGTAAAAATAAAAAAAATAAAGGCATATGTGCTTCCCAAGCAAAGGCATGAGATCTTAAGTACCAGGATTAAAGGTATGTGCCACCACTGCCTGGCTCTGTTTCTCTCCCAGACTCTCCTGTAGTCCAGTGTGGCCACGAACTCACAGAGATCCAGAGAGATCTCTGCCTCCTGAGTGATAGGATTACAGGTGTGTGCCATTACTGCCTGACCTCTATGTCTAATCTAGTGGCTGGCTCTGCCCTCTGATCCTCAGGCAAGTTTATTAGGGTTCATAACATGTCACCACAGTTTCTCTTTAGTATGAGAATTTTCATGTCCTTTGGATATGTACTCAGTGGAATTGCAGATTTTAGTTTTTTTTTTTTTTTTTGAGCAATCTTTATCTTGTTTTACATAAAGATACACTAACGTTCCCAGCTACGTTGCTTAAGAGCTCCTTTCCCTCCATGTGCACCAGCATTTCATTATTTGTCTTTCTGCTTGTTAGATGAGAGCTGTAAAGGGGAAACAGACTGTGGTTAAGTTAGTGAGGGAATGGACTCCTTTAGGGCCACGAAGGAGTAAACGTAAGAGGACACATTAGGAGAGTAGATGTTGCAGACATCAGCATTCATCCGTGTTTAACTGTGCTGTTAAATTGTCTCAGGCAGGGAAACACCGGTGTAAGAAGGAAGTGAAGGAGTACTTGAGATCATATAACACCTCTATTTTAGGTGAATAATACACGTGGGTGGTTATAAATACGAGCTTGCAACTTTCTGATTTCTGCGCACTGTGTGAAAGACAAGTTTCTGGTTTTTGCCTGTGGCTGAAGAGTTTCTGATCTTTTATGCTTGTTTTCAGTATTTCCAAGTTTCCAAGGGAAAGTCCCTTTGACCGAAGCTCTGATATAGCATCCCACTTTCTACTTAGGGGTAGAGCTTCAATTTTTTTTTTCTGTTATGAACACAAGAAAGCATTTTATGGTGGGTCCCTCTACATCACAGCAGTGTGCATCTTCCTTCTTGAGAGAGCATAATTGCTACACATGACTTAATTTTCTAAAGAATTGAAGCTTAATTTCTTAAACTTCCTAATTTTAATTTACCTGTCTCAGGCAGTGTATTCCTGAAACAAGTTAAACTTCTCAGCTGGAATGTAAGGGGCACAGCTTTGCCTTTGTTCAGGAGCCTTTTCTATGGTTTTCAAATGTGCTTGCCACACCAGCTAAAAGCCTGTAGAATATTCAGATGCACAAATATTTATAATTTATCTGCTGGTTCCTCCACTGTTGGATGATAAGAATATCTCTCCCTACTCCTTTCTTTTTATGAATGCTGTTATGACAAGTGCCTTCATACACAATATTATTAAACACATAAATTATTTGGTTTTATATAAATCTGGTGCCTTCAGGGCCACTGAAGAATATTGGGCTTCTTGGCATTACACTAAAAGGCACAATGAATTATGCTTTTGATTCTCAAGATCTTTCAAGTTTTTCTTTTGAGTGAGATTGTCTGCTGTTTAAGTCAACTTTCAGCTTCTCAGTTCTGTGTCAGTGTTTCTAATCAACACTGAAACAGGAAAGCTGGTACCCAAGTGTGTCATGCTCCATCATAAAGAGCAATAGCTACAGAGTGAGCCCCTGGTAGGGAAAATTGCACATGTGGCATTATTTGTCTGACTCAAATAAATAAAAAAAAAATCCTAAATTTCAGATCACTTAGCTAAGGTTCCTGTTGCCTACTTACATTAAAAAATAAGTCTAAAAGTAATAATAAGAGATTTTCAGACAAGGCAAATTTTTGCAAACAGCAGCCACAAAATCAATGAGGTTTGTAGTTCCCCAGTGATAGAGTTTGGGAAGTGGTGTGAGTTTAGTAGGTCAGGAAGGAGGGAGCTTTAGGCTTTAGGGACTTGAGGAAATGCAATGATCTGCTTGGTTGCACTCCAGCTCAGTTCACTTCTCCACACACCTGCCACCTGCTCTAACACGTGGGTGCACAGCCACTCTACTAAGGGCTTCACAGTGTGAATTGTGCGACTCACAGATTCATTCTGATGGGTGTGGGATGTGATGTTCTGTCGTCCATGACGCCATGCTGATTGCTGTGCTTACAAGATAAGATAAGCCAGCGTCCACTTCCTAGTGATCTCCACAGCGGTTCTTAAGCAGACACACACATGTATAAATCATTATGCACTCTGTTGAGCTTGCTATCTCCAGTGTGATGTTTTTGAAGCAGGTGTGCTGCAAGCTGGATTCAGAGAGTCACCAGATGTGTGTCTGCAGGTAGAATTTGAGGGAGGTCTCACATGGCTATTGATAATTCTGTGAGAAGTCAGGACTCACCACTTAGAAGAGGGATGGAAAGTGGTTGGGATGTCTGAGAGTTCATATGAACAGTGTCTCCTCTCACTAGACGTCATGCTTGCTAACCACAATGCCTTCCTGGGCCTCCTGAAGTTCATTGAGTGGAAATGTTAAGTTGTATGGGGATCCTATTGAATGACAATGATGTAAGATAATGTTTGATAACATGAAAAGATGGACTTCCAGAATCTTTCACTGTATGGCAAACACACACACACACACACACACACACACACACACACACACACACAATTGTCTGAGTTAGTTACACCTATTTCAATGATCAATTCTTCAATTTTAAGTTGTTTAAAGTATTCTTTGTCTTAGGTACTTGATGACTTGAAGGGATAATCTGTAACAGTTTAATTTGTAATAGATTAAAAGCTGTGTATCAATTAGGGTATAGGGGATGGGCTATCATGAAAAGATATTATTAGAAGTGTTTCAAAACTTATGAAAAAGATTTGATTACTTCAGAACATTTCACTTGCCAACATTTTTACAATAGAAGAGCCACACACAGTTTGCCAGCACAATGAAGTCCAATTATTGGATATTGTATTCATTCTTTTCTGTTGGCTCTGGTACAGAATGATCATATTTATAGATTTACTTTCTTAGTACATGTAAATCCACAATTAATATTTGTGTTATGCTGCCATTCACATCTATGTTTGCATTATTCCAAATCCTACAATA